>NW_027472584.1:6025000-6625000 GCF_030347505.1 Rhynchophorus ferrugineus | reverse complement strand
TAATCATATTAGCGCCATCTATATGTCAAGTCGGAAACTATTCAATTGACCTGTTACATGTTCGGACGCATCAGTCCGCATTGTATCTCTTTTTCATTAGAATAAAATGAGAAGGAAAATATTGTCAGATATTAAAATGAATTTACAAATTACAACAAGCAATACATTATAAATCTTCCTGACGTCAGTCCAGTGCTATTTTGGAATGATTATATTTCCTTTTTTTGGTTTGGAATGACCACAAAGGCGATTCGATGCACAGAAATCTTCGTTATTTGGAAAATAAAATTACAAATTAGAGATTTTTGTAAATTAAGCCGCGAGTGATGATTCATTTCCGAAACAAAAAGTTTTTAATCTAATTAAGGTATCCGGGTGTAGGGACAATTTGCATTCGAAGCACTGTATATTTTTCGTTTCGTCCTGAGCAATAATATCGATTGTGGGTATTCAAATTTTACTTTTGATAATTATGGAAATGTTTTACTCCTTGCGCAGACTATCAAATTACTAACGAGTTTGTAAAAAACATTTCTTTACGCCTCGTAAATAATATTTTAGGCGATTGATGGATATTCTAAATCTCTCCCGCATTACATGAATTTTAGATATCTTATTTCCAGAAAAAAATAATCTTACAACTAAGTTATTACATGGGCTTTAATATGTATAAGGATGAAAGGACACTTTTCCTTCGACTAAAAGTTAGCCGATAGTAAAATGACCTGAGCTTGCGCGTTAATTGATCAGAACTGCTCATACGCATTTACTCTAAACTAGCTTGACATATTTCATAGCCACACATTGTTATTTATGAGAGTTGTGGTTAGAAAGTAATTTTTAAGTTAGTTTTATATTTAAATTTTTTTTGTTGAAATAATATAATTATTTATTATTTAATAGAGAAAATTAGCCAGACAATGCGAAAATAAGTGTATAAGGTATGAATTTTTTGTAAAATGTTATAATATCGTAGATTGCTATGAACCATAGGGATATGTATGTTAAATATTATGAAAACAGAATTTGTTTAAAGAATATGGTAAAGATAAGATTTAAAAATGGTAACATTTGCATACTTTATACCTATAAATTTCTAATTTTGCAGATATTTCAAAAGATTAACAAAAATAGATGCTTAAATGAAATATCATGCATTTTTAGAAACGTGTAAATATAATATGCAGTTAATAGACAGTTTGAAAAAAATTAATAATATGAGATTTGAAATTTAATGATTTATTATTTATTTCGGTTTATTTAACTTTCCGGAGAAAATAAATAGTACAGAAAAATTGAAGTGATATATCGTGTAACAAGTTGTATCGTAATAAATGGAACAAAACAAACAAAAAGTAATCTATGTAAGATATACACACAAAAACAAAATAAATAAAATATTTATTTTAACACATTTTTTAACGTTTTGTCCTGATATTTTACTTCAACTTTGAATTTGAATGCTATATAAATGTATGAATTCGTATGGGCTCTGACAATTATTCTATTTTGATAGTTATTAGCATTTTGTTATTAAATATCCAAAATTATTTCCATACCTTCACAACAATCAGAGCATCTAATGAATCCAACAGTTTTCCAACTCTCCGTAACAGTCTCCCTAGCATTTCTTTTTAGGGTATTTGTTTTTAAGATAATGTTCAAAATTCTATTGCCATATTTGTGTTTACTTTAGCATTTTTTAGGAAGCAATGATCACACATAAAATTGGTTTCGTTTGTTTCATTAATAATTTTTCTCATTTCTTTTTTCATTGGCGCTCTAAGTTCCAGATTTTTTATTTTCCTTATACCTTGAATATTCTTTATAATATAACATGAACATAAGAGCCTTTGTGACCTGGTTCCAATAACTTTTATCTAGCTTAGACTACAATTTAATTAAAACGTAACATTTTACTAATACCTTATACATTTATTTTCGCATTGTTTGTATTAAATTTGTTTTTATTTTCTGTATTAAATAATAAACAATTATATGACTTTAACAAATATTTGTAAAAAAATTGACCTAAAAATTACTTCCTAACCACAACTCTTGTAAACAACAACGCGTGACTGTGAAATAGAATAATAAATAGTTTAGAATAAATGCGCATGAGCAGATCTGGTCAATGAACACGCATGCTAGGGTCCTCTTACTGTCGTCTTTAAAAGTTTATTAGAAGAAAAAGCAGTATAGAAATAAATATTTAACGTGTACACATAAGAATGAATAGTCATTAGTTTTCGCATAACATAACACGTCTTTCCTGAAGATAACCAAAGTATTGTCTGTTATGGGCAGTATAACAGTTCTTTTCATACAGAAAATATAAAACTTGTAAATTTAGATAAATAGACAGAGAAACAGAACTTGGCGACATATTGACTCAAAGAATAACAGCATTGCACAATAGCACAAGAGTGATATTCTTTTTTTTTATATATTTTAGTCTCTAATTTACCTACTAGGAATACCTGGACTGGATTTACTGCTTAACGTGTGCTCCGAATTACGACCTTCAGAATTAAAATTACTGACCGGTGAGAAGAAAATTAGAGACCATTCCATAAGACATCTGGGCTTACATAGCCTGGTTACTGGCATGATGGAAATAATTTCCCCTCTCGCATTCTCGTTACAATCATGCCTCAGCAAGAATCGAAACCACGACTATCGAAGAGGAGGACCATACTGTTACATTGACCACTCTGACAATAAATCCGGCTCATTGTATTTCCGAGGAATTACATACTTACATAATTAAGAGGAATAAAGAATTCGCCGAGAAGAAATGAGATACCAATCAAGATATTGATAAAAATATATAAAGAGTAATAAAAATTTAGTAGAAATGAGAACAAGATCTCTAGAAAATGTAGATAAATAAAATAGGTATTTCAGAAAATTACTAAAATCACGTCAAATAGAAGCTAAATGGCAAGGAAATTGGACAATATTTGTAGACAGGAAAATAATCATAATTGGAGAAGAGAAGATGAGAATGAGAAAAGCTACAGAAGAAGAAAGAGAGGAAAGTTAAGGAAGAAGAAAGAATAATAAGGAGGGAAGAATAAAGAAGAAGATGAAAAAACTAAATCAACAAACATGAAAATAAAAGACATTAGTATCAACAAAAACATAATGTATTTTAAAGGAAAGAAACAAATAAACAACAGAAAAAAAAGTGAAAATTAAAAAACAAAATATACAAAGTAAGCAGCACTGTGAGCGACCAAGTGAGTTAATAGTAAAACCAATGGAACAAGAGATCGATGAACAATGACGGCTTACCCAAGGAAAATGACAAAATATCAATATAAAAAATAGGATTTGAAAGAAGAAAGAGCCAAGAATAGGAGTGCAGGGAAAAAAGTACGCAGTATGTCAAATAAGGAAATGCGGAAAGTATAAGTTGTCAGAAAATTTATACATATTTTTAAAATGATGCTGCTGTTAA
The DNA here is from genome assembly GCF_030347505.1 of Rhynchophorus ferrugineus. Taxonomy (NCBI): domain Eukaryota; kingdom Metazoa; phylum Arthropoda; class Insecta; order Coleoptera; family Curculionidae; genus Rhynchophorus; species Rhynchophorus ferrugineus. The sequence goes on along the minus strand of NW_027472584.1, from coordinate 6,621,537 downwards.
TATTGTCAGTAATTGAATGTGTAGTAATTGAATTTAATAGTTACAATATGAATACGACGTCATTTTGTGCAAAAATCGAAATTAATCTCAACGGCGTAATAACTCAAGTACGTAAAATAATAAAATTCTACCTAACAACACTTTACTTGGCGATAACATTACCGCAATTTTAATGTTGGTAATTTTATACACGTAAAGATATAGGTACGTAATAACTTTATTTCACACAAAGCAATTTCAAAGCTCGACATGATTTGGTAGTTCGGAAAACATTTCAACCAATAAATTTTACGTAAAAGTTTTTGCCTCAAAATAAAAAATAAAACAAGAAGCAATTTAACATCCGTCCATTATTTCAAAGAAAGATTATATTATTTTTTTTAAATCTTAGATGTAGCTTAATAGTTTAGATAGCCCCAGAATATATTTTTTAATGTATGGAAAGAACAGAAGTGTCTGCCACAGATGTAGTATAAAATATATAATTTTAACCAATATAAAAAAATGTGTTGTAGGTTATTCTTCAAAATGGAGAATGTATAAAAATACTGATCAGATATTAACGTTATTAAAAAAAAATTAAACAAATATAATAAAGTTCTAATAACTTCGCTTACTTCAGGTTTATCTCTACTGGTTACCCAAATTGGGTATAAGTATAAATATAAATTGGGTATTGGTACTTTATTTATTTTGAGCTAAATCGTGAGAGTGGGTCATGATGTGTATATCATGGATGAATCCAAATTATTGCCTACATTAACTATTTTTTTGTCTTGAGTAACAGTTTAACAGAATCCTTTTTCATTTTGATCAAATATACTTAAACTAAACTTTTGAAACTTCACTTACATTGTTAAAAATTCAAGAATATTGAAACATTTTTAATTTAAAGTAACCTTGATCCAATCCAATCATTTATCCGTTTGCATTCTCCTTCAGTGTGCCAGCCAAACTATGCTGCATCAGTCTAAGCAAATGATATTCAGTCTAAATTTGCCATATCTGCTGAATACTCTCGATGAAGCAGAACTTCCCATCTGAACTGCAGCTGTGTATCCTTCGCAACTCTTGCAACGTGTTTCCGAGCGTAGTCATGCAAGAGAAAAACTTTGCGTCTGTTATTCACTATTGCTGGTTTTTCCTGCAACAATATGCGGCTCAATTTGATTTATTAATACCGGTAGATACCTGTAGCAATTTTAATACACTACACCTTACCGGTCCCACAATTTGCACTGCAAGACTTTATGAACAAGAATATTCCGCATTAGTATCAATTTTTGTTACCAGTTTCTCATTTTAGTACACCGCATAATACTTTTATATTCTTATATTCAAACAATATTCTTGTTTTTCCTAGCAAGCATCATCTGCTGAGCTGACTGAAAGCTCTTTAAGAGTTTAAGCTGGAGTTTCGTCGAATAAGTCCTGCAGTTTATTATCATTAACATTAAAATGATCACTTTTAAATCATTGATACCAAATCATCGAAAGCATGATAATCAGTTTATAATGCTGTTTGACGTGTTTTGGCAGAAATTTCCTTCAAATCAAATACCAAAAGTAATTAATGTCGAAAATTAAATCTTGAGTGTTCTATAATTAGCGTCTGTATACTACGAATAACTCAATAATACTAAATTTCATTATTTTATGTAGGGACGTATAAAAACTATCCAATTTAACAGTTAGGTTAGTTTATTTGTTATTTGTATACTTCGCATATTAACCAATAGATATCGCTGATTCACCGATCTATAATAATATCTAAAAGAAATCATAAAGTAGTAAGTATACATGTTGCATATATATGCTAACGAGTAGAAAGCGAGGTTTAGATAAGGCCGAAAGGAAAATAGAGCACTGAGGGGGTATTATAAGACTAAAATCGAAGTAAAAACAAACTCGGATGTGTGTATACTCGACGGTATAAAATAAAAATCCTTATCAATGCACACAAATGGTCGCCAGAATGACTTATATTCCGTTGCGAGTTCATGACTATGATTAATCGATTGTTGGTATTTGGTGCTTTGGCAAAATTTATCTTTGCCCATAAATATATCAATTCGTTCGTGATCTATCTTAAAATTCGGGTAGATTTTTTGCCAGCCGTAAATTACTTACGAATCAGTCGACGAATATTTTGCGGTGGGATTAAAATTACCAAATAAAACTCCGGTCAATTCGTTCTATTAAATCCTTAAATCCCTTCAGAAAAAAATATATTTTCTATAAATATCAGTCAGAACGCACGTGTAACAATAATTTAAACGTTTCTGAGTGCAGATCTAAAAAACCAAAATGTTTAAACTAATATGATTGCATTTAAATAGAAACATTGCTTAACAGCTAAAATATACTCTGACTTGACTGAATAAAAACTGATTAAATAAAACAGAAATTAATATTTATCGCAATAAAACAGGAATGAGATAAAGAATTAACACGCTTAAAAATGAAGAAGGAATACAAATAACACCGAGAGTCCAAAGAATGAATGAAGCTTAATTATTATTTTAGATATACAGAAATGAGAAAGTTATGAGAATAGATTTAATACAGTTGAAAATATTTTTGAAATAAAAAAGGTTTGTTTGGAATGGGCACTAAAATTGATATTTTATTGGCGCTACTTAAGCATTGAGGGCAAAATAATGGTATACAAGGCCATCATCAAGCCAATCTGTATAAGTAATATTGATATATTAGAAAGATTCCAGAGAAAATTCTAAGAAACATGCTCAATATTTCCCAAAGCATGAGATTCTTGATCTAAATACATAGATCTTAATCTTAATATGAGACTAATGAAGCATAAAATATCACAGGAGACATGCGCAAACAAGCTGACACTAACATTAAGTAAATTGGGAGGTACGCGAAACTGAAGAAATGTGATATTCGCAGTATAAGATGGAAGTTCTCTTATAAAAAATAACAAAACAAGACGTAGTTATAGTTATTTGTATTTAAGGAAATTGTTTAAAGTTAAGTTTACAAAAATTGTAATATTTTTTCTTTTGTATAGTTTAGGGGTCTAATTTTTGTAGTATTATTTACCTATTTACTATTACTTACTACTATTATTTAACTATTTTACTGGTTTTTTAATATTTGTGATATGGGAAAAAAAATTACATAAAATATCGCATTATATCAAAGGTCTGGTGAAACTAGCACAATCACGAAAGGCACCGAGTAAATAGATGGATAGCAAAAAGGATATCTCATTGGCTCGTTGTCGAATGTTTTGGTTAGTAGGGGTTCAAGTACCGAGGCTAGACGAAGCATATCAGAAATTAGACCTAATAGAGGACTCCTCATGGTGGCAATAACCATAAACATCAAGAAGGCCCGAGATTGTGGAATTTTCGAAAATTCTTTCTATCGGCGTGAGAGGTTCCTAGCTGGTAGAGTCTTTCCCGATATTTTGAATTAATCGGAGTACAGAAAATGGTTTCTTAAACCAGCCTTCTCAACCACCATCAAGAACCTGAAGGAGGAGCAATAAAACAGTGTATATCGACAACAAGAATCAGATTTGACAATAAAAATTGACAAGTGAACAACAGAATTATCCAAAGAATTATCAGAATCAGATCGAAGGAAGAACAGTAGAACTCTTATCGTATCTATAATAATCAGTTGGGCCCGAGGAATTAATATTATCCAAAACCAGACATACAATTTAGTAAATCATTTTCATCTAATTCATAATTATTTTCACCATTCCTTACTGATTTTACTTTAAACGTTTTAATTGCCTTTAAATGTATATATTTTTATATTATTAATTTAAAGAAATAAATTCGTCCTTGTGCCTTAATTTACACAAAGAAGAGAGAAAATAAATTGTATCTAATGTACCACCTTGTTTTCTCCCCTTAACAACTCAACAGTAATATTTAGTAAAAAGTGATATAAATAAAATACAAACTTATAAAACAAAGTCCTAAGAGATATAGTAGTTGCATTCAAATGGTATAAGAATGACTACTTACACCAAAACCTTTAGATATCGATTGTCTCTCATGAAATCAGGAGAAGACATGAGGAGGAACTAGTCATTCAAGTCAGTGTGGGAGTCAAAACGTTCAAGCCATTTACCCTTGTATAAAGCTGTAAAGTATATCCAACAAAAAATCACAGCAATGTTAATGAGTACTTGAATATGACTATAAACTAAATAAAGACAAATGGATTCCTAAATATATACCTAATTTTTAAATCATTTCAAAAATAAATTGTAGGTTAGTCGACAAGTACTAGAAAATTAAAAAAATCAATAAAAATGATCAAAAAGAGACGAAGGTATGAAGACGGAGTTTATTTATTTGAAACCCATTTATTATCCAGCGATTCTTGCAGAGAATTATGAAAAAATATATAAGATAATCATAAGAGGTCGTGATTTAAACCAGTTTTGCTTCCAAAAGGCAGATATGTGTGTTTTAGTAGTAAATCAACCTTTACTTTAAAACTAACCCATAAGCACTCAATAATGTTCTGCATAATCAGCATCCATTTAACAGAAATTGTTTTATATAAATAATCGGAAGTTGTATATGCTTTATGTGTAGTTTTTCTTTAACCACAAGCCACGAAACCTTGAAATATAAAACTTCCTTATATATCTCGTATATTAATATAAGTAATGTTAATCCAAATAGTGCTTAGAAAGAGAAGTGGTACTTTGTTTTTTTAGAATGCTAAGTTGTCACACTGAGAAATGCAAGTGAGTCAGTTAGCTCTAGTTAGTCATTGTAATGAAGTAACACTCACTTAGAAATGGTTGAAAACCTAATTTTAGTAGAATTATTATTAAAAAAAAAAACAAGTGAGCCATCATTATATTTGTATTTGTCCTGCTAATATATTTCAAATAAGAGAAATTGCGCATTAGTAAGTATAAAATTTCATCAAAACAGTTTACTCAATGTATCTCAAATAAAAACTAAATAAAAACTTGATATATTTCGAAGAATAATCTCGGAAAATTAAAGATGATTGATCTGTATATACTATAGAGAGTGGATCTATAGAATGCTATATATACATATAACACGCTATTCGAAATATAGCTGATTGCCTTGGAATATTTTACTGCAGGATTAAAATTACCAAATAAAATTCCGGTCAATTCGTTCTTTTAAATCCTACCCATCGAAAAAAAAATTAATTTTCCAAAATATATCTCACTGGAAACACATATGCGACAGTAATTATAGCGTTAGCGAACGACCTAATATTTTAAATTCGTTATTGTTGTTTTTTTCTCTTAAACAGTAAAACTGGAATTAGTTTCAGTCAAGTGAATTATGTATTGCATTCAGTGTTTGCATTGCATGAAGTAATCCCCTCATATAGATTCTTTTACTAGATTTAATAAGGTTTAATCGAAATGGTTTATTGATATTTTTTATCTTTCTAATTACATGTTAATGTTTTTGAAGTTTTTATCGAACATAATCACTTTTTGTAAATATGTTAATCTTCATTTTACCAACTAGGATTTATCTGCACTATACCCACTGCTTAACATGGGCTCCAAACCACGGCCCTCGGCATTAAGCCTATCGACTGATAAGTGATCTTATACATCATCCCAGAAACCGGTCCTACCTAGCCTGGTTACTGGCGTAACTGGGAGGGTTTTCGTTGTCATATTTTACACTCTTGTCTTATGAACAATCCCAAATATAAATTTACAGTCGTTACCTAGCAGGATACGAACCCGCGTCTATCGCAACAGAAGCAAGTCGGTTCTGTCACCTTGACCACTATGCCAGCCAATGGCAATTTTTCTTTGTACTAAAATTATTATTAATATAATATATTATTTATATAAACATTAGCTATAAAAACAGTATTTTAAAAGCTAACGGATGTATCAATATAATTGCCTTATGCGAGAAAGAAAAAGTGAGAAATCGAGAGAGAGATAGTAGGATTTCAAATGTTTGTGCATTCGTCAATAAAATGTAAAAGAACGTGAACGGGAATGTGAAATGTGGCTGATAAGCGTTGGGAAGAGTTAACATATTTTTTTATTCCATCTTTCATATTCCACTGCGCTTGTAGAGCATGCGATCAGATCTTGTCTATATAAACTTTTTATTCACGCTCCGAATAGCTGAATTCTGCGAGCCAGAAAAACATTATTGATGTTTTCGCCATTTAATGTTTTTTATATGTTCACTATTTTATATATAATAAATTTATTTTTAACAAATTTCTGTATTTTATTTTTTTGTAACAATTTGCTGAAAGTGAATAATTTCGCAAACTATAATTCCCAATAACATGTTAAAGTATTAATTCCACATATACATTTCTTTAAAAATTACCAGGATCATTGCTCATTTGAAAGGCTCGCTTAAACGGATTGTTAAAATTCTGTTTTCCCCTAAGTTGATACAACTATGCTATATATTAATTATTTGTATTACATCTTACAATAAATATATTTAGTACAATCTTAATTTACAGATTAATTAATTACTGTTGTTCTGTTCTACTTGCTTCAATACATAAGCAAAACGAGTACGTAATCACTATATATTTACCGCATAAGTATTGATAATTAATGGAAAAGCTTTGTTTCGACAACGTTGGATTTCTAGTATACTTTTCATATTTTAGTACAACCTCTTATTCGCACCCTATAAGTCCAAATAGGCTTTATAATTGATTGATGAACCCATCTCTTTCATTTTAGATCAAGTTGGGAATGTCTTCCGACTAACCACCACATTCTTTTATTTTGCGTCTGATCTTTTCTGATTTTTTTGTAAGAGTACTTGAATCTCATAATGTTCTTTAATTGTGAATGTGATATCTAAAATATCTAACAAAGCATTTGTAAATGTCTTCAAATTATGTTAACAACTCTAAAGTATAAAAAAATATTGGCTGAAAATTCTTATTTAGCCGTGAGAGATTTAGCCGCTAACCTGAGAAAAATACTCCACGTGATAATAATGCACCATGTCATAAAACTTGTTGAAAAAATTGACATATTAACAAAAAAAATAAAAACGACCAACCCTTGTAATAATATAATAGGGCTGCGATGAGTTTCATCCTCTATTTCTCTTTTGAGATATCCATTTTCAGTCAATTGAAAACGTAAAACAGAATTAGTAGTAAGAACTGAAGTGGATTTGGAAAATAGTTACATTAGGGAGATGTTTAGGAATTGGATTCGCCCAAAATTTGATCAGTTTATATTGATTACAACAAATGAAAATCGGAATAATTGAGCTTTATCATGTTACATGTTTATCGTTTTTTTTATTCGTGCAACCATTATAATTCTTTCAGTACTCTTATAGTAACTCTTATAGAATTTCAATATCCTCCCATGGTAATTCTGATCACTCTTAGCTTCTAATTCTTCAATTTTTCAAAATCAGATTTCAACTAATGCCCATATCTGTCGTAAGTTTTCAATAAAAATTAATGACCTTGTTTAAAGTAATTCTTTAAATATAACAGTAAAATAAAAATTTCAAAAAATAGTATTCTGTTGGCCAACACATAAGTTAATTATTGAACAAAGAATATAAATCATGTTCTATAGTATTTTCACCAAAAAAAAACAAGATGCTGTAAATATAAATGAATTTGAAATACATGTATTCTCAGATATTGGTTCCAATTATAGTTTATACCGTTATCTTAATATATACCGTAGAAAAATGACAATTCCACAGTTGGATTTGTAAATGTAAATTCGCAACCGTAGGACAGTAAATGGGTTAAAAGGTGAAAAGGTAACAAAAAATGCTATAGTCCTGCGAAAAAGGCGAACGCTTAATCAAAGCAGTATTGCGGCATTAGAAGGCCACACCTTTAAGTGTTATTTATTCGAGTCGTTTAATAAGAATGCGTAAAATAACACACAAAAAAACCTGATGGGGAGTGGTTATGCGGGCGCAGTTTGGTCCCTTAATTAATTTTACATGGGCCAATTGTCCAGTTACCATTAACAAGCGGTCAAAATCCCAGATCAAAACCGTTGAAATTGCAAACCATCACCTAACACCGATGGCCTATAATTAAATTTATTGATTGTGTCTTACGCACCATCAGGCATAATGCATCGTTTTTCATACGTATTAATAACTGAAATTAGTTTTTTTATATTTGTACATTATATTATCAAACTATTATCCAACCACGATTATTATGTATAATGTATATCAAACCTAGCATGAATTAAACCCATTTCGCCTACCCTTCTAATATTCACAATATTTATTTACTATATACTTTTCAATGAGAAATGCTAACCTTGCTTACATTATTAAATTTTCATTAATTTTTGACAAAAAAACTATAAGTAAATTATTCTAAAGATCAAGCAAAGTCCTCATTAAAATTAATAAAAATCCATCTCAGCATAAAGCACCATGGAATGAAATTGAGCATTAAATGAATGAATACCGCATTACCACTTTTCTTCACGCCTTCTTCCTTTCTCCATTCTTTCATCATTTCCCATTCATCTGATTCCATTCTCGTTCTCACTCTATTCTCTTTGTTCACTTTTTCTATCCCTGTCTTCATCAAATCGGATTTTCTCTTTTCTTGTAGATTTAATGCGTTATTTCTCATATATCTTCACTCTGAATATGATCAAACTATTTTAGTCTGGCTTCTTTCCTGTCTTCTATTGTTTTGTTTCGTTTCTCCTCAATAAATTAATTTATTGTATTTTGATATAATATTTCGGTGTCCAAAATATCTAGTTAATTTAAAATCAAAATATTATAAAATGGAAATGTCATACTTCCTTATACATACTGTTTCTCATTGTATTTTTTCTAAATACTGTAAAAATTAGAACAATATATTGGTAGTAATATACTAGAACACTAAGTTGTTCAAACAATACATATCCACATCCCATAAAGGCTATTGTAGCGTTAATGTTTCTAATGATAATTTGCCAAAATGTATTTTAAAACAAAATGCCTTCATGGTTTAATAAATTATGTTTAATTCGTGGAAAATTCTATCACTAAAAAACAGACAAGATATTAGATAATAATAGATTGAGCTCCTAATTATTGGTCACTACAAATTCTAAATATAATTATATATATTCTATATATATATATATATATATATATATATATATATATATATATATATATACATATATATATATAGTTACATATAGTATATATAGAATTATAACTATATATTATGAAGCATGTTTTGCTAAAGAAAGAATAATAAAACGTTTCGAAGCATGCAGCACAGAAAAGAATACATTTCTTTGGGTATTTAATTTTGTGTAAACAGAAAGATTAATAAAATATTTTTTGAATAATTTTTGTTTATAAATTTTGCACTTTATTTTATACTACGTTAGTAATAAGGGTTATATGTATATATTTAGTTCATATGAAATAATCCCCACATATCTATATATTAATCGGCTTAGCGAAAATTTTGCCTCCCTTTTTGAGGAAAACGGGAGCACCGAGATGTTTGTAATTTGGCACCGTTAAAGCATATATTGAAAAATAATTTTTAGGTTTAAAATTTTTCTATAATATGCCTTACTAATAAGTTAATTTTCAATAAAACGCTACATCGGTGACACATGATATATAAACAAATATTTTGAGCTATATTTTCATTCTACCTGGTCGACCAGAGTATATCGTGTATTAATTATATTGTATTACTTGTAGTTATTTCCATATAGACTTAACAATTAAGAAAAGTATAATCTTATGAAATTACATTTTGCATTATTGTTTGGGACAACAAATTAATGGGTCCGTTTTATTGGAAGATATATTCAACTGTGGAAGAAAAACATCATATAACCGAAAATTTCATCCTAATGTAGATTAACAAAATTCCAGAACAACAAGAATCGTGCTTTGGTTACGTTGTAAGTTGCTTTGCCAGATTCATAATGCAAGCATCAATCAAGCCATTTTCAATTTTAGAATTATAATATCAAGTTATATCAGATAAACTTAAGAAATGGTACTAATTGATAAGCTTCTGGAGACACAGCATATCATTATATTAGAGGTAATTATAAATTTTAATAAGATTTTTCTGTAAATTTTATTGGCATTACCTTATAATCCATTTCAGGTTTCATTAGTCATTAGAAATTATTCTTTCATCAAATAAGCCCAGTTTTCTATTAAATGTATTATTTTTCAATACATATTGTAGGTGAAAATTATGTATAAAAAATTAAAATTGTATTAATACATAAATTAATTATTGGAAATATGCAGATAAAGTGTAACAAACTACACAATTTGAGTAACACTAGGGACAAATGAAAGAATTATGAATTATTAACACTAATTGGTAAATATTTTAAACCGTTTATATATAATAAGATGTTTAACTTGTGTGTTTAGTGCAATAAGATATGTAACTATATAACAATTTATTCTTTGAACTTTTTTTTCAATTATTTTAGTTATTTACTTTATAGGCCTAAGTTTTGAGAAGTTAATAGTTAATTTATAGACTATAAATACATTAATTACTTAATTGCGTCATACTTAAATATAATCTTTATATTGTAAAAAATAAAATGCTTAATTGTGTTATTGTTTTAATTAATATGCAAATATGTTTAGCTTCATTTAATATTCTATATTCATGATTATAACATAAATTATTTGATTACTTTATTATACTTTTGTTATAAGGTCCAGTGATCTTGTAATTTAAACTTATTAAGAATTTGTTGGTTATTAAGACTTAATGGAAATTATATTTAATTAAGTTCCATTTAAAAAGATTAGTTCTTGAGATAATTTGTATATATTTTAATATGCAGACCTTTGTTAATGTAATTAATGTTATATATCAAATATGTATCTGATATTATATTGAAAATATTGACAAAACAAATTTTAGTAATTTCAACATATGATTAGTGATTTGCTTTAGTCAATTATGAGAGAAGTATCATTAAATTAATACATTTTGGTCAAATTTCGACTACATGGCGATCAACAGTATCTTATTATACCATTAATGGCTTGTTAATACGAATCTATTATGATCCCTGTAGCAGAATCTTTTACATTTTTACTAAAATTTTAAAGAAATATATTATTTTTTTACAGATAACAGATATAATAACAAAAATCAAAACACTATTTAAAATGTACAATCTATTAACATACACAAATAAAATTTGAATTTCTGTATAATAAATGTCTAATATTCTATATAATTTGAATGAATAATATTCTCCATCTCCTTATAACTATAAATTAGAAGTTTTGCAATATCTTATAAACATTAAGAAATTAATACTTTTGAAATGAAAAGTTTTGAGGTTATGAATTTTTTCACTTATGAAAAAGTCCATTAATTGAAACAACTGTTGAATTAATGAATTATCTTCTTGGATTTGGTTTCGATATATTGATTCTATTCAAAACGAAGTTCTTGTAGGGGTAGGGGATTTTGGCACATTGTTGTCTAAACAAAACAATAGTTATTGTTCCATAATTGCGGCTTCTTAAAACCAATAGCTTTAAGAAAAGCGACGTATAACATTGAATTGGAATTATTATTAACAGCTTAGTCTACTAGAGATAATATACATAAATGAAGTTCTGAGAGATTGTATTGGTTTTTTTTTGGCTACACTAGTATGTGATTAATCAAAAGCCGCTTTCTCCCAACAAGAAGCATTGATCTCTACCTGTATTGATAAAAGTTAATGAATCTAATACTCAGTAAAGGACTTAAAAAATACAATGTAACATTTTTCAAAAAAACAAAAAAATATATATATATATGTATATATATATATATATATATATATAAATATATATATATATACATATATATATATATATATATATATGTATATATGTATATATTTTATACCTATTGAAAGTGGGGAAATGCGAACATAAGCAATGAACGTTTCATAACGAAAAAAAAACACATAATTCAATAATTATGTCGCTTAATTAATGTCGTATCGGGCTAGTGCTCAACAACAAATATCTAAAATCCCTCAATCAAAACCGTTGAAATTACAAAATATCACCTGACGCCGTTGACCTATAATTAAATTTATTGATTGTGTCTTACGCATGGCCAAATCCGTTCTGTGTCACTTCCAGAAAAATTATATCCCGGGATTAAATCTTAAACGATATGGGATTTTAATTCCGCTAGGATAAATTCCTAATCAGAACAGATTAAAGACGCAGAATGACAGGATGGACAAGCCGGATCTGAAAGATTGTTTTTTAATATGATTATTTTTCCTACCTGGAAACAGATCATGCGATTTAATTGGAAAATAAATTTACGACTGATTGGACAATTGGATATTGTTAATGTTAACTTGCTACGCAATAATGATATACGGACCACTTGAATTCAGCTATCATTTTGGTTCAACAGGTTTTGTCATAATAAATAAATGTTTTTCAATAAACTGTTAGACTACCTATTTCTCTATATAAATTAACAGTTTTCCATTAAATATTATTGGGTTATTCAGGGTATAATTTAAACATGGAACAAAAAAAATGTCAACGTTCATTTCATTTGTTGTTCAATTTGAAGGCAACTGCGCTCCAAGGCCGTTTTAGTTTTGGTCTTTTCAACAATTTAAAATAGATATGATTATGATTTCATTGAAAATACACGGTCTGGAAATTTCAAACAGTTTAGCAGTTGCTGAATAAACTTAACAATCAACAAATCGATGAAGTGTTGTTGCAAAAAAAACAGCAATATCAAGCAACAGACTCAAAATCAGCCTCTTGAATGACAATACTAGGCCAGGACGCTGCAAGAGTTGAAGATACACTGTTACCAGAATTAAAAGTTCTGCAACACCCAACTCAACCATCAGACAGCATCGCCATAATAAAAATGTATCAATTATTCGATCGTTGCCAAACCAACAGAATCCTTTCGACATGGTATCGCTATATGGCCAGATATATGGCTAACTAAATTACAGTAAATGATGAAAAATATTTTCCATTTAATATTATGGATTTACCAAATTTTTTTAATAAAGGCCTGTGTAAAGTGAAAAAGAAGGACCAGAGTGGTCAAACATCTAATCTATGAAAAATTAAGATAACTAATAATTAGTTAATCAAATAATAATACTGGTATCTATTATTTTCATTTTATAAGTATTATTTAACTAGAATGCATAAAATATAATCATATTTAGAAAAGTATGATAGTTTTCATTTTTAAATTATGTCTAAAAACAAAATACTATAGTATGATTTAAAAAACTGAATTACTTCTTTACGTACACAATATCTTAATCAAACAACTTTATCTTCTAATAAAATTACTTTAAAGCAGGTAGAGCTAAAACAATAATGTAAAAAATAGAATAAACTCAAGAGAACATGGTGAATTTAGATCCACTCACATATAAATAAGATTTAAACCGAACTAAGACAAATACCACGTTACATTAAATTCCAGCTCAAATTTTATTAATATTTCACACATACAGACAGTTGTATATTCCACAAATCCGTTTGTTTATATATGTTTTCTAGATATATATGTGAGCCTAACGCAAAAACCGGCACTACTAATATTTCTTGCTGGTAAACTTGCAGATACATAAACAAAAACGCAAACATACACACGAGATAACGGAAATTAAATTCCCCTCATTCTTTTTGTCCCATTTTAAACATGCCTAATTTGTCTTTGATATGTTTTTTTTGCATTGTTTTCGGCTAATTACAATTTCAACACCCCAAAAGGAAAAACAAATTTACATATACATTCTACAAACAATCTGAATGGTAGAATGAATGTTTAATTTCAGTGTTTTTTTTTTCTGTTTTGAGAATAAATTAATTGATGGGATTGATGTATGGTTTTCAATACAATCCTAGGTTGACTAGCCTTGATTTGTTTTTCTTTAATTCAACGTATATTATAGTCTTTTGTAGTAAATTTATTTTATTTATGGATACAAATTATAAACATTTGTAGTATATAGATATAATATATATTTAATAATGACTAGAATTGCTCGTTTACTTTAATGTTGATGCGGTTTTTCAATCTGTTATAACCATTATATTTTTAATCATACATTCAAAAGTGTTCTTGTTTCATTATTTCGGCAATATTATTGGAATTGATCACCATATCTTCAAACTCAAGATGAAGAATCGCATAAACCCGTAATTAGTAATTTAATTTATCTTTATTTGTTTTAATAGTCTGAATTATTTTATTGAATTTTTCTGATGAATATTAATCATGTGTCCAATCATATCCTTGAATCAATAAATATCTATTCTTATATACACTATTGGATAATGTGGCGATGTATGGCTAAAATATTATATTTATATTATTATTACGTAATTATTACCTTGTTACATAATTTGTGTCAATTATTTCCATAGGCTCATTGGTATGGCTCCAATTTCACGTATTATCACTCACATAGCCACGCCCTTCTTCTTCCAGAATATTACATCTTACATCTGAAAATTAGATGTTAAGTCACACTCATTCATAAATATTGCATTTCAAAACCAATGTTTAGCAATTAACACCTGATTATAAATTTAACTCACTCATATTTCTATTTTGCTACTGGATGCCTTAAAGTCAAGTTCTTGTACAGCCATATTATCTTTCTCTTTGAAAACGTATGAATAGTAATGGTTTTATCAAAACATAAAAGAGATAAGGAAACGATACCGGTAATAACATGATGGATGATCACTATCAGTCGCTTCACAGATAACAATAAAATGCATCGTATTTGAGAAAAAGCTATGCGACGAACTTTACAGAGAAAATGTAAAGAAATTACAAACGAATAAGTACCTAATCTTCATATTTTAATAATGTGAAATTATCGTAAAGTAAAAATTTAAACATAATTTAAAAACCTATGATATTACATTCTTTATATACAATATTTTTTCCCATTATTTCAGATATATAATTGACGTTATATACATGACATTGTATGAAAATTGTGGATAATGAGTAATACCGATTAAATATACTTTACGCCCCTAAATACTTTCAGAACATGGCGTAAATTGGTTTGGTAGATTTATGGGTATAATTATTTGTATCTCCAATTAGATAAACTACCAGTTATCATTTTTCAAATATTGTTGGTACATTTGTAACCAACTTCATGTTGAAGGCTCACTGGCAGACTTCACTTTTCAATATATGTCATGTTGTTGAAGTGTGAAAAAACAAACTTTTGAGTGCGTTGAAAATATCTGAGTTTTTAACAAGTACAGGAAATTTTTTATTTTTTTGCTTCAATTTGAAGAAAAAGGCCATTAGCAGCCGTTATAGAATTCCGCGTAAAGCTTATGGAAACCATACGCCATCGATTTCAAGACGTAAGTACAGGTCTCAATGTTTTAAAATTGGTTATTTTGACACCAACGATAAAGAGGGTTTTCGATGATCAAAACGAAAATTAAGAAGAGGATTTCAAGGCATTACAATTATGATCAATATAAAACGCAAGATGTATACGCAGAGTTGTTGGGAGTAACACAATAAATCATTTCCCATTCGCTCGTTTTGAACAACATGGGAGTGATACAAAAGATTGGATATATTGTGCCATATAAATCGAAGCCAAGGGACATTGAAATGCATTTGATCATGTGTAAAACTTCAACGGCAAAAGGGTGTTTTGAATCGCATTGTTACTGGTGATAAAAAGTAGGTCCATTTTGATAATCCACAACAAAAACATGCATGGGACCTGGTCATGAGTCAACATCAACGACAAAGCTGAATATCCATAGCTCCAAGCTAATGATCTGTATTTGGTGAGTTCAGTTTGTGTGATATTCTAAGAGCTACTTAACCCTAATAAAAGAACCAACGGAGATCGCTAACAACTACAAATTACACGTTTGAGCCAAGAACTACGCGAAAGGGCACAACAATGTTAGACTTAACCATGGTGTTGTAAAACCGGCGAAAATATACTTCGAAACATTAATATGGGAAGTGTTACCCCACCCGCCATTCTCTCAAGACCCTGCTTTTTATTACTTATTTCGACATATGAATCAAACACGGTAGTACTTCTATGCGTTAGTAATATTTTATATCTAACCTTGAACATATAATTTCTTTAAATGATTAAGCGATTAATACAGCAAATCTTTATCAGGTTTATTTTAGCTCGGAAAATATATTTTTTTAAATTACTATCGATACCCTAATCACCTGTGAGTTCAGACGATTAATAATACCTTGATGTAACGCGAGACAGTAAATATTCTGCCACACAGGTAGTGAAGTAATTAAGTTTATGTCCAAAAGTCTGAAGCCCTCGCAGCTGTTGGTGATGCTAAGAGATTACGGCATTTTATTTTAATTGGTTATTATTTCCGTTAAATTGATGTGTTGCGAATCGAAATCAATCCTCGCTCAATTTTTATATAAATCTCGAGAAAATCGAGAGGCAGTAATAAACGAATTTCCATCTTTTGTTTAAATAACATAAGGGGCTAAAAGAAATATAAACAATATTCGATGAAATGGATAGGTCGTGCTGAGAATAATTCCCTAATGGTCGCCAGCATTTGATGTAGTTTAGTTTTCAGTCACGAATCTTTTGGGATATGAGTTGGATTCCAGGAGATTCATTGAAAAACTTGACAGATTCCAAATAGGCTATTGGAAATACCTCGTATAAGTTCTATTGCCTTTTTTACGATTTAGCCTTTTTTTTTCACTAATACACCACGCTACGTTTATTATTTCAACGATGTAACGAACTGTCTTATTTTTACATCCACGATTCACAAAACCTTAACAAAAAAATGTTTTTTCTCGTGAACTGACAAGACTTAAATTGTTTATGTTTTATTATATATTAAATTAATTTATTCACTACTACACCACACTATATTTATTATTTCTAATATGCAAATACATATATTCAACAAAAAGTATCATCTGCTAAAACTTAATGAGTTTGATTTATTTATATTGATATAATTTTTTTATGATAAATCAAAGTTGAGTTATTATAGTTTCTTACATTTTATAAGCATGTAATTTGCATATATTTATATTTAATTTTATAGTCAAAGTTGCAGCACATAAATCTTTTAACAAAACTATAAAACTAAATAAAAAACAAACTATAGTTTTAAATAATTCACAATGAGCAATAGCTTCATAATTTTGTATTCCTATTTATTTTATTTTAAAGTAATTAATCGCAGGTTTTCCGGAAATAAGAGATATCCTACTATCAATAAAAACCAATTATTTTTCTGCATTATCTTTCATTTAACTATGAAAAATACGTTAATCATAAAATTCTCCTTTAATTTTTATTAAACAACTATCGAGAGAGATCATCAGAAAATGTTTTATAGTTATTACGTTCTTCTAAACTACTTTCTATTGATATTCAAACCGTTAATAATTCTTATATATCCTAAATTATTACCTTCCAAATAATAGAATAGTACGAGTTTTTTTTATACAAAATTCCAGATTATATTTATTAACGCTCAATGGTTTTCAAAAGGTGTTTGCTGTTGAAACAACTTGTTAAAAATATTGAATAAAAGTTCGAAATATTAAAATCGTTACAGCGTCATTAAAATATCCTGGAGGTAGAAAATAAACAATTTCAAGACTTATCCAATTATATTGACAAGGAAACTTACAATATTTATATTTTTTCTCGGTTATCCCATAGACAATATCTGGAGAATACGGTGGCTGTTAAATGTTATATGGTTATCAATATGGCTTTTCATGTAGGTTTTGAAGGCAATCCAATAAAATATATTGCCAAAATTGAATAAAAATAAACAGCAAATAACCATTGTTCGACAAGAAAGATTAATTCGAAACCTGATAGTGTTTGATTTGGTGTGAATCATTCAATTAATTTACGTTTAAATTTAGTATTTCGAAAAGGAAACGGAAGATTTAGTTCTGGGATGAAACTAATAAAAATTCAGGTCATAGAAAGAATCCGATAAAAGCGAAATTAAAATTTTATTCGTTATAGATCCAACTTGTCAGATGACTGACATTTTCAATAGAAGAGAGATTACCTTTGAAGCAATTTACTATTTCTAAAAAGTCGTCCCTACTATGAAAATATTCCATTAGCAATACATGATATATCAATAAAAATGCATAAATAAGTTAACAATTTTAAAATTAGTTTCATAATATTGCTAGTGTTGCGCTTATAATTGTTGGAAATAATATTCTATTATTAAATTAAATATAATTTATTTTTAACAGCAATATTTGTAAAAGTAATATATTAATTTCTCTATATATTCATAGGATTGAAAGAAGTGTTTAACCAGGTATTTCCACATTGATCAGAAAGAGCAGAATCTGGTGAATATAGCAGGTAGAATAGGAGTTCTCACTAATTTTATTTTAACTTAAGATTTTATAAATTTTATGACAGAAATCTTCATATTGCTACACAAACTTGTTTTATCTATGTCTATATGGAAGACGCATGCCTGTAATTTAATTTGTTTTTATTAGTTTGATTTAAACTAAATTTAGGTCATTCTATTAAAATATATATTTGACATTTAAATGATTATTTTGTAATGACTTTTTAATCCTAATTTATTAATTCCCAAAGAATTTTTTGATGATATTAATTAATTAATTAATTAATTAATTGATTATAAATCATTTTATTTAATATTTGTTTTAATAATACAAAATAACCAAACTTTATTCCAATTAAATATATGATAATTTTCTACAAATGAACTATATAATGATATGATTCCTAAATCAACGAATTAGAAAAAGCCCACAGTCGCAGACATTATCGTTAGCAAAAAAAACATCGAGAACATTTCTTGTTTATATATGGCATGAAAAACTTCAGATATTTCTTCGCCATTGAGTAATATAAGAAAAATTTTAAGAGACAACCCGAAATGATTATTACAAATTTAAATTAGATCTTTTTTTGCCAACAAATTAATTTCTAACCGATGAGTTGTATAAATGAAAGTCACGAAAAAGCCAAGATTTCATTAAAATTTTATGCCAACGCGAAACAATAGCAGCATAAAAATGCCTTTATTCAAAGGAATTTAAATGATACAAGAAATTAGAGGAGCGTACATAAACCAATAAAATTAATTATGATAAAGCCATTTATAAAACAGACATCGAAATGTAATTAGAGGCACTACCATTGAATCTGGAAAATCAGGATATATTTTTATATAATTTAATAGATTTTTTCATTTATGAATAGTTTATAAAGGGCACAAAATCGATATAAAATATGATAGATATCTGGAAACTGAAATAAAGAAAACTCTATTTTGTCAAGAGTGTCTCGTTATTTTTCGAGATAAGGTTAGTGGATTGTTCAAGGTTCAAGAGATAATCCTCACTAATATTTTGACAAACGATATCGTCATAATTATCATCTTTATTTTCCACATATTATTTGTCTGTTGTACCAAACGTTCAATGTAAATTGTAATGAAACTAAATTAAACCAAAAAATTGTCAGATACCATAAGATAATTTAAGAAAGAGTAGTTTATGTGTATATTTAGTAATCATATTATAATAATAAAAAGTACTAATATTAGGTCGTAATAAAGGTAAGTTTCGATCATATCAGATCTTACTAGATAGCTTTAAAGGAGCATGTCTCTAGTAATACTTATTCTATGAAGCCACATTTGCGTTTTAGAAATGAAGAGTCCAATTTGACTTTTAACTGACTTTAATCAGAATCGGTTCGCAAATTTTGATTAGTTTATTTTAAAGATTTCGTCAAAAAATCGATAATATTCTTTGACACATCGAGGTAGTCTGACATATTTCATCTCTCTCCACAATGGAACCTAACATCAACCATAAGATAGTTTTGAACGTTTTACATAAAACTGGATATCGAAAGATTGAAAAAAGCGATCAATTTTTGAAGCGAATGATGGAAACTTTATCACAAAAAAGAAAAAAGCTTCAAAAGCGATTGAAAAGCTTCCATCGACCTTGAGGCATGTCGAATTTTACATCATGGAATAACGGTAAACAAGTTACCCATACATATAATCCCAGATGTTGAACACGGTTGGGGTGCCAGCAGAGACAACTAGAACACGATAACGGATAACTGGCAACCCCGAAACGTTTATTTGGGATGTTATTGTAGGGTATTTCGATGATTCAGTAACCGACCATAGTTTGGTTTAGACGTGCTACCATCGACTGCCCAAGCCTCGTCTCCAGGTAACACCGCTGCCATCCGTTTTATCTATTTTGTATTTTCCACATTTTTATGTTACTTCGATAAATAACGGTCACATAATGTAAACACCACTGTTTCATTTCGTCTTATCTCCATTGACCGAAACACTAAAAGCTCATTAACTCCAGGTAATGTGATGGTAAGTACTGAAAATCGATATTGAGTCAAAGAATAATTAAGGAAGATGAAAGGTGAATTATAAACGACAACATTATGATCTGGTTTAGTTTAAGTCATAGTTTACTAAAATAATGTTCCACCATATGCTGCTAGAAGGTGGAATTTTCATGCCTTCAAAAATTCTGTCGTAGAAAACGAGTGACATCAGACTGTGACAACGAGTAGTGGTAGAAGGTAAAGGGTACTTTGCAGACCTTAAGGAATGTCAGGTCATTCAAATAAGTACATTAAGGTTTAGGAAAAATATACGGAAAAATAAAGTAGATATAATTTAACATTTTGTCATTTCCGCGAATTTATTTATCAACTTAATAATTAAATTGAAGAAACCTTCAGTGTCAATATCAAAATTAGATTTTAAGACTGAATTTTCAAAATGTATTATATCATGACGTAATTTGAAAGAAAATGGCTAACTAAAGCTATAGTGCACATGAATAGTGGAAACATTTATAAACAAATGATGAAGAAAAGTTTCAAAAGATAGTATTGTGCCTATCAATCGTTCTTATCTCGAGCAGTATATCGAAGGAGTTTTTCCGATGAGTTCTGTTCTAACAAGTTGTTTTATCTGAATACGTTTATCTGTGGGTACTGCGTATGTGATAGCCTTAAGAAAAACTAAATAGAAGTCGAAACGTGGACATTTTCTTTAAATAGAACGAAATTGTTTGCTTGTGCGACCTTCAGCTACCACCGCTCCTGTAAAAAAAAACGTTATATATGCACCAGACATCGCCAGTGCCATTTTTAACCGAACTTTTTTCAAGCCAGAATGGTGAACGCCAGATTTTACTATGCAGTGGACAAGCCAGTGTTGTGTATTTGAAACTATCTAAACTCAAACGGATTAATCTAATTTATTTCAGAGCAAGAATAATAAATAACGTTAATTTGGCAAAAACGATATTTCTCAAGCTTATATTAAACACGTTATATACTACAAAATGCCTAGAAACATTACCAAAAGTTTTTCAAAAATAGAATATTATTAATAAAATCTTAGGACTCAATAATAATTTGCTTTTTATACTTATAATTGATTATTATATATATATATATATATATATATATATATATATATATATATATATATATATATATATATATATATATTAAGTTTATTAAGTTTAAAATAATTACTGTCTATTTTTCAATCATATACTTTAGTATCAAATAATATATAATAGTTAGTCTATATCTCTTGTCGCAAAAAACTCGTATTTTAATTCTGATAAATCTCTATAATAAAAAAAAATAATATAAAAAATATAACCACGATATATTATAGAAATATAATGTATATTAATAAATGTACTGTATATTGTAATGTAGCTGTTCAGATTTTGTTATGCAATTTCAATGGTTTTGAGTATGTTGAATCCATAAATGACTTTTTTAACATAGAATGACACGTTTCTTGACAATTTCGGTAAATGTGTTAAACGAGTTCTTACATTAAAATAAATATAGTTGAAAAATATTATCATATTTACAAATCATTAACGATGCATCTTTTTTATCTAATACACGTTCAGTAGCACAAACTAAAACCTTTTTTCTAGTGAGGTCCCTCTTTGTACATTTTCGCTTGTGGAAATAATCTGGAAGGTTTCTCTGAAGCATCCAACAGTAGCATAATATCATTTAGGCGTTCCATTTTTCTTGACATCTTTTTTCCATCTCTTTCATGTTCTGATGAATTCGTGTACCTTGATCTTCAATCACTTGTTCAAAATTTCCCAAAAAGTAGTCAAGCTGGGAATGAGTGAAGTATTATTTTGACAATTTGTTTATAGTTAGAGTATTCATGATTGCTTGAATATGTCTCTTAAAAGAAATCCACCCTTCCCTTTGAAGATCCGTTATAGTCGTTATGAATTCCTTCACATTTGCTTCTTAGAGGCCTGGAAACTTTGAAAATGGTACTAAACGAAATTTATGTGGAGGTACCAATGTTTCTTGGAAGGCATTCTTTATCACACTGTTCTCACTCTAAAACCATTTTTTTCCCAGTAATGCTCTTCTTTGTATATTTTCGCTTGTGGGAAGAATCTGGAAGGTCTCTCTGAAGCATACAACAGTGGCCTAATATCATTGGGACACTCCATTTTCCTTAGTATATTTTCTCCATACCTTTAATATCCATATCTTTAATATCCTCTTTACTCGCATCTCCCAAATTTTTTGGAAAGTAGTCTAGGTGGGAATAAATAAAGTGTATTATTAGTCAACCTAAAATTGAAATGCCTTTAGCATTCTTTTGACGATTTGTTTATCGTCAGTGCCGTTGATTGCCTAAACATTTCTATATGGCGTCCTTAAAATCAATCCATCCATCTTTTTGAGTATCAGCTATAACTTGTGGATCAGTGAAAAGACCCTAATTCAGATCTGATGAAAGCACCTTCCCTGACCTTTGCTTCTGAGAGACCTCAAAAGAAGAGACCAATATTTGAAGCAATCTCTATCTTTGTCAAGTTATTTTATAAATTTCATCATCAACACCAACTTTATGTGCAGCTGTGGTAATAGAATGGATTATGTGCAGGTAGAAATATTTCTTGGAGATATTCTTTACAGCAACCCAAAGCTCCTTTGGTCTCTGCTTTTCCACAGACACAAAAACCAAGAAAAACAGTTTTTTTTAAACTTTTATGGAACATCAAGTCTAACGGAAGTAAATCTGGTGTATCCTATACTTATGAAACCAAATAAGAGTTGAATTTTTGATAAAAATTCACGAGGTAGTAATGATGAAAAAAGCAACAATTATCGGCCCCAGTAATGCATAATAAATAATAATTTATGTAGTCTTTTTATATTGAAACTTAATTGGAATTTATTTAATTTTCTCGTATATGCTTTTTAAATATCTCCTGTTTTATGATATGTATATATATATATATATATATATATATATATATATATATATATATATATATATATATATATATATTCATAATATATTACTAGAACTGCTAATTAATCTTAACTAATTTATATTAATTAGAATATTTAATTGATATCTCGTATTGGGTAATTTTTTAACTGTATTTCAGCTCAGCTTTCATCAAAGCTCTGGTGATATCGATAAAGCTGATCAGCATAAAGACAAAATCTCTTCTTCTTTCTTCAATTAAATTGTGGGTTACCACAATCCAGAAAGCATTTCATTCCAATAAAATTTGCGGATCTGTAACACTACTTATGTATGTGTCGGAGGAATAGATTTATCGGTTTTTTACTACAAAACTTTGTTTATTAAATAGAACATGTCATAATTTAAAGTTAATTACCCTTCATGAGGCTAAGATTTTCTATCTGAATGCGAAGAGTTATGCCCCCCCGGGCCCGAGTTTTCCCTTAAGCCAAGCTGCCTTGAACGAGGCCTATACCGCCCGAACTTGCACAGTACTTGGGGTTGCAAGGGTAAGGGAACACTACCGTGGTTGACGGTTGTTTCTTCTCATACCCGTGGGATCTTCATCAAAATACATCGTCGTTTTCGAAATCGATCGAAAGATCGTTTCATATAGCCAGGTTTGTTTAAAATACTGTCATTTATATTTAATTGACTTGTTGATTAAAATAGTTGCAAATAGAAAAAATGTTTTGGAAGCATTTAAACAGTCGATGCAAAGTTTACCATATTTGTTTATTATCTACACATACCATAAGCCAGCATTTAAAAATCAATACGTAGTCCCGTATGGAAATAAAGTCATTTCACATTTTCCTTGATGTAAAACCCAATTTGAAGGAAGCCACAAGTTAAGAAAAAATGTGAAGAACTCAAGCTGAAGTACAACAAATTTATTGGATATTAGGTAGATATTCAGGCTTGTTAGTATATAATAGGCTTTTACTTTACCAACAAGTGTTGAAACCAGTGTTGACTTATAGTGTTCAACTATGTGGTTGTACCAGACCAAGCAATCGGAATATTATAGAAAGATTCCAAAAAGGTACTGCGAAGTATCGTTAACGCTTCACGGTATATCCCTAATGACAATCTGCATAAGATCCTGAAGGTAGAAGCTGTTATCAAGAAGTAGGTCCAAAGACGTGATCCATCAGCACATTAATGTTGAAGCTCTCCAGTTTTTAGATAATGATGGGCTAGTCTGAAGATTAAAGAGCGTAAAATAATTTTATCTAGTTCAGTGAAGTTATTAGTAAAAAACATTACAATCAGGGACATAGATGTTGAGTCTAAAGTGTCTATCGTAGAATAAGTATCTTGTAATTTTAAAACCGTAGCAAATTTGATAAAAAGGGTAAACATAAATAGCTAATTAGTGCACATCAGTCAAACTATTAGTTTACTTTAAATTATTATTTTATTTTATGGAAAGATGTGGGGCGAATTGTTGAACGGTAATACAAAACGAGATGGAGAGTTTCTATCTAATAGAAAATAGAGCAAACCCATCTCAGTCATCATACGGATATGGCCACACTGCCTCCAGATTACAGTGAAGTCGTCTATTCATACAGTTTTAGGAAAAAGCGATTAAATAGTATTCAAAAAGTGTTGAGATAACTTGTTAAATTAACTTGAATAACCATATTTCTGGTGTTACCCATTACTTTGTTTCTAACAATATTTAAGGGGTTCTCATTCACTATAGTTCGTCTGAACCTAATCACATACCCGCGATTACATAAGCATTAGTCTGAAGTATGTGTTGTCTATCTGTATGTATCAAGTCTGGGTACCAAACTTTGTGAAACAGTGATTCTGAATGTAAGAAAACTGCAAAGTCTATTTGTTCGTCATCTAAAGAAGGTTCGATCATAGGTGTCACTCTATGGGCCTGATATATTGTCGAGTGTTTACAGTTAGCAGGATTAGGTTAATATTTTCAATATGTGTGTTGGTAAAGAGATGGGCCTGTACGATTTCTGACATTGTGATTACTTCGACAACTTTAATATGCATTTAATAACTAAAAGGTAAAAAGCAATAGTTAGAAAAGCTAGTATTACATTAGAAAAAGACGATTACCAATATCAATAGACTACAAGTTAACGACAATGGATTTGACATTACTGCAATTTCTATTAATATATTATTACTAGTCGATGCCGAATAACTTACAATCGCAGAGATTAGTAACTTAAACCTAGGTACTTATCTAGAAAGATCCATTGATCCTTACTTAATCTCTAATAAAATAAAATAAAGATAAATACATTTACTCCTGAGTTTACGTCCTAATTCACTATTGTTCGAGAGTTACACATACTTCGGTGTTTACGCAGGAAAAACTTCATTCCTAATGTCTTGTTACGAATCTCTTAATTTCCTCTCTAACATTTGTAATCCGAACGTCTCTGTGTAAGTAACTGTTCCTGTAGTATTTGGGTGCATCCACAATACTTCTCAGCACTTTATTCTGGAATACTTGTATCATGTTGATATTAATTCTCGCAGAACATCCCCATAACTGAATTTCGTAGATCCATTTAGGTTTTAGTATCTGCTTGTACATAGCAACTTATTATGTACAGATAATTTACATCTCCTTCCCAGTAGCCAGTATTTTTTTTTCAATTCTAATTCGAGTAATTTTCTTTTCTTTTTGGTGTGCTCTATTACGGTAATTGAGAAAAAATATGAAATGGTAACAACAACTGTAAATCTCCTTCGGTTTTATATTGTAACTGTCATCCTCCTCTACAGCCAAAGGTTTGTTGCAATTATTTTATTTGAGCTTGCAGATCAATAAAATAGTTTTTCTAGTATAACTAGTATACATTTTGTATCTTGGATTCGTTTGAATAATTATATCAGCGAAAACCATTCATCATAAATATTCGATATGTTTCTTACAAATTCAGGTAGTTTTTCCATCCACATGGTTCTTATTACTTGTTCTGATGTCAGTGTTTTCTACTAATTATTAAGTTATTTCTGGTTGGTTTATCTGCTCTCAATCCAGTTATAAGCCTTTTGAGTAATATGTTCTGTGGTCTCTCCATGTATATTTAACAATCTCACCTTAGTTTGGATATTTTGTCTTTGTCTTTGCTCCCAAGCCTACATAAATATCTCTAGACAGAAATGCAGAAGCTATATTGTTAGTTAGAAAATAGTTGTTTGCTGTCTCCTTTAAAAAAATATGTCAAAATCCATTAGACTAAATCAGGATATTAAAATAATTATAAAATATTAAAGCAATTACGAAATTAACTACTTAATTAATAAATACATAAAAGTTCCTGCTAGATATTCTCGATAGTGTTTAGTTGAAATTAAACTGACTGCAGGAAAATTACTACTTGGGAAGTGAGTGTTTTAATTAAAAGAGAGATGTTTGGCTAAATTGTGCGATCTTCACCTACCTCCCACCACAGTAAAAATCTGTTATATATGCACCAGACAGCAGCAACGCCATTTTTAACCGAAACCGAGTTTTTTTTGCGGAGGAGGATGTTTAGCAGCAGATTTACTATGCAGTGGACAAGCCAGCGCTGTGCATTCGGAAGTATAAATGTCCGTTTTTTTTGTTGCAGATCGAGCGGAAGGCGTTTCGGAACACGTCATTCCGTACTGGGACCAACCGTTCTCGCAGCCATATTTTGATAATACAACGAGAAGAGAATACACCACTACCGTCGGACAAACGGCCCATTTGCATTGCCGGGTCAGGAATCTTGGAGACAGAGCGGTAAGTTTTACTCTATTTACAACAGAAAGGGATTACCGTCACTGGAATATTTCCTCGCCCTTTCCTCCTTTATTTTATTTTGTCTGCGTTATTAAGCTCTTTGTTTTGTTTTGGGCGCAGGAGGACGGGTTGTAAAATATAATCATAATATTTCACCCCTTCCGCTTCTATCACTTTTTCCCGGCAAATTGAAGAAACCGTCGCCTTGTTACCATCCACTTTTATCATAAAATAACAATTTAAATTACGAAATTGTAACGAACAACTTCATTATTTTACATGCCACTTTCGTTCATTTGCAGGATAGAAACTTTTGACATTTTTCGACGCTATTACATTTTGCAATTCAGCAACACTCATGCGCATTATTTTGGAAAATATTGTCAGAAATGTGTTTCCATTTGCGGCCTACAATATCCGACTCTGTAATTTCAACATTTGCCCTCCAGGAACCCTGTTAATATTTTCCCATTTTACACAATCTTTTCTCACTGATTAAAAATATTTTGCACAAGAAATATTATTCCAAGCAATTTTCTATATATTGTTCATCACACGCTGTTCCCTATAGGATTCACCATAATATTTTCAACATCAATTAATTTTGTATCAGTAACACAAAATTGATACCTAAACAATATAATTCCAAGTCACCAATTTGGATTCTAACAGGATTATGTAACAATTGAACAAGTACATCACTCTGTAAATGTCATCAGTAGATGCCTGGAAAGAGGACTGTACTGCTCTGCTGCCTTTTTGGACGTCAAGTCACGCCTTTGGCAATATCTGGTATGATGGACTGGTATAGAAATGTAGAAACAAAGACGTTTCTACATTTATATTATCATAAACTCCCATCCTACCGCAATCTAAGAAGTTTCATGACAAAGTGTAATGATAAATATTCTGCTTTGATATGGTGTCCCACAGGGCGGCAGACTGGGACTGGTGTTGTATCTGATTTACACTACCGACTTTCCAACTAGTTAGAACACAATGACTGAGATTTACGCTGACGACACTGTCTTCCTCTCAGTACATTCGGCCCGAAAGCTGCTTCGTTCCAACTCCAATGTAATCTGAATAAAATAGAGAAATGGTTTAACCAATAGAGTATAAAGGCAAAACAAATCAAGCCTGCTCATGTTACACTATGAGAAGAGACATCTCTCCGTCGGTAAAATTATACAATGAAATCTTGCATCCTACATTAACTAAACAGAAGCACATCTGGACAAAGCATAAACAATTTAACGGCAGGCTCCGTAGTGTAAATTAGTTAGAAGGTCGTCGCTCCCATTTGAGCTATGAAAGTTAATCTAGACATACAGCATTGAATTATGGGGTACAGCAAGCAACAGCAATATAGAAATATTAGGGAGATTTGAGAGCAAGGCTTTAAGGAATCTGCTCAATATTCCTCAAAGTATGAGCAACAAGTATATGTATATAGATCTCGCTATACAAATAGTAAAGCACGAAATAATTCAAAACATTATATCATAAAGTATTAAATGGGACTTGCGCAACATATACACGCGCTGGTATTGACGTTGAGTGAAATGTGAGGAATAGGATGACAACAGTAATTAATGCTCAAGATATGCGACATGCCCAGTCTCAGCCCAGCCCCAGATTCATGAAGAAGGACGGGAACTGGGCCCATAGATCGAAGCTTTCTCATTAAAAAAAAATACAATAATAAACAGCCTAGAAGAAGAACAACACAGTGGTGTATTGTTCTTAGATAGATAGACGCACGCATGACGCAGAACAAAGAAGGAAAAAAGCAAAAAAAAACATTTTTTCAATATTCCTATTACTTAAATTATTTAATATTATTTATTTTTACTGGAGTAGCGAGTAGGTAATCTTTCACAACCCTAGAGGAAGATAAACCTGGAAGATGGAAAAGAAATTATGTCCAAAGCCCAAATTCTTCAAGTTCAATTCCTGATCTTATATCCTTTTGTATTCGTCTACCACTTTGGATAACACCATCTATGATAATTTTTGTCTGATTAAATCTGATTTTTTCAGCTGTATTCTTCAATGTAACACAATCCTTCGATAAGGTTTGGCATGAAGGCGTTGTTCATAAACTACAGAAAATGTTACCAAAACAACACACCGAACTACTAAAATCATACATTACAACCAGAATGTTTAGAGTCAAACAAGAAGAAGCTTACTCTACAATAAAAGAAGCTAAAGGAGGTGTACCACAAGGAAGTGTACTAGGACCAATGCTTTATCTACTCTACACTTATGATATACCACAAATGGAAAGTATTACGATGGCTACATTTGCTGATGATACTGCGATTATAGCTGTCGGAGACATTAGTGAAGAAGCCTCACGAAAATTACAGCAGGCAAGTGACAATATAAATAATTGGACACAAGCTTGGAAAATAAGAATTAATGAAAGTAAATATTTACATGTGCAGTTCACCTATGAACAGGCCGTACAAGCACCAATAACATTAAATAACACTATCATTCCATATAGCATCAACGCTAAATATCTCGGAATGAATCTCGATGCAAAACTTCGCTGGAAGGAACATATAAAGAAGAAAAGAAAAGAACTGGAATTGAAATATAAGGAAATGTATTGGCTAATTGAAATAAAATCACAATTATCAGTACATAATACATTGCTATTATATAAGCAAATCCTGAAACCTATATGGACATACGGAGTTCAATTATGGGGATGTTCTGCAAAGAGTAACATAAATAAAATACAAATTTTTCAGAACAAAATCCTGAGAAGTATTGTGATTGCATCCAAATACTACAGGACTGATTACCTACATCGAGACCTTCAGATACCCACGGTCAGTCAAGAAATCAAGAGAACTGCAAGGGGGCATGAGGAAAGACTCCATTCTCACACGAATATTGAAATATTGCAAATTTTGGATACCAGCAGAACAGGACACAGACTCAAAAGAATCAAACCATCTGATCTTGTGTGGTGTTGTATAGTGAGGTGAATATATTAAAAAAATCAGCAAGATAGGGCCGATGGGTCCTCCTAGTTATATAACTAGATTTAAGTTATCATAAAGACAAATTGTAGGTTAGACAGAAACGACCAATAACAATGTATTAATTAAATAATAAAACAATATCTGATTTTTGTCACGTCCAATTATTAATTGTTATTTCGTAGCTGGTTGTAATTAACCAATTAATAATTCAAAATATGCAAAAGAAGGTGCAAAAATTAATAACTAAATCTATAAAACTTTATTTCACTTAGCGTGATTCATTGTCATTACATATCATAATATATCATTTTGTGACATAAAGCAGAATTTTAATATTATTTCAGGTAAATAAATTCTTCGTTATTTTAACATTTACCAAAAACACCTCGAAAGTTCAACCTAAAATTTCAACCTATATCCAACTTTGTAATTTCGAAATTTTCCCCACAGAAACACTGTTAATATTTACGTATTATACACGGACTTTTGTCACTGATTAAAAATGTTCGCTCAATATTTTCATTACATTTACAGCGGCTTTAAACTTTTATTTCACATTTACTTGCTTCCCTCCATTGTGTCATTAATATTGATGCTTTTAACAGTCAGTTGTTTTCTAATATTAACCATCCTAAACCTTTAAATTTTAAAGGTATACTAGTACCGATATTTTTTTAATATAAGGCTCAATAATTATTGTTCATCACAAATCACTATTTCGTTTCATCTTTATTGAAACAGCTCTATCTGAACGAGTAATAATCGGAACAAGAAATGTCTGGTAAATTTTGTTATTTTGTTTTGTAGAAATTTTGTTATATATGATCTAGATTTATAATTGTATGCGCTCGAATGATTTCTTATGATTTTCTTTCATTTTGCGCGTCCAAGTCTTTACCTTAGAGCTTGTGTGGCACTCCAGAATATTGTTTTAGTTAGATAAATCAAAATTACGTTATTTCTAAAGCATTATTGCTCACATAATATATTTATTGGATGATTTTTAACAGTAAATCCTTTGATTAAATTGAAAAAATAGAATATCACACAACTGATGTTTTTTTTATTAATATAACTCAACATTATCTTAACTAAGATAAAAACAATATATCGAACTATACCAAAATTCCATGTAATAAAAACTAAAGTCTATCAACAATAATGCCTACCAAAATATTTACTGCAACCTTATTATATACAAAAATGTATTTTGTATATATCATGATATCATATTAACCACATAAAATAATTTTAATAACTTTTATTACATTTACTAACTGGGAACAATAACATTCTTACGCAATGTTGGAAAAAATATTCTCAGAGACTGTATTCCATATATGGGAAACAATATCCGACTTTCAACGTAATTTCAAAATAGAAACAGTGTTAATATTTTCGTATTACACAAGTTTTGTCCCTGATTAAAATTTTTCGAGCTATATGTTAATTTTATTCAGTGTCGCGTAAAACGTTGTTTTTATGTGATTATTCATTAATATTATTTTATATATATATCGGTAGTATTTTGTGTTTTTCATAATTCATAAAAATATGATGCATCGGTAATAAGTCCAAAAATATTTTTGCCTATTACAATATTACCATTATTACATCAATAATATTTAGCTGCACTATCAAAATAACGCCATCCACTAATAAACTGATCAGAAAATATCAAGCAAAATATCTCTTCTTCGCTATTGTTGCTATTGTAAATAATGAAAATGCAATAGTTTTAATTTAGAAAAAATTAGAAAAACTTATTTTACCATGATATAGGATCAAGATATTCTAAGAAACTTTTCATATTGGAATGGTCACCACAATGTCCAAATATAATTCTAATGGATAAATTAGGGCAGGATAAATCAGAAAAACGCAGCCCTATTTATTAATAAAATTATTTCAATCGGTACTTCAAAAATATTGAGGAGAAGTAACAAGTAATAAAAGTTACAAAACCAATTATTAGTATATTAAATTATTTTGGGAATTCTCAATATTAGTCTCCCTAGTTATAAATTCATATAAAATTATTTTATTATTGGACTCAATTGTTATGATCTAAAAAATTTCTGTACAACATATCATAAACTTCAAGAATGTAGCATTATCTTAGTTGATTTCGAATTAAACACGTTATGAAAGTACTTTATATATTTAGCATTGGAAGAAACTACTATAACTAAAATTCTTTCAAAATTATTAATTTAGGTTTGGAAAAATGAATTTAGGATTTTGATACAAATTTTACGCACTATTTATTCTATTATAAAAACAGTCTATTATAACTTCGGATATTTAATATGTTGATTACTTTTTCCCCAACTTTACATTTAAAATGTTTTTTAAAAAATAACCGGTTTAATAAAACAGTAGAGTATAAATATTATATTTAAAATTTCATTGAGAATCATAAAATATCGATCTCTTGATTAATATTTCCTGAACATATTTATAAATATTTTAAGCAAAATAAACTTGTAAATGAATTAATATCAATTACAATCGTGATGATTTTTCTACATGTAAATTAACTATTTAACCGTTAAATTGTTTAATTAACCTTCTAAATACGAACGAATTTGTTGAGCGTATATATCACGCAAAATAGAACTAGAAATAATGATTTATTTCATAATAAATGTTCAGTGAGAATTAGTATAAACAGTTTAAGCGTAATTTTCACCATTTATTAACATCAATTAAATGTTATATACAGTTACAGTATTTCAGCGTGAAAATGGCAGTTTGATTTTGAAATGCGCTTACCTGGCCTTTCAGCATCAAGCTATCTATCCGTAAATTCTTCATTAATTAACCATACAAAAATCCCAATATAATTTCTTCAACAAACATGTCCGAAAAATGTATAATACTTTCCCACTGCCGGGGATTGGAGGTATGAAATTTCAGATTTTTCATGCTTTAAACTTAATTTTCTTATTCGTATTTCCTGGATTCAAATTAATCACCAGTTCAAACATTGACGCAAGCCTCTGTATAAGGAAATTAATCAATGAAAGAAGCTCATTGGAAAAGACGTTCAATTCAGGAGATTTTTTATGGGCCTTCTCATTCAGAAATCAAATTATATTAGGACTTAAAATAAAGGCGATTGTGTTTAACGAGAATTACAATAAGCTTATTTCGGTTGAGCTATAAGGAAAATATCATATTAATTAATCACCTAGTTACTTCGTGTGGTATTTTCGAAAATAGCAATAAAAAATCTCATCATCCACCTCTTTCTCATATTTTAATATTTAAATATTAAAAACAAATTAAAATGTATATTATTACTTAATGAAAATACTTATCATTAATTTCCTATTCTTCATTCAGTCCATATTAAGGAAATTCACGTCGTCGATGATGTCGAATGAATCGAATGAATGATGAATCGTGATGTGGTAATATTAACAAGTTGTTTCCATACATCTTGGTCAACAATGGCTTGATATTCATAAGTTGATGTTAATCAGGCATATAAATTTGTTTTAGAAGTTTTTTTTTTAATTTGAAGCTATATTGTAAAAAATCGGTACACTTTATTTTATTCAAAATACTTTCCATCGATAGCTGGAACTTATCAGCTTTCAGGCAACTTACAGATTCGATATCGAAAGAAGGGTGTTTGAGGTTATCCACCATAGTCCCATTTTTTGATTTCTTCATAAGAACTAAAGTGCTGCTCAGACAAGCCACGACTCAAATATTCGAACAAGAAGTAACCAGAAGAAGTAAGATTTGTAAAATACAGCGAATGGGGTAGCACTTTCCATTTTAATGTTTCAAGGTTTAACTGGTTTTGCAACATGTAGTCGAGCGTTGTCATGCTGAAGAATTACACTGTTTTTTGTGCCTTTGCTCGTATTCTGTTCGTTTTTTTGTGCAGTGCTCAGCTCAGATGCATTACTTCTAATCAAGAGCGATTCCTATTGATGATTTCATTGAGTAATGCTTCTCATCTTATTTTTTTGCCTGTCCAGAACGCTCTTTTTCTTCGGTATAGAAATAATCGCTCTTATAATCCGGTCGAAACCAGTGTTCATATGTTGAAGTCGATGGACCATGATTACCATAAGCTCCGCAAAGGATTCAATAACCTTCAGCTGCCTTTTATTCAAACTAGAGTAAAAAAGTTAAACTTCCCGCTAATTCGATTTACTCTGGTACAAATTTGTAAATTTTCAACGCACCCAAAAAAATGTTTCCACACTTCTACGAAATGACACGTACTAAAAAGTGAAACCTGTCAGAGTGGCTTCAACATGAAATTAGTTACAAATATCCCCGATGCGATTTAATATAACAGCATCTCTTATAAATTCTTTAATATTATTGTATAGGCTTGATATGATCCCATGAGTACAAGAAAAGGAGAATTGAATATAATTTCTAAAATGTGTGACTTGTTCTTGGTAAGCTATATAAAAGCTTCTAATTATAAACTCCCTAACTAATATAATGGGCAAGTTCAAGGCTATTGGTTGGCTGATAAACTTTCGTCATCGTCAATGTCATTATTAAAGGAAATCATCTTATTGCATAACCATTTTGGATTTGTTCCTTAAAACTTAAGCCATGCGTGCGAAAGGCAAGGGGAAGGATTTCGTCAAAACATAAAAGAGATGAAAAAATAAACCAAGGACAATGTAATATTCACGCGAGTGGTGCATCTACAACGAGAAGCAGGACCAGAAAAAAAAAGACCTGAATATGGCAGATGAGATTCTGTCAAGACATTGAAGGCTCCTATAAAAACTCAATGTGGGTGAACAATAACATAAATATACTCACACGCTCACCCGCAAAAATATTAGAAATAATATACACAAACACTCAAACAACAACATGCACTAAACTATGTAAATGTATCCTTCTGTGATGTTGTCTCACAAAAATAGTTATATTAAAAATATATCATATTAAAAATAAAACTTGTAATTTAATGTGCAAAAATTATTATATTATTTTATTATAAAACCTCGAATTTACAAAAAAAACAGTTTATTCATTCCCTAAAATAACATATTCAAACTAGGTATTTAATTTATTTCTATTTTCTAACATTGATTTATTTTAAATGAACGACTTATTTAAGTGAAATATTGATTAAAAATATATTTCTTTGAAAGGAAAAGTGACAAAATAACAATTTTTAAAAGTATAACAGTCCCTGGTTCTGTAAGTTAATAATAGTGCTCGTGCTTCTGCCCACAAGTCTGGAAATGATCTACTCATTTCGTGAAATGGGCCCTTTTTCCAAACATCGAACGGTAAATGCGGTTTTTATATATCCCAGATGCTTTTAAGAAGTTATAAAATATAACGACAAAACTTCAAGCTACATATATACCATCCAGACAGTAATAAATAACAACAGTACGTATTTCTATTCAAGATTCCTCTCCATATCACACAATCCAATTCTATTTGAAATTAATCAACTATGTAACTTATATAAAAAATAAAAAGTTATGTTTGTGTTTTATTGAATATTATAGCGGGCAGATAAAGCAAAATTACTTCCATTTTTTTTTTAATTTAATTTTGTCTAACGTTTCCTTGGATATTAAAATGATTTCGTAAAAATATCAAATCTTCTTTTCTAATTTCTCATTTCCTTTTAGAGACTTGGAAAACATTGCGTGGAGCCTCTGGGCAACTGTTACAGTTTAAACTCATCCAGAAATTGGTAAATTGTGGCCACATTTGTGTTTACGACAGCCGCAATTATGAAATAACTTAAATTAGTTATAATTTCACTGCGTATTATCGCTGAAATTGCTATAAATATTGTTATATGTATCTTTTTCGTTCTTGAAATTTCGATGTTAAAGATAAACCTCGCTCTGACCGTCCCGTTGTTAATAAAGTTGGCGAAACTCTTATCACATCGAGGTATGGCAACAATTGCAAGTATACACTATAAAGGAGTTTTTAAGTCATCATAAGACTGAATAGCAGGAAAGGCTCGATAATTTGAGTTTCTATTGCAATCCCTTCTGAAACAAAACGATATCGAGTCATCGCTAAAACAAATAATTAAGGAAGAAGAAAAGTATAGCATATACGACAATAGTATACAAAAGGAATTCTTATCGAATCCTGGAATAGGTTTAAGTATTTAAGGTGCATAATGAGCTGATCGAAACTGGACAAACCATTAATTCAACTCTCTACTGTCCACTACTGACCTACTGACCAAACATGTTGCCTTCTAACAGATAAACACTAAACCCACAACGGTCAGTCCGACTGCCATTTGTTTTCGTATGTGTAAAACTCTCTTAATGATGTAAATCTACCCTTAAAAGGGATTTGTGCAAAAAGGTCTTCGTTCATAAATCTCCAAAGGTTATGAAAATGGCATCACTGAATGCTTTATGAAATTTATATGAAGGAATTCTCTTTAAGAAATGTGAAAAACAGAGATTAGTTTTTATCAAGCATTTATGTAGACTATGCAGTGATTTTTAACAGTTCACTGTAGAGATGCTTTGAGGAGCAAAATACAAATACCTTTGGTAACCATGTAGTAAGCCTCGGTCTTTCTTTCTTGATACTATTATGATCTACGAACAGTAAATTAATTTTCAGATCAATTTAATTTCATTCAAAGTTACAATTAGACCTAGGTGGCTCTGACAAGTTTTGAAAATATTTTTGATTTCAACTGTCGTATATCTTTATTATCCTTAGATTGTCATTTTCATAGTAACCACCGCAATAATTGTCATTACTATAGTAATATAAGTAATACTACTGACCACCCTATGGTCGAAATTTAACCACAACTTGTTAAATTATTCATGTTTCTTTGTCTTTGTCATTAAATGTTTCCACAATATTTTCAACATCGGAAATATATTTAATATATTACATTAATTAAAATAATAAATGTCTGTATGTAAATGTAACTATCATGTAATTCAATCTACTTTCCATTAAGTTTCAATAAATAACAAAGTATTGATAAGTCTAAATTAGTACACCACTGAACATCTTGTAAAATTATTTTCAGAACTGAAACAACTTCAAAATAAGCATCAAACATAAGTATACATCATCTTTCTTTACTTTTGTGTTATGAACATACATATGGAATAATAAGTAATATATGTGTGTATATGAAAATAGGGAATATATGAATGAAACTATATTAACATTAATATTTGAGTATAGCCTCTATAACAGAACAATATCGAACACAATTAGGTAACTTATTTTTTATAATTTAAGATTACAGTATTTACGTTAAATGAACTATTAGTTTTTCAAAATTTAGGTCCATGAAGTAAATAATCAAAATAATTGATACAAAGTTCAAACAATAAAATGTCATATATTCATTTCTCATGGATTTCCATTTATTATTAAACATGTTACTATTTATCAAAGCTTTAAAATGTTTACAAATTTACTGTTAATAATTCATATTTTCTTCTATTTGTCCTACGTTTCTCCATCTATGCAAATAATGTAGTTACTTTCAATGTAACTGCTGCATATTTTCTTTACGTCATTTATGTATTCATATAGTCTTTATCTTTTATCCATATTTCTCATCTAAAATATATATTTCAAAAACAATAAATACACCAGGCTGATTAAATAATAATTTAATTAATAATAATTTCTTAACCTAAATTTTCAAATAAAATTGCGAGCGATGCATATTCTTTGCTTATTTATTCCACTCTTCGGTCTCACCCTTGAGCTTGTGGCTCTTGTTTATCCACTACTTTCTGGTTTCTCTTATGTCCCACGCGAAAACTAATATCTTACCAACAAATTAAACTATTTTATGATTGTTAATATTATATGCAACATTCACTTTAACTCTTGATACACAAATTAACATATTTTTTACCCACAATATTCGGTTAGTGCTTTGTTAAGAAATGCGTTTATTAAAGAAACCTGAAGTTAGTCAGAAGTTAATACCATTAAAATCTACAGAAAAATATTATTAACCTTTAGAATTACCTGTAGTACAATGATATAGTGTCTCTAGAACCATATCAATTAATAACAGTCCTTAAGCAAGAACCTTTCTTCCGAGACTCAAATTAAATCAAATGCTGATTTCGAAATTGTAAATATCTTGTGAACAAAAAGGACAGATGATTTTTGGTGTCCTTGAAGTCCTGGCTGTCAACGTATTAATAATTCCATCGATACGGGAATAACCGAAAATGATACAGCTTAAAACTAAGTAACTTCGTTTAATAATATTTTTTACACATTTACTTTCCGTTTTATTTAAAATGTAAATTTTAGGTTTTTTTTTCGATTCAAAATTTTGCGGCACATTGGTGGCAGATTTTGATTTTAAAAGTTATGCGTCCGTAGTTGATTTCCGTACAACATACAGGACGAATAATCTACCGTATAGGAGTTGTAGGCGGCAGCGCGACGGGCAGAGCCTAGTATAAACTTTTTTAAACGACCTTTAGCAGAGCGAGATTGTTATGCACCAACTGTTAATGAAGATGTAATTGTTATGACTTTTCAGGCATTTAAACCTCGAGATATACATATACAAAGCAGAAATGACACCATGCAGATGATTCAAGAGAGCCGTCGTTCTTAAGATACCTTGAAATATTTATTGATATTTTGGGAAGGAGAGAATGGATATTATTAACTATCGAACAAAGAAATCCAGTGACACGTACAACATGTACTTTATTTAACTTTCTTTTATATAAGTAATTTCCTTGTATCTTACTTATCTTGTTCAGGTGCAGAAATTAATAATACAGTTAGTGTGATAAGATTTTACGCATATAAATTGATGATTCATGCCAATCAAGATAATAATATCCACGCGAATGAATGAAATAAATTAAATTGAGGTAAGAAATTGAAAGCCAATTTCTTTGGCGCAGTGGTCAAGGCTACAGGACGATCCTTCTACTCTTGCGAGAGTCGCGGGTTCGAATTCTTCTGGGGCACAGATGTATTTTATGCTTATGATTGTAATTGTAAAGGTCTTTATAGGCAACAGTAGAAAATCCAACAATGAATAGCCAGTAATCAGGTTGGGTAAGATCAGATGTCTTCTGGGATGGTATCTAAGTTGGTCACTGTTCGAAAAATATACTTATTTATTCG
The DNA here is from genome assembly GCF_030347505.1 of Rhynchophorus ferrugineus. Classification (NCBI taxonomy): domain Eukaryota; kingdom Metazoa; phylum Arthropoda; class Insecta; order Coleoptera; family Curculionidae; genus Rhynchophorus; species Rhynchophorus ferrugineus. Next base: position 6,582,241 of record NW_027472584.1, on the reverse strand, counting down.
TCCAACAGGTAAGCAAAGACAATGTGTCAATGCCAATCCATAACCAAGGAAAACTGTTCTGGAATCATTCCGTGGTGTTGACACCACTCATTTATTATATATATATATATATATATATATATATATATATAAGACGAATAATCTACCATATAAGAGTTGTAGCCCGCAGCGCGACGGACAGAGCCTAATATAAACTTTTTTAAACGACCTTTAACAGAGCGAGATTATTATGCACCAACTATTAATGAAGTTGCAATTGTTATGACTCTTCAGCCATTTAAACATTGAGATATACATATACAAAGCAGAAATGACACCATGCAGAGGATTCAAGAGAGCCATCGTTCTTAAGATACCTTGGAATATTTATTGATAATTTGGGAAGGAGAGGATGGATATTATTTACTATTAAACCAAGAAATCCAGTGACAGGTACAACATGTACTTTATTTAACTTTCCTTTATATAAGTAATTTCCTTGTACCTTATTTATCTTGTTCAGGCGCAGAAATTAATAATACAGTTAGTGTGATGAGATTCTACGCATATAAATTGATGATCAATACCAATCAAGATAATAACATCCTCGCGAATGAATGAAATGAGTTAAATTGAAGTAATAAATTGAAGGCCAATTTCTTTGGCGCAGTGGTCAAGGCTACAGGATGATCCTTCTACTGTTGCGATAGTCGCGGGTTCGAATTCTTCTGGGGCACGGATGTATTTTATGCTTATGATTGTAATTGTAAAAGTATTTATAGGAAACAGTAGAAAAACCGACAAAGAATAACCTATAACCAGGTTGGGTAACATCAGATGTCTTCTGGGATGGTATCTAAGTTGGTCACTGGCCAGTCGGTAGGCTTAATACCGAGGAGCATGGTTCGGAGCTCACGTTAATCTGTAAGTTCAGTCCAGATAAGCAGTTCGTAAAAAATAGATTTTAAAATATAAAGAAAATAAAAAAAAGAAATAGGAAATAGGAAAGTGAGCGATTACGATACATGAAATTTAATTAAGCGAAGCATCGTTTTGAGGACTACAGGAATTTGCCTGATACTGTCATCACTAACGTAGATTCAGCAGCTGATATCGACAATATCGGAAGCGTAAATATACTTCCATCATAATATACTAGTAGTCCGCGTCATATGCAAGAATATAAACATCTTCCATTATGGTCGACCAGATCTGTTCATAACAATTAACTACCATCTTCACATATAGCTTTCTAGTCCGCTATCCATTTGTTTAAATAAATGCCCTTTATTCGAAAAATATACTGGTTTATTCATCCAACAGGTAAGCAAAATCAATGTGTCAATGCCAATCCATAACCAAGGGAGAAGGTTCTGGAACCATTCCGTGGTGCTAACATCACTCATTTCTACTGACGACTTAGCCTCTGAGTGTTGCACAGGACCGTATCTGGAATTTAAATGTCAACATATATATTATATATGTATATTTATATATTTATATATATATATATATATATATATATAAATTTAAAAAAATTTAATTAAAATAGAATTACGAAGATCATATTTTATGTGTTTAGGTAGAAAGAGGAAAATGAAAATAAATTGCTGTCAACGACGCTGAAAGTAAGTGGTAATAAACAATAAGTTATTAAACGACAAATTTTGAGGAGATATTTTTAAGAATGTGCAAAAAAGTTTTCCCATTTCCTTTAAAAGTTTTAAGGCAAACTTCTGCCATTTATTCTAAACGGGCTTATCCATTTATTACATTTTCATTCACGGTATATTTCGGATAGATTTTTAATCTAAACCGGCTAGAAAGGAACATTTTATCTTCATAGGTGTACATTGTGTTTTATTCTATCGAGGGGTGGTTTTATAAGTGGAGCATAGTGAGGAAATCCGACCACGATCTTTTGTGAATGACGCTACTTATTCAGTTCTCAGAAAGTTTCAGACTCTATACAAAGCCTACTAACTTCCGACGATCGTTTGAACTTTCGCTAGAAACCAGATGTTTCTTTGCCAACTATATAGCACACGTGTAGCTCTTGAATCTATCACGTGCAAATCATTTAGTTCATGCTTAAGTTTAAAATATTTCCGGGTTATCCAACTACGGGGACAATTTCAGGAATGAATTGGAGGATTGACTGTCTATTTTTTACACGTTTACATTGTTTCATTAACATTTTCATGTAATGTTATCGATATTGATTGAACATTATGGTTCGTTTTGCTATGATCGTTTGAATAATTTAGTTATTTTTTAAATAATGGGACCATTAATAACCTTTTTCCTATTCCTGTCATTTTTAGTTACATAATGGCCGAAGAAAAAATTATTATATATTATATCTGTTTATTAGTATATACAGGAAATATACAAAATAATATGAACACTTGATATATACACAATATTTATTTATTAATATTTTAAAACAGCTGCAATTCTTCGTGGAACATCTTCCAATTTTTTCTGTGATGTCGTATATGGAAATCTACTCCTCACTATTTGCTTTAAAACTTCCCATAGTGATTCCCATAACTATGTTGAGGTCTGGCGATCTTGATGCTCCCCAAACCAAGACTGGATTACCTCTTTCGCTGTGTGTATAGAAGCATAATCATCTTGGAATATGGCAGTGCTTGGCAGCAATATGCTAGTCATAGTAAGAACGGCATGATTGAGGATGTCGAGATATTTATTTGCAATAATCTAACCAGTGATGTAACTAAGAGAACCAACTGAATACGGCCATATTGCTGGTCAAATCATAACGGAATCTCCCCCATGCTGGATTGTTGGAAGCTGGCAGTCTTTGGAAACAATGTAAAAAATGATTCATCGGACCATACTTCATTGTTTCAATTATCCAGTTTCCAGGTTTTATGATCATTGTACCACTTTGTTTGTAGCTCTGCTTTGGCTTCCATTATAAAGATCATTTCGCAATCGCAGCCCTTCCATAAATGTTGGTTGTGTGGAGCTCCCGCCGTACTGTTTTTATCGAAACATTATTACTCAAATGAGTATTGAGTCCTGCTGTCAATTTTTGCCTAGATAGTTTTATGTTGCTTAGCCTCAATCATTTTTAATGTTCGGCAGTTTCTGTTCAGTTAACTTTAACCCACTATTACTCTTCGTCGATGATGTTCTAGCATGTTTTGTGTATGCTTCCAATACCGTAGGCACTGTTGCTCATGAAAAGTAATATCTGAAAGTAACTGAGAAATACCTGTGCATCATATTATTTACACGAAAGAAGTGTTGCCAACATGCATCAAAATGTACTATAGACCATGGTGTTCATATTGTTTTCTCTATCCCTTGTAGTACACTTTATCAAAAGAGTTCATTTGGAGCTACATGGGGTCAATACGGCGGTTGTTGGATAGGGTTTGTTGATATTTTGGCCTCATTTCTTGGAATGCAATCTCACATTTTTCTATGAATTTTCGTTCTAGTCATGATTTCCTTAACTGCCGCGATTTTATACTTCAACTGAAGACAAATTACAATTTTTTTGGTAGAATGTATGTGTATTAACTAATTGATATATTCTTATTTGCACTACTAACATTAAACAATCTATCTTAATATCCCAGGACTATTTATTATGGGATTACCTTTCTCGTAAGTAACGGAAATATAATTAACTTAATGCAATTATAATGAAATTTACTAAACGACAAATAAGGCAAGACCCAATATGTTCAGATTTTAACTCCCCCCTAACAATAAGGCATATCCTGACTGTCTGCTATAAATGCCGATCTCACTGACATTTGCTGGGCCTTACTAGAGAAATTCGGGGGATGTCTCCGATTACAGAACATTGCTATCATATCCACATTTTTGCGTCTTCAGATTCTTAATGCTCACGAATCATTTAAGCTTCTTTTAGCTATTTTTTACGCCTGTTTTAGTCCTTCTACTCATATTTTGCTGGTTCTTTACAGAACAACTGCTTCCAAATTTTATATGTCAGTGGTTGTTTATTTTAATACAATTTTATTTATATACTGTTATATTCTATATATAAGTTCTTAAAGCTGTCTACGTATGACATTCATTCATAGATGAAAAATAAAATATATCCAATAAAAATTATTTTTTCATTACACTTAAATGAATACTACTTGTCTGATGATTGTCTATTAGCGTTATACCTATAGTTATAAAAAGTTTTTGTATCGTAAATGTGCAAAAAGATTTAGCTTGACTGATTTACTAAGATCCTAAATGCATATTGCAAATATATACATGATTTAATCACAATAACAAAATTATAATTTAAATTTTACAAGTAATAATATTAGATAAATCAATTAAATATATTTTAAGTTGAATGTTAATGTATGGTTTCACTATCTACAGTAAAAAATAACTTGCAAATTATTTATATCTTCAACACTGTGCGTGTTGTTTGAACCAACTTTATTTTAACGAACTTATCGCTATGTATTATTTTGTCTTTATAGAAAACAAATGTATAAATATGTATACTATTTTTTAATGAAATTGCTATGAAAAAATGTTAGTCTTTCGTTACATGCATTGTTACTTTATTATATCTAAAATTGAGTACTTTAATGTATATCCATTTGGGGCGTGTACCCTCTTAATAATATTTCTTGTTGGAGAAAAATAAAACACACTAAAAAGAGTGCACGAGACAAGGAACGAATATATGTTAGCAGATGTAGGCCAGGTAATAAATGGTGATACAACTTTTTTAAAAACACACTAGTATATAAATGTGCCCGACTGTCTACGAGCGACTAAATTTTATGAAACCAGTTTAGAAAGAATATTTCATCCAACCATTTAAATTAGTTTACACTGCAAACTCGCGGTTTAACTAATAGGTCTAATATATATTTTGTTTGTAATAAAAAATATTGTTGTTATCAATAACGAAGTATTATAACGAACTTGTTGACGTTAACGAAGTAAAAACCACCACCTATATCTTAACGTTCCGTTTTTTTAAAACATTTTATTTAAGTTTAGTTTAGTTTTAGTTTTAATTTTAAGGTTGTCGCTATTTACTAGAATCATTATGTTTAACGTCCTCTTATAAACATAATATTGAAATTAATAATATTGTTGATAAAATTTGAGGTTGATAAAAAGGAGGTTATATTTCATTCGTTTTCTTATTGCAATCACAGATCCACTTACTACATAATGTAGAAAATTATATTTAATTTCTTGTAGTGGATGTCAATTAAGTCAGTCATTCTCTTCAAGATTTGAATACCACATTACATGTTCAGATTACAAAAAACTAATATAAATATATGTTTTCAATCGCTTTTTTGGTCATTTTATCATTTAAAACAGATACTCCTGTTATTTGCTTTTTATTGTCAGATAATTAGTGGTACAGAAATTGTCTCAACGAAAATTAAATTTGTGCAAATATTCGATGACTTTAAACAAAGATTTTCAAAATCTAAAGATAAAAAATTGCTGATATATTAAGAATGGCAGTCGTCCAAAATTAGTTATAGTGACAAATCAATGATGCCGTCCAAAAACTGATAATGCACATATATAATATGACATATTGTCAGATTAATGTAACTTTAACTGTTAATTCATCTGAACTATTAAAAAATATTAATGCTTAGCTAGCTCTGAAAAAGATTTGTTCTCACTGGATCCCACATAATTGAAAAATAAATTTAAAAGATTATAAAATATTGATACACAAACAAATAATCACAAAAGAAACTTAACCTATGAAAAAATTGTTGATGCGTTAAAAACAATATTTTGGAGATATCTCAAGCAAAAGGAAATACTGTTTCCAAAAATGACTGGCTAATCTATAAAAGCGTCTAGATCTTGAAGAAAAATATTTTGAATAGCAATCAGGTAATTTACACTAACATTTTTATTTATTATTTCACCCAAAATAATTGGTCAACCTTTAGCGTTTGATACCTAAATATGGTGAATAAGGATCAACACGTTTGATGGGAATTTTAAAACCATTTTAATTTCTCAAAATGCGATTGAACTACTACCAAACAATTCCAGCTTATTTACCTGATTCATTACTACTTCATGATGGTTACAATCTAATAAAGCTACCAGAGATTCGATTAAATAACGATATCTGTCATGTAATATCAAATGTTTTCAAACACTTACATTAAATTAATTTTCCAGATATAGCTCATAATTATGAAACAAAGTAATAATTAAAATGTAAAAGTAAATGGAAGCTACGTGGATAATATTCAATTATCGCCATTTTCTACTGTAGCCAAATTTGATATACCTTGCCCCGTAGAAAGGCATGCTCAACAAATATTTTAACTTGACAAAATGGGGCTCATTAAATTTTCATTTAGGCTTAAAATATAAATTAGCGAGCGATGGGTTTTTTTCGTCCGGACAAACAATGGCTCAGATTAAATTTTACAAAGTTTGAAACTAAAGGAAACGACGTATTCACGTGGTAATTAATAAATCATTTCGAATGCTTTCATATAAGGATTTATTGCCAAATGGAAGCTTCATAATATTTTTATTTGGCTAACAAAACTTCTATTTGTAAAATGGCGAACTTTACGGGTAAGTAAATTCCCAATTACCTAATTAATAATTAATATTAATTTATGGAAGTAGGTGAAATGCTTCAAATTTGATTATTCCTGAGCCTAAAATATGATAATTTAGTTAAAAATTACTCAAATGTATTATAAAAATATTTATTATAAGTTTATTTTACTTTGAAAGATGTCATCTATTAACTGCTTTTCAAAATAGTAGTGGATGCAATAATGCGAAAAGTTACAAACCCCCAATCATATTGATGTTCGCTGATGATGGAATGAGTTGATAAGGATATTGAAGCTTCTAGTATTGTTCATGATATAGTTCGCAACGCAGAATCAATTGGCTTAATAATTAATGAAGAAAAGATCTAAACTGGCGAATTGCCGGCTACTGTAAATCTCAACGGAATCCAGTTGGACTAAATGCAGGAGTTTAAATACCTGGTATTAATTATACAGAAAAAGTGGAATCTACCGCCGAAGTAGTAAGCCGAATTGACCAAGCTGCAGTAGCTTTTGGTTCTCTAAGATGATTCGTATAGAAAACAGGAAGTACTATATTCAAAACTAAAATTCACTAAAATTCAGTTTTTAAGTTGTCAAATAATTAATGGGAAGTGTATTTTCAAAAATGAGTGGATTTCTGCTCATATGAGATATCTTAAATATTATGAATTTTAAAGCAATTATAGCATAGATTTTATTATTTGGTTATTTTATCCCAAAATACAAATACAATACAAAATTAAGAAATGTTGGTGATTTTGAATACATAATACGTTTTTTATTGTAATTTTTATTCAAATAATTAAAGGTTGATGAAAAGTAGAGGCATTATAAAGCATTTCACATTGAATTAAATTTTAGTACAATATAATAGGACCCTAAATATTTTAAGAACCTATAATGAAAAGCATATTTAGAAAACTAGTGAGATTTCGGATTGTAATGTATTTAAAATTTAAAATGTTGTAGAGCAATTCAATATGGATTTTCGTTACTTACATCCTAAAATGCATATATTGTTAATCAGGTAATCCGCCAGCATGGTTGAATGTATATTAATTATCGACATATTTTTAGTATCTCTTCAATTCTGATGTATATAATTTTTTTATCAGTTACTCTTATTTAGATATTGTTTTCTCTGACTGATATTGATATTATAAAGCCATATAATTTAATATTTATCTTGTTTATCTACTACTGCTTATATTATTTAAACTCTTTCTACCTTTATATCCTCTTCCTTTCAGACTTATATCCACATATCTATTTTAAATGCTATTCTGATTCTATCGTTTGTATCCCTTGAGATATCCTTCTTACATCCCACGTGCTTATTTTGATATTATTCCTCTTGTTCTTTTCACAGTTATTTCCTTCGTGTTTGATCTCTTACTTACGTTTGTTATCATCGTTTATGAATTCTTTATCCTCTTGGCTTAATAGTTGTTTTAACGTTCTTATATTTTATGTAGATATAGAAATATAAGAAAACCATCTAAGAAATAAGATAGTTAATAAATGTATTATGTAATATGGAAAAATATTATCCGTTTTTTATATTCCCAGACTTTTTTTTCTAACCGAATATATACGGACATTATATTCCACCGACATTTTACATTTTAAAATCTTAGGACGATAATCGACCTAAAACTCGAACCCGAAATTTGTTTACGGTCTAGTCTATTTTTGGAAACCAAAAATAATTTTTTGCAACTGGGTACTGATAATTTAATTTTCACAAACCGAACTATCAATCAAATTATTCGAAATTTTTCCTTTTCAATAATCTATAGGCAGTTTTTTTTCGCTGTTAGCTAATATTAAAAATGCCATTTGCGAGAAAACAACTTTTTTTTTGTACACTGTTATTACCAGGAGGTTTTTTCTCGGTTTAATTAATTGTTTGAACGCCGATGTGGCTGAAAAAATCAATTTTGTCGTTATTCATTATTTTCAAATTAAATAATTAACATCAGCATTTTAAAACAAATAGCTACATATATAGGAACAAAATGTTAGAAAGCGAACGAAGAAATTGACAGTGATGATTTGCAGCTACCATAATAATTTATAAATCAACGAATATCTACGCCTATCGAGGGGATGAAAGAAAGATAGATTGGTGAGATTATAAGCTGTAATTAGTCTAATTAGTAAAGAAAACCGTAGACTCAGGGATTAAATGTTTTCAACAAGTAATGTAAATATTAGAACTAAAAAAATAAACAACGAATATATTTAATTTATTGGATTTTAGATAACAAATAGTATATCAAGTTTATGCATTTTATTTTTAAAAATTTATATTAATTCTAAAAAATCTCCATACAATCATCAATCCACCTAAAAAATTATATTTTATGATATAATTAAATAATCCAAATAATACAATATATCATCAAAATTTATGACATCGCAACGACGCAATATTGTCACATTTTATATTGCTACTTTCACATATAATAAAAATCTAATTAAAATTAAATAATGAAACAAAATGGTGTTAACAAATATAATTTATTTTAACCTAATACTATATTTAATGCATATATTAAGACTTAAACTACAGTTAATTATACAGCCACAATAGTTTATAGGTTAGGGTAGTTTTATTATATTTACATTCGCAACAACTATGAAGTGTTCTAGTTATATAGTGTTCTAAGCCCATTGTTTGTAGTGGTATCTCCTGGAGGCCTAATCAATCTAGTTAGCAATTTTATAACAAATAATTTATTTTATTTTCATTGTAGAGCATAATTAGCTTTGTACATTTAGTTCTTGCTTCCTTCGTTCCTTTGTTTCCATCTCACATTTCCTTGTCAAGTCATTTTGAGATGAATATATTTTTCTTTATTTTCTTCTGTTACTACCTGTGTACATTTTTCTTGTAAAATTATACCGATTTCCTCTATATCTTCTAGTTTAATCACTGCATCCCCCCTAATGCATTTACCATATAATATGCAAAAAGCTGGCATCCATTCTCTTCTCAATGAAAGTTTCAGAATTCTCTTTGAATTTTTATTTGTCTGTCCAAGGTATTGTAGTAGAAAATTCTTCATTCCACAAGTCCAAAGAATTCTTCATTGTATATCTCTCTCGACCAGCATATTTATTATAATAATTCTTTGCCACCCTCCATATTGATTCGATACAATTAAATATGCAATGATAGGGAGGAAGGCGTAATACTGTTTGACCATATTCTTCTGATCACATAGATCTACTATGTACTTTTTTAGGTTAACAAACCTAAAACAAAAAATGTAAATTACCTAAAACACAAACATTTCATTTATAACTAAATTTGGCGAACAAACTGGATGTTGAAAAATATTTAGTAAATTCGCTATGTGACTTCATGTTTATATCATAAATTACAGCTTTCAAATGTGGTTAAACCTAAGCGAAAATAGATTTTAAATCTAATTAAATTATTCCGTATCTAAAATTCGCTAATATAATTAAATTTACATCCATTAATATAGAATATGGAGTTAGGTACGTCCCATCGTTTACATTTCATTTACTTTTCGTAATATATCCAAGCCCATTGTATTTAATAACCCTATCAAGTTCCATCTATTATGTATCATATTGGCATTATAGTGGCTGTATGTATTATAGCATTGGCCACATAACTAAAACATGAAAACCCTTACACCCTGCTCGTACAAAAGCTCAAGGTAGCACGAAATCGTTAAGTTACAGTGAAAGTTTCGAAATGTAAATGAGCATGTTATATGGCAGAGAACAAAGTACTATAAGTAAGCAAAGAAACAATTTAAGAAGATTGTTGTATAACATTTTAACACATAATGGGACTAGTTACCAAAGTAAAGTTCATTGAGAGAAAGTTGAAAGAAAGATTTTTAATTAAATACTTGTTTTATAAATAAAAATAATAATCTGTTATAATAAATCATAAAGTAATATACTTTGTTCCTTATTACCTGTTTAATACGTCAACTAATTGAACGTCGAACGTTATTTTTAGAAAAAATGATCAACCAAAACATTTCGGATATTTTGCTTCTCAAGAATGACAATTTTGTTTTATGTCATTATATTAAAAATTCCATTTCGCAGAGAAACAACTTTTTTATTAAAACGAAAACTTTTTTATCACGAACGTTTATTAATTGTGTTTTGTGGTTGGTAGAATAAATGAAAAAGAAAGTGCGAGAGAATGACAGGGAGAGAGAGAGAGAGAGAGGAACAATACCGGACACCCAATAAAAAACCTTTCAACTATTTTAGTTTTTAATGCAAAAACAATTTCATAATTATATATTTTCGTTTCAAAATATTAGCGATATTGTTATTTCATAAATTATTATTTTGAATATTAAGGATATAAAATTGCCATTATATTTCATATCATTATGATATGTCAACAATGTTTAATCGACATTGGTACCTCATAAAGCTGGCATTGTATCTGAATTCTTAGATCTATTCATTAATTATATTTGAAATAATGTATCTTAAACAAGTAGCTTCATGTATATAATAGTCTCTACGAGATACAGACACACACAGAGTCTCCTTCAACTTCTTCTTACACGTGCACTCTTCTACAGAAACAAATATTCCCGTGGGTTGGTTTGGTTAACTGTTCTATATTATTGATCCTAAATATTTGAACACTCGTACTTGCCTTGTTTGATTTACAATTATTAACGACCGTTTTGTCTCTTCCTCTATTCTCAGCCTCATCTTCAATGCGAACAGTTTCCTAATAAATGTTTTTCAATATATTTCAATGTATGTAATCGAATATATTATTTATGAGAATCTCAATATATATATATATATATATATATATATATATATATATATATATATAACGCATATTTTGTTAAAATCTAAAATAACTGCATTAAAATAATTTGAGACCGATGTAAGTTTATCATGAATTATTAATTTTAATAATAAGGCTATCATATCATATAGCATGGTTATCATATCTAATTCAATTATGTGCAAATTATATATATATATATATATATATATATATATATATATATATATATATATATATATTAAACTCTCACTGGTGCATCATGAATTCTAGAATTATTTACTCGGTATCACTGCAGAAGATTGGTCCCAAAAATGTTCACAGAGTTCATGTGATCTTAATCTATGCCTTTTCTTTCTTTATTCTGTGAGCATATGATTGTCATACTTGAATCTATTCATTGATTGTATTTGAGTTAACAAAGCTTATATAACCAAATAACCTATTGATCTGAATGCCATTTTAATTAACAAATGGTGGTTATATTTTTTTACTTCATTTATTATTTGACTCATCTGGCTCACATGAATGTGGGAAATATACCGAGAAATACTCAATATTTCACCAAATAAATCATCAAGTACAACACTTCATCACCAGGTTAAAAACTATGTATATTCATGAATCATATTACCCTAAAACTCGAAATGGTTACATCAAAATAATTTGAGACTAATGTAAGTTCATAGCACATACTAAAAATATTATTTAATGTAAAAGGTAATTGAGTTGTGACTATATGTGATTATTGAAGTAATACAAAAATGTGGAAAATACAAATTAGATAAAACGGATGGCAGCGGTGTTACCTGGTGACGAGGCTTGGGCAGTCGATGGTGGCACGTCTAAACCAAACCATGGTCGGTTACTGAATGATTGGAAATAACCTTCAACAGCATCCCAGATAAACGTCTCCGAGTTACCAGCTATTCGTTATCGTGTTCTAGTTAGCGCTGTTGGCACCCCGTCCGTGTTCAACATCTGGGATTATATGTCTGGGTATTTTGTAGACCGTTATTCCGCTATGTAAAATTCGACAAGCCTCAAGGTCGCTACAATACTCCCCTGTCAGAATTTTGCATACAATTATTTTAAACAAATAAAAATACAAACATGTATGTAAAAACCAATCAAATACAATATACTGATATGCCAAACAAATTGTGTTGCGTGAAAAGGGCTTTAAAACCTATGATAAATCAAAACGGTTGTGGTTGGTACGGTTGCTATCTGGCACTTGAATGTGGTCTATCGACGACGTTGAAAACTGGCTATTTTTCGGACAGGGCTCCCGTAATCGACGCTGAGGGAGGTGCGCTTGTTCGACGACGTGGTAGCTTATTTTCTTCGACGACGAGACGTTGGCAATTCTGGTACCTCGGTGAAGACATGACTAGCTTCTGGAGCTGCTCTGTGACTAATCTGTAGTCACATACGTTACGGTAATTGAGAAAAAACAAATAACGGTATCCGACCGAAGCTGCCCAAAGCCTTTCAAATCAAAATGTGTGCCAATATGACGGAGACGGCAAGCGAAATAAGACATTATGATTTAAACATAGTGCCGAAAGAAATGTTTAGTCGAGACGCTAATGATTAAATAGTGATTTTAATATCTCTAAGAGTTCAAAATATTGTGAAAGAAATAAAATTTGAACAAAAACTTTTAAAAAACATGAAATGGAAATATTAAAATGAAATTTAAGGTCCAGCACTAAAATAAAATTTAATGAGGAACAAATGTTTGAATGAATGCAATGCTGAACGAACAAAAGTAAAATCGAAGAAGAATAGTTTTGAGAATATTGAAAATGTTGAAACAAAAAATATAACGGCCACGTAAAATACACCATGTTGCACGTACCCTCCATTCAAAAATATATATGTGTCATTGCGTGGTGAAGTTGCTGCATTGAGCCGCATATTTAATATATTAAAACATGTCGCCTCGTTAAAAGTTTTACCAGGGCACGGTTTCAAGAATGGTCAACAACGACCTTCATATAAAATATGTAGAATCTCCCACTTTAATAAAGTAGCAAGAATAATATCGTAAAAGTTTATATCCACGACAGAGCTAGTTCTGTCAAATGATAATAAGTTTGAAGGGTACAATAAAGCGTGCGTAAATAAGAGAGATAATGTTGAAGTATTTGGGTCTGATAATTGTTTTTTTATATTAAAATTTAGAAATATATACATTGTATGTTTGTAAAAACTAATATGTTTGGTGACTAATCATTGATTTATACATTAACTATTTTAATATATTAAGATATAAATTTCTATTGAATATATCGTTATTTCTAATAATTGAACTATTTACTTTTTTTGTAATCAATATTTTACCAAACCCGTAAACTATACAGGCACTTTTAATTACAAGTTTATTTATTGATGATATTTTTTGAAAATCAATCCATCAAAAAGGCATCCTGAGCAAAAATTCTGAAAAGCTTTCGTAAGAAAAACTTTCCTTTCGTTTCTCTTGGAACGAATTTAATTTCTCTTCTGCTGAATATTCAGCTTCAGTAGTCCCAATGTTATCTTATTAGTGGATTATAGAGTACTTAAAGAAATTTGTTGGACGTAAATCAGAGTTATTCAAGTGGTCCTGTTATGGCAGCTAACAATTCATGCAATTGCCATGCAATAGACATGGTTTTTGAGTCAGTATGATCAATCCCATTTCGCTTTTCGATTATTTAATTTCGATTCATCATCATATTTTTTCTAACTTTAAGTTGTTTACTGATAACAGAAAACTCGATTTTCATCAAACTACCTTGACCTAACCCCAATTGACCATAATTGTTTGAGGTTTTCAAAGGTAACACCAGAGTAGAAGATCGGATGAATAGTAGAAATAATAGTGAAAACAAATGCATATTTTGAAGTTTTGTTAAATTGTTTCAAAACGACAAAGCGCTAGACTGTTAGATATATAATCTTCGTCTCCGTAGAACTTCTTTTATGTACAATTCTCTAAAAAGTTTATAACACAGTATAAAAATAACTTGGTATAAACACAGTATAAAAATATCATATAAATCGTTGAGCTTTAACGTACATTTTGCCGAATTTAATATATTTTTCGTATTTTATGATATGGGACTGAAATAAATTCAAATTATTCTGATATTTATGTAACACCAGTGTTTAAGCTATATTTCTAAATAATGACTTTTGTAATAAATCTTAATAATCATTCAAGCTATATCGTGAAGGCAAATTCAAATAAATATGTTTTTTGTAGACACATTGTTAGCAAAACTCTCGCCTGGTGAACAAGTGCTACCGATACGCAGGATTCCAAAGCATATTTCACAATTAACATTGTTCGAAACTAATATTTGGAAGGAACTTTCTTTATTGACTACAATGTAGCCATACGTGTTAGTTACTTAACAAAAATCAAAATTAATGGTATCCAAGTTCTTGTAACTTAATTAGTAATAAATTTTCATAGCTTTTTTAATAAATTCAAAACTTTATTGAAAAATTTGTTTATATTATTTTTCGTCACTTATTTTTCATTTTTCTGACCTTTTTCTGTATCTGGGTTTGATACATTCCTCTAATTTAGACAATTTAACATATGCAATAATATTTTGTTTTCTTTGTTTTCGTCTTTAGAGCTAAAAATAAATAATAAAAAGTCAAGCCTAATGAGAGAGCTTTGTTGAATCATTTAATAATTGTTTATTACATTTATCATAATAGTTAATAAACTATGAAATTAAATGAAAAAGAAAGAAATATTTTGTTATATATATATATATATATATATATATATATATATAAATTTTCTACAATAATTTTTATACATAACATTTTAAAGTTTGAACTTTCCCACTGGTCATACTGTATTATACCATTTTCTGACCTTTTTCTGTATCTGGGTTTGATACATTCCTCTAATTTAGACAATTTAATATATGCAATAATATTTTGTTTTCTTTGTTTTCGTCTTTAGAGCTAAAAATAAATAATAAAAGGTCAAGCCTAATGAGAGAGCTTTGTTGAATCATTTAATAATTGTATATTACATTTATCATAATAGTTATTAAACTATGAAATTAAATGAAAAAGAAAGAAATATTTTGTTATATATATATAAATTTTCTACAATAATTTTTATACATAACATTTTAAAGTTTGAACTCTCCCACTGGTCATACTGTATTATACCATAGAGAAGAATATATAGATCTACTAACACTTAATTTTTTCCTAGTTTTCTATCGGTTGAAATACCCTTTGGAGTACGAAAATATCTAGACGTTTGAGTTCGATGGATATTCAACCTTATGACTTTTTTATTATTCAACGGGAATATATTCGAACTAAATGTGTATGAATTTTCATTTCATATCTTTTTATTATTATCTCCTTGAATTCGTTTCAATACATTCCATAGTTTTATTCATATAAAATTTGTGTGAAATTAAATAATTTATCAAGAACTAAAACTAAAAATAATCACTACTAAAAATTTTCATGCAAGAGTTTCAGTATTTTCGATACTTCAATGTATGTAAGAATTATTGAATGATGAACATTTATTGATTGAATTTATTGATTTATTGAACATTTATTGATTCTGCAAGTCTGAAAGCTTGAAATTGATCGATTTTTCACTCTAAAAAATTTGTTACAAGTGGACTCGTCTGTCAAACAGCAAGAATTTATGCATACTTCCAAAGTAATATTATACAATAGATTAGTTTAGCTAAAAATATTTAAAAGCATTATAGAATTCACTAATATAGTTATGTGTAATAGAAATACAAACTATTTATCGTTTTCTTCCACATTTTAAATAATAATTAATAAAAACATTCCAAATAATAATAACAAATACAAAAATGTAGGCACACGAACAATCGATAGTAAAACCACCATACATTAAAATTTAATGATCAAAAAATTATGATATTTTGAGTCTCCGAAAATCTGGTGTTTCTTAATATTATTTGGATGTTTTATTAGAGATTTTTAATTTGAATTACCCATTTTTATTATACTATATTTTATATCTATAATATATCAAAAATGAAAACTAAAAAAAACACTATTAAAAAGATCGAAGGTGTCGGTGATTGTAATCAAGGGGGTTACTCATTTCGAGATCGTTGTTAGATTGTCAATGCTTAAAAATAAGTTAAGCCATAATAAAATAACAAAAATAAACCGATTCATATTTATAATGAAATTTTTTCGACGTCTAGCCAAACTGACTCAAATTATCTTGTAAGATAATGCCGCTGGTTGTCCTTGTCTAAAATCATTATTTATTAAATATGTTGTCTTTCGAAAGACATGAGCAAAATACAATGCGAAAAATTAAATCAAAACAAGTGCAAAGTTTAGAAAAGGCACAACAAAAAATACAAAATCTTTTTGTTTTTTATTTAAAAGAAACTCGATTATGTCAAACATTTCGTGAGATCAATTATAAATTAAAAATACTTATTTAATTGAATAACAAAAATTAAATATTTCATTACAGTTAGTAATATTTGTAAGTCTACGGCACAATTTTATATAATATTTGGATAACACAACCTAATAACAATAACAGAAATAATATAAAAATATCTAATAATTTTTCCTTGCAATGTTACTATATAAAGACTTACTTCTTAGTCTTTTTGGTGTCGTACTGTCTGGTTCCTATCTGCATGAAGTTGAAGTTGAATAATGATTTAAGAGAATCTATAATATTTTTAGATTCTTAAGATATGAGTACAGCTTGTAACCGTTAGTACTAATTCCCCAATTTTTGCGATTGTTTAGTGTGTCCAGTGAGAGTGTGCGTTATTTTGTTTTGTAAACAAAGTTTTTTCTACCTATTTTGTATCCAAATGCGCAGACAAATTAAAAAAAACAAAAAGCATAAAGCTTTGCACTTTAGAAAAAAGAAACCAAGTACCTAATAGCACCTTCTATTATTATACCACAAAACTTAATGAACCACTTATTACGTGTTTAAAGTAGTTCGTTCGTTACTAAATCAATATAATTTAAAGTACCACATTAAATGGCTCTATTACGTCATATATTTTATCTGGACAGTTTTTTAAAATTAGAAGTATAACAGAGTATAAGTTAAAAGCAATGTGTTTTTTAATGGAGCTAGTATAAAAGAATTTCATTCACTACAAATTTATGTTCGCAAAGAAAATATATTGTTCCATATAAATTATCAAGATTTATTCACAATATTTCTTTTTGAATTGTCGTTTTTACATAAGCAGAATGTTCTCGGTAAAATATCGCTTTTTAATTTGACAGTTTTATTTTTCTAAAAACAAAACCGAACGCAATTCCATTTATTGATAGATATCGAAAACTTACAAAGTTGTTAGCTATTTATGTATTAATAAGTGAAAAACATACGACAAAATACTAGTTGATGTATTAGACTTATGTCGATGCATCAATTTTTAGTTTTCGAAAGTTCATTGAAACATACCAACTAATGGTTCTTAGATGCGAAAACTAATTTTTAACGTTTCTAAGGAATTAAAATTATACTCATCACTTTTAGCCGTATCTAAAATATTGAATAACAACAAACTGTTAATTATTAAATTACTCAATTTACTATTTTGTTATTTTATAGAACAACTATGCCTATCTCCATCTAAGCAACGCACTTCAGTAGTTAATGATGCTTGATTTTCCACAATTATTCTTAAGCAAGTATTTCAACACCTTCATTCAAGAATTAATATAAAAATAATATCATCCGACTTAGTTAAAACAGTGGCGACATGACGGTCCTCCTGCTGTTGCTATAGTCGCGGGTTCGAATCCTGCCCCAGCAGGTCGAAAATCAAAAATTTATGGTTGTGTCACATTGGGGTTCTTAGGCAAGAGTGCAACATCCCACAAGGAAAATGAACCCAGTTGCGTCAGTAACCAGCCTGGTTAAGGCCGGATATCTTCTGGGATGATTTTTGAAGGTGATTACTTGCCAGTCAGTAGGCTTAATGCCGAGAACCGTAGTTCGGAGCACACGTTAAACAGTAGGTTCAGTCCAGATAAACCCTAGTTGGTAAAACGGACATTAAAATATATCAAAAAATCAGTTAATAAATATAATATCGGAAATGGCATATAGATCCACCATCACTAATAGAATTCACCATAAATGTCATCGTCATGAAGTTGAAACCCAAGTTCATCAAAATCCAGAATAACCTAATGTTTGTCCCGTCACAGATTTTTGAAGCTGTTCTGACTGATTTACAGTAGATTTAAAGGAAAATAAAGGATCTGAGCTGAAATCAAATCGCTTAGTAATATCTGACGTCAATGTAGTATAAAGTACTAGTGTTCTATAAAAATCTGCATAGCAGCATGAGGTACGCTTTTTTCAAATACTCCATACTTTCTCCAGCTTTTAATCCAATATATATTTCGTCTAAACCTAGAAAATGAATGAAGTCAAAGTTTAAAATATTAGCACATGATTTGAGGTAGTTATGGATAGTCTTCACTACTTTTAGACGAATCAGTCTAGTTCAAAAATATTGTTATTGGAGGAGTTGATTCATATTACGGCAGGAAATTATGGATTAAAACTTAAATTTTAGCTATGTTCTTATGAAATATTAAACTGTTGAGAAACATTTTAAGCAAATATTTACAATACTAATTATTAACGGAATGCTTTATGAACACTAATGTAAAAACGTAATGGAGTTGACTTGGTAGGCAATCTAAGTCTTAATACGCGGCGTAATAATGATTTGCTTACAGGAACTATTTGTAATGGCTCAAATAGATTTAATTCAAGTAATTTCCCAGCAAGGCTCTTGTCGCATTTAGCAATCGCGGTTTTATACGTCTAAAGGGAAATCACCTGTTAATTGTTGTCACACTGTCAAGCTCCAGTGCAAACTAAATTTAATAGTCTTACGCTTAGGTCAGATAGCAGAAGCTTCAGTCTGTCTCTTTAGCTGAAAAGCGTTAACAGATTATGATTGAGCACAAAATACTTTAGCAAACTGCATTAAAACACGCCAAAGCCTCTTGAGAAACCTAAAACTTAAAATGATAAAGACCCTATTAAAGTTACCGCTCAACCGTAATATATTTCACTCAAATTTTAATACACCCAAGAAATAGGAAAAATGAGAATCACTTATTTTAACTGCCTCACTTATCTAGAATATTTTCAAACCTATTAACTTAAGGAGACAAATTAGTCAGATATTTGCGTCCATTTTTCATAAAATGAAAATTGAATATATTCATATTTCAAGTTTTTTTAACCAACATTAAAATTCCAATCTATGCTCTAATAAATTTCACGAATAAAGAATCACTGTTTATCGAAATATAGTGATTTTTAATAGAATATCGTTTTAATAAAAACATTATATTAAATTTCTAATGACATAAAATTATATTTAACATATTTTCCCTAATAATATAATATACAAAGGTTCTAACTCATTATTTCAGTTCAGTAGTTGAAACCTGCTGTTAGAATCTACCCCCCAAGAACATATTACAATATACCAGGTTCTTTCATTGCTATAACATATTTTCTAATATTTTTTTTAAATGTATGAAACAAGAATCTTGTTTTTTTTTTGGTATTTGCTTGCAAATTTCTTGGCTGAACACTCAATCATAAACATCTTCAAGTTTCAAAATTCAAAAGACTAAATAAAACATGAGTATGTATAAAAATGCTTTACTATTATCAGAATCGTTTGCATTAGAATTTTAACTAAAATATCATAACGTTTATTTAAAAAAAAAAGAGGTAGAGAAGTATCCTCTACCTCTTTTATATAAATAAAGTTATATTATATTTTATTTGATAATTATTATTAACACTTTCAACTAACACTTTTTTACTTTTATTTGTTATAGAGAATTACTTTTTCCATTTGTCATTTATATTTATTACGCTTTTTAAAATTATATTCTTCTAACTATTATCTTTTTTGAGTTAGAGCTTATACACTCAGTAATATATGTTATTATTATAGTTTACATCTTTTTCAGTTCAACTGTGTATTTTTTCTTGGAGAGCTCAATTAGAACTCTTGGGGAACTCTAATATCAGTTATTTGCACTTTGTAGCCTCTTAATAATCACCAAAGCATTAGTCTTCATAATCAACTACTGATCAGCTTCCAACATGTTATTTCATGATTAAATGTGCATATTCAAATAACCATTAGCACTTTCTGGAAGCAGTTAACACGTATATCTTAGTTATCCGTCAGAATTTAAAATGTCTCCAAATCCTTAACGACTAGTGAAGCAAAAGTTGGAATTTTACTCGGTAAAGGCATTAAGTAACGTAAAGCCACCAATGTGACATAACTGACTTGCCTAAATGGTTTTATGTATATTATGTTATATTCCATATAGGTAATAAATATGTATTTTAATTTTAAATTAAAATAATACAACAAACATAGGAACAAAAAATAGAAAATATATTCGTACACTAAAAAAATATTTTATTATAACGAAAATATTTTGAGTGGGAAAATATATTATTTTTTTCTCTAATAATATATCATACTAACACGCTCAATAGTACTTTTGTATTACACATGGCAATTTGCTATTTTCTGTGTTATTCTTCTTTTACGTTTTCATGGCAAAAGTTTTATCATTCGGCCTATAAAAGCCGAAAAATCTATCTCAATTTATCGAAAAACTCGGCTTTAACACCGTTGGTCCATTTAAACTCGGTCACTGTGTCGAGGTGTTTCATCTATATGTGTTTTACGAAATAAAATCATATTTGCTTTGAAATTTTTTGAATTTATACCTGAATTTGTTTAAAAATTTGTCTTAAATAAGTCTAATCGAGAGAATTTTTAAACATAGAATATTTAATATTTTCAATTATAAAATTATTACTTTAGAAATAATCAATACACCCACAATAAATATTATTATTACGCCAAATAAATTAACTGTTGATAAACTGTGAATATGTTCCTTAACTGTATTTATTATATCAGTCATTTTTTGTTATTTTGATTTGCACTATGTTTTCAAAAAACTTCGTACAAAGTAAAAAATTAATCATAATGAAATAAATGTTCATATAACCACACTTAAACTCAACATACTACTCAATTGTAGATTTTTTTAGAAAGTATCGCAAAAATGTACGAATTAAATTTCAATTACATCACGATTATTAACGAAACGAAAGAATAGTCCCTCAAACCGTATTTGTATACTATATATAAAGTCGTTGTGTTAAAAATACTCTAACTTACTGTATAATGATTAAAATAGCAATCAGGCTTATAAATTAATTTATTAAGATTCAATTTATTCCGTACCGTTTAACAAATAATAAAGCTATGAATGGTGATATTATATACAATATAAGAGTATTTTTAGTAATACGGCCTCTAAATAAATTTTAAAGTATTTACAACAGATAGTGCTACTGTATATTAGATCACATGTGATACATCAGATTAAATGTCATTTCGTCAAAGTATGAACAAGAATTTTTTCAGTGCATTTAAAAAGTCTGTATTTGTACCGAGTAAATCGTATTTTCTGAAAGTTTTATTTTTTACTTCAATTTGAAGAAAAAGACGCCTAAAGCTCATAGTATGCTGTGTGCAACTTATAGCAACCTTTAGATGTTTTAAAAGCGACGGTTTTGACACCAAAGATAATGTTCTGAAACACCAAAAAAAGATAAGGATTTGAAGGCATTACTCGATTAAACCATCAATAGGGATCACTATTGGTCACAATTGATGTATTTGAGCCGCGCACTGCGCGAGAAACTGTCGGACAACGAACAGGCACACAAAAATGTTATTCTTCAGCGTAAAAACGCCTGGTCGCATGTTGCAAAAGCTGTGAAAACATAGTTGGAAACATTAAAATGGGAAATGCCGCTCTACCTTCTATATTCTCCAGACCTTACTTCGCCTGATTACTACTTATTCGTCGGAATAAGTATCGACATGAGTCGTAACCTGTTTGAGCAGTGCTTCACTTCTTATGAAGATACAAAAAATCGTCGATTTGTGGATAGCCTGAAAAGATATATCATTCGAACATGTAATGCTAGCTAAAATATAGCGGGTATCGAAGAACAAATCTTTGAATAATATACATTATACCGATTTTTTACAATGAAATTTGAAGCAAATCCTTTAAAACTAATTTATTAATCATATATACAAAAAATAAAATTAACAACTAGAAAAACTCTGTTGAAATATTCTGAAATATATGGAGCAATATCATCAAACATATTTATGCTATGCATAAGTAAAACATTTTACAAAAGTATATCATGCGAAACGAATCCTTACATATTTTATCTTTGAATATCTAAAGCAATATTTTTCACGTAGCTTCAGAAAATTTAGAAACGACTGGCGAAAAAATAAACCAATCTTTTATATTATCTACAGCCTTATCAGTTTAACGTTTGATGTATACATGTGTCGATCCATATTTCATTTTATAAAGAAAGAGCGACTCTGGTAAAATTCAACGAATAGAAGGTCCCTTCATTTAGCCATTAAAAAGGGATGTATGCGCGACACTACTTATATCCAGAGAGAAAAAAAAATAAATTCGCTTTCCTTATCTGCAATATATCATTACTAAAGCGACGTTTTCACCATTACTATATGGCATATGCCAATTTTGTTTTTCTTCTGTATCTATTTTGTTTCTGCATTTTAGCGGTTCAACGTTTTATCTTTTGACCTATAAAGCTTGAAATCTATCCCAATATATCGAAAAAGCGTCAGTCCATTGAAACTTCAATACTCCGTCACTATACGACGATGGTTTATCGATATAATATTTGAAACAAAAATGGCTTTATACTGAATTTTCTATATAATACTGGATTTTCGGCTCATTTTTACTATATTTAGTCGTGTATTTTTCTATATCGTGCATTCAGTTTAAATGAGCTGCCAATATTGTCAACATTGCAACTCATTTTTCATTTATATATCATTAAAGAAACGTTTGCCAGCTATATGGCGTATATTTTTCTTTCCAAAATAACTATCCTTTTTCTTAAATTTTTTAAATTGTTCCTTATACCATTGTCTTGAATTAAATTAAGTAATAAAAAAAGAATCTCAAATCATTTAAACAATTCTAATAAAATATTATTCGATCCATTGCAACAGTAATTCATTATATTAATGATGATTTCAAAGAAATCTTTATCTAATAAAATAATAACATTGTTTATCTATGTCTAAATTTACATTACAATACCAAGGGGGGGGATTCTTCCAGCTTCCTTGGAAACTTTTTTTATCAAAACATCAAATAAATTCGCTTTCCTTATCTGCAATATATTATTATTAAGGTGACGTTTAAACCATTACTATATGGCATATGCCAATTTGCTTTTTTTTTTGTTATCTGTTTTGCTCCTGCATTTTAACGGTTCTACGTTTTATCTTTCAACCTATAAAGCTTGAAATCTATTCCAGTATATCCAAAAAGAAAACGTGAGTCCATTGAAACTTCAACACTCCGTCAATATACGACAATGGCTTGTCGATAGAGTAGTAGAATAGTATTTTTCAATATCGTGGACTTAGTTTAAAGGATCCCCCAATATTGTCAACATCACAACGCATTTTTTATTTCTGTATCAATGAACAAACATTTGTCAACTCTCTGGCGTCTATTTTCCCTTCTACATTATCTATTCTTATTAATTTTTTAACTTATTTCTTATAACATTATCGCTAATTAAATTAAACAACATAAAAGGAGGAAGTCTCAAGACATTTAAACAATTTTAATAAAATATTATTCGATCAATCGCAAGACTAATTCATTATATTAATGATGATGGCAAGGAAATGTGGCTCTAATAAAATAATGGCATTATTTATCTGTGTCTAAATTTAGAATACGAAGGGGGAGATTTAAATTCTGGCGAGCTTTCATGGAAGCTATCTTCAAATTAAATTTTGTCGTAGGTGAAAGTTGCGATCGACTGCTTGATTGAAATGGATATTCTTCTACCGGTTTTAGATCGGCTCACGCCCTTGCCTCATCGAAAATCTGACTTAAAATATGACCACATCATTCTGCCTCAACTTTTTAATTCAATTTTGAAAAATTACCGAACTTATTTTGACAAAACGCTTTCTTTTCATTTAGCGATCGATGTTAAGCTGAAATTGAGGGAGAGTAAATCCACGTGTAAGATCCACGAACTTAACTATTTCAGGTATATACTAGAATTGTTATTTAATTTTGAGGGATTTACACAGATAAACTAACTTATACTATATGAAAGCTTACATGAAAACATTTATTTTACATTTTTCTTCACCTTACTAACCGGATATTATCCTTTTCAACTACATAGTAATTTTGGTATGCTGAAAACAAAAATAATATGGATAAAATTCCAGGACGTCACAATCATTAGCTATGATCCAATACGATATAGCAAAACGGCGTCTTTTCATCAAAAGATTCATCAGAATATTTATATTGCCATTCCTGCAGGCCATTTCGCACACCTCATAGAAACTTACAAGAACAAGAAGATAATTTTAACATTTTGTATATTTCGCAGACAAGAAACTGGATTTAAAAGTTTCCTTACTTTTTGTGTCTACGGGATAATAAAGGCTGAAAAAAATCATTAGACCAATAAGATCTAACTAAAACATGAATCCAACGTGCACAATAACGTGAACATTCTCCAACGTGCATACAAAATTGGAATTGATTAACCGATTTATAAAGTCACTTATCAAAAATGGAGATTGCTTCAAACACACAGTTTCTGAGCCTCTCGGAAACTGAAGCAAGCTGTTTTCGTTGGACCAAACATTACACTATCAGTGACCCACATTTCATCACGATTATGATATATCCTCAAAAATAATGAGTAGAGGATTACGTTTCCCACGTCGACTACTTTCCGGAATATTTAGAAAATATAAGTGGAGAGCAAGGTGAACCATTTTACCAGGATATTAAAGACATGGAAAAAAAGATGCCAAGAAAAATGGAGAGTCTCAATGATATCAGACTACTTTCGGACACTTCAGAGAGACCTTCTAGGTTCCAACTTCCCTCGGCAAATCAACAATTTATAAAGTAATATTTATGAAAATGAAATTCAAAATTCATTATGATGTCAAAAAGATGGAAATATATTGTTTGGAGATAAACTATATTTGAAAAAATAATAGCTCAATAGTAACGTGATAATAATAGGCCTAAATAATACACTATTAGTAGCAACAAAAGGTTGAATATAGAACTTTAATTATATCAGTAAGTGAATTTTAATTCAATATAAAAAAAATATAAAATAAGTGTATGCATAAACCAATTATGACAGCAAGTTTTAATTTATATAAAACAAACTAAATTCCATGCTTTTTAAGATTTAAATAGGAAACATATTATTGTAAAAATCGCCTTGGGATGGAAATATCTAACTTAAATATACAATTTTATCGACAAAACGGAAAAATTTTAAAAACGAGACTCGAATCTTTTGTAAATAGTTCGATATGCACTTAATAAACGGAATCATGCTCCTATTCGGTATAATAAACAGGTAAAGTTAAATTTTATAGCAGAAATATTGTCTTACACATAAATACTGACTGTAAAACTGCCAATAGGTATTATTATACAAGCTTATCAAAGTGCCATCCATGAGAAGTACATTATGCAGTATCATAAGTAGGAGGAAACAATAGTTAAATTGAAAAAATTGCAGTTTTAATTACGCCTCAGTTATCCGTACATCCCAGATCTGGTGCGCCGTGACTACTCGCTATTTCTTAACAACAGAATGATGTCAAAATTTTACTCAAATGAAAAAGTTATGTCCGAAATTAAAGCTTTTTTCCAAAGCAAAGACAGGTTAAAGAAGCTCCGGGATAAATGTTTCATAATTAAAGGAGGGTATTACAAAATTCTAATAAATCTAATAAATATGCGACACACTCTACGTTTCGCAAATTATTTAATAAAGTAAAAAATGTAGGTCGCTTGAAATATTATGCTTTTATTATTACATATTAATTATACAACTAGGGTGGAAAATATTGAGGTTAAACAAGAGTTGTTCCGCAGAGAATTGTTTTAGTTTCACAAGACTTTCGACGCGAAAATTTTATACACACATTTCGAGCTCTTTTCAGTTGATGTATATTCAAATGAATATTTGTTGTAGTTACCACAAATAAGACTTGCACACTTATGATGTTTGTTCTTTGTACATGTTGTCCTAAATATGTGGAAAACTGACGTTAGATTTTTGTCTTTTAACCTAAATGTCATCATTATTAATTGGATTCTATTACATTTTCATTTATCAGCCTTTCTGTAGCGAGAGCTTTGTAGCAGAGCCAGTCAAGTCAACGGAATGATCTTGCTGACGGGCTGATGAAATTTTTAGGGGTTAAAATCTTACTAGTGCATTTTTGTTTTACTTAATATTTCTTACTTATGATGACCTATAGGCAAACTACCTCAGTCATACCAGCGATCAGACAGGATAAGACATTTTTACTAAATATTTACACAAGCCTTCATATATTTTAAATATGAACTACTGTCTAGGTATTAAGACTAGAAACAAGTTTACATTGATTTCCAACATATGGTGTTTCTACATTTGTATGCGCGTTATTTAATTTCGCATATGTAACTCATAATATAAGCAAACTTGAGCATAGCAAATATATATCTGAAACACATGTAAATCTTTCTAAGGCTTATAGCCCATAAAGTTTAATATTGAAATATAGAATGCCTGTAATAAGTTCATTATTTAAAATCTTTGATTTCTGAAGCCATATAAAAACTAAATCGAAGATTTTAAAGAAAATATTAAAAAATTACGACCATTAGATAAAGCAGTTTCAAAAAAAATGTTCCAAAAAAAACTAAAATTCTTCGTCATAGAACTTACCCTACCAGCTGCATTCCCATGCGCATCTTTTCTGAAAATATCCAGGAATTGGTCGATTCTCAAAGAGTAATTTTTCCGACGTAGATCCCACATTTTGTCAAAGATATAGAAGAAAATAGTGATGTTTTTTAACAAACCGTTAATTTACATCAGTAAACTGAAATTGTATGCATAGCCCTGATAATTAAAAAGCTAAGAAATGGTAATAAGTAGTTAATATCAACTTAAACTTTTAGTTTATTTATAAAATAAAAATAATGTTATCAAATATAATTCATATTAACTTCATAGTACATCTAATGCATATATCATCGAATTACCTAAACTACAGTTAATTATGCAGCTAAAACAGTTTGAAGTTTGGTGTTGTTTTGAGTAACAATTTGAAATAATTCTCCCTCAAAGAACTGCATATTCTCGAATTTTCTCAGAATACTTCTCAGAATAACAGTTTCCTCTGAAGTAATTGTATTAAGTGAAGTAATCGCAAATATAAAGCGGCAATTTCACATTGGTCGAAAGGTGCAAAGCGCCAAAACAACGTTTGCCAGTCTATATCCTTTAATTATTATCACTAATGTATTGAAGAATTTTAGGAATGAGAAGGAAAGCTCTGGTTTCAGTGGATATTTCGAACACAAAATGAACAAAACTTCAATTGAACATATTTCAGATGGACAAAAAATAATGTTAATGAAGGTTTGTGTATTCAGAAGGTGATAAATAGGTCTTTCTTAATCTAAAAATAACACTGTAACAACTTTATCGCTAAATCAGAATAAAAGACGAACAGGAACAGAAAATCTGTTTTGGTTAATTTATGCCATAAGTTATTATTACTAATTGAGATATAGATATGATGTTATATTCTTGGCATTTGCCATGCAAACATTAAAAGAAAACGAAAACCACAAGGCTTTGCAAAGTATTTTTCCCCTAAATATAAATATTAATTACGCAGCTGGGGTGTAAAATGTTGAGGTTTAACTCAAGTTGTTTCAAAGAAAATTGTTCTAGTTTCACAAGACCCTCGACACGAGAATTTAATACATATGGAATTCTAATTTCCAAGCTCTTTCCAGTTGATGGATATACAGTAAATATAAAATGCCGGCTGTAGTTAACGGAAACAGACTTATCATTTGATGCTTTTTTTCGCTCTTTCGACTTAGTAAAGAAATTTATCTTGTATATATTTTTTCTCATAGAGCTAGAGAAAATATAAATAAATATGGCATTTTTTTCACTTCTTTCATAACTCATATAGATCATATAATTAACAAAGTTTTAACAAGTACCGAAAAGTAAGAATATCTATTATCTTAAAAAAATCTGGGAATTAATCATTTAAAATTCTTACTTGAGGAAGTGGTCATGACGACTAATTTTGAAAAAAAATTTTTTGTAATTTTCCATATTTATTTTACCCGGAATATATAATAAGAAGTTATTTCTACAAAAAAAAAGTTTTAAATAGTAATTTTAACTGTACTAGTCACGCCGTAGTTGTTTCGGTCGCACTGAACAAACATTTTGAAACATACTTACATATACACAATTAAACCTGACAAATCTGCAGAACATGTCGAATCTTGCAGGCCTATTTCGCTACTACCTGCAATATCAAAGCTATTTGAGAAACTGATATTTAAACGTGTTAAAAATTTGGTAACCATACCAGATTTCCAGTTTGGTTTTCGAAATCACCATTCAACAATAGATCAAGTGCACAGAGCAACAGCGGCTATTGAAAGAGCGTGCGAGGAAAAGAAATACTGCCCTACAATATTCTTGGATGTCTCACAAGCTTTTGATCGGGTTTGGCATTTGGAATTAATCTGTAAGATGAACAAACGCGTAACTATTGTCAATTGCTGGAGTCATATTTATTCGGAAGAAAATGTAGAGTATCGTACGAAATGGCATTACATTTAAAAACGTTTAAAAATATCCAGGTGGGAGTTCCACAAGGTAGCGTCTTAGGACCCCTCCTCTATCTGCTCTACACTGCTAACATTCCAACAACAAAAAAAACACTTCTTGGAACCTTTGCTGACGACACAATTATTATGGCAAAAGATATATCTCTAGGGCAATAGAATAAGTGCAAGTGGCAGTCAACAAAATCTACAAATGGACGAAAGATTGGAAAATTCAACTTAATAGCTCCAAATCTGTCCACGTTAATTTTACATTGAGGCGAAATAATCAAAACTTAATTATGTCACTCAATGGATTCCCGATTCCTCAAGCAGAATCAGCCAAATACCTTGGAATCCATCTTGACGGTGGATTAAATTGGAAGCATCACGTTAGACAAAAAGCAAAACACATTAGAAGCAAAATAAAACAACTATACTGGTTAGTCGGAAGATACTCTCAACTTGATCTAAAATCAAAGAGATTGATCTACAATACAATTATAACGCCAATTTGGACCTATGGGGTGCAAATATGGGGTTGCACTAAAAATTCAAATCCACTAGTCATACAACGCCGTCAAAACAAGGTTCTTCGGCTGATTACCAATGCCTATCGCTATCGCTATGTAACCAATGAAGAACTGCACGATGACCTGGAAATCAAATGAATTTGCGAAGTTATCCAAGATTTCGCCTTGAAACACGAAAGAAGATTACTAAATCATACTAACGTGGAAGCAATACAACTGCTGGACAGCGCGCAGGATGTCAGTAGATTGAAGCGAACAAAACCATACGAACTTATATAAAGTATATACATTTAGTGTAAACTATAGCTATACTCGCACTCGTCTTGCTTGTTAATTAATCCAAGTACATAGAAAAAGTAGTAATAAATTAATTTTAAATTAAGATTGTACTAAGCGCATCTAATAAAGATGTGATAAAAACAAATATACACAATTTGTGTTCCCAAATATTGTCAATAGAGTCAAGTGAGGCAAAAAAACTAAACAGAGATATAGTCTTGTTAGAACCGATTTTGTACAATACTTCATGAAATAGTGCAATTGCATATGCTGTTACAAGTTTGTAATGATTAGAAAACATGTAGTGACGTCAGTATTTCGTAACGTTTCTGATTGGTGTTTGACTTAATATAGCGAATTTTTTAATTTTTGCTTTTGGTTATGCTAAAATCTTAGTATTCACACTTGTAATTTCAAAATATATTTGTTTTAGAACCGTCTATCCTATATTATTATTATAAATCTATTTTTTTTTAATTCAGTATTATGGTTAATATGCCTATTGGGTACTAAGTTAACACGCCCATATAAAGTTTAAACGTTATCTGTCATTTGGCTTATTTGCAGCACTCAATTTTATCAGCTAGTCTGAAGTTCTTGTGCTCCTATTATGTATAAATACATAGAACAAAATATTTATCTTCAATATTGCATTACAAATGGAGTTTCGTACATAGAGTCTGAAAATTTTGCAGGAGGCGTATATTAATATTATAAAAAGACACGTGAATATCAATGGTACAGTCAATGAACGTCTTCGAGTCATGTTAAAATATCTGAAGTAAAAGAAATTAAAAGTGAAAAACGAAAGGTAATGAAATTGATCAAAAAAGAATAGATTTTTAAGAAAGAACCAAGAAACTCTTGGTTTTCAACACAATAAAGCACCATCTCACAAGGTCTCACATGATTGAGAACAAATATATAGTCGAAAACTCAACGAATACCATCCGGCGAGGCCGTATTCATCTGATCTAACTCCGCTTTTTTTCTCTTTCTAAAAATAAGATTAGATTCACTTCCGTTATAAATTCCTTTTTCTGACAGTTGAGTTATTCGTTGGAGTAAAGTTAATATTTCGGAATGGATCTACTTTGAAGAACATACAATAAATTTTAACAAATAATGAATATTATTGCCTAATACTCGGTCCTTTTTTAAGAATATTTAACAAAATACAGGTGCTAAAAAAATTGGATTGGATATTTTTTAATATATAGACTGTAGGACATACGCAACAGTATTGACAACAGTATATATGGAAATACAATAGAATATTATTATACGCGTATTATATTTGATTAAATTCAACTCAGTTTGATTACGAGAAATATAAATAAACAAATAAATACAAAATATTTTCCACTGTTATTTACGTATATAGACCGCAATATGCATACTAAGAGCATAAATAGAGTTACTAGACCTGTGAAATAATTTCGCATTTTTTCGATTTAATGCCTTTCGTTATTCGGCAATTCTAGTTCAATATAATAATAAGTTCAATAATAAATCGAGAAATAAAATATTCTTTGTACATTTGTATACACTCTACTTTATTAATCGCTTAATTTTAACTGAATATCCTCAGTATTATAAACTCATTATATCTGAAATTTTTCAAAATACTCAACATCAACACTTAGGTTTTTATAAATTGAAATATACCCTTAATCCCAGGACATAACAATCCAGATCTCATCAAATCCTCTAGATGGACTATATAATTTACCTTGCATAACCAGAACCTGAATGGATTATCTTTATTAAGCTACAGAATTTATATATATATATATATATATATATATATATATATATATATATATATATATATATAAACTTTTCCTATTACTTCTTATATCAATCAAAACGAGTCACTTTATACTAATGCTATTATCGGATATTCTCTTCCAATCTTACAAATGATATTGGTTTAGCATAAAAAATACGGGTCGCTGGCAAAGCAATATTTTACGATGTTTTCCTTCAACAGGATATTTGTTTCAGTGCGTTACCAAAGAGGACTGTTTATTTTTATATCAGTAAAAAATCAGTTTTTTTAAATTACAAATAATTCAAGTTATCTGTTTTATTTAACGTTACAATTATATTATATTTATTTGAGTAATGATTTTTTTATTGAGCGTTTTTTATAATTCTATATGGTGTTGTGATATTTTTAACTTTAATTTACTGAATAAATAACTAAACACTACAATAATAAAGTACGACAAAAAACTTATATTCAGTTATATAAGTAATATTTTTATAATGAAAGTAGACTTTTGAATGAAGCCTAATATTGGCTAAAGGAAATTTCTTTTATTCCATTTGCAACGAAAAATTGCTATTTTCCTAACTTTTAATTATCTCACTGGTCAGCAAATTTAGTGTAAAATAGAAAAAAAATGCCCTAACAGTGTTAGTTTTTTCCCATTGTTTGTTTAATCTACACATCTACTTTTTTAAATGCATATTAAAAAAACAGTTCTTTTAAAATTAATTTAATCCAACAGCTACCGGGTTGACTTTTATATAACAAGATTTAATATCAAAAACTTAACTTGTAAAATTTGTGTACCCATATCAATTGTTGAAGTTAAATTATTAAGTTAATCAATCCACTTTTCGTTTGTCTTAATTTCATTCTGAATATTATTATTCTTTTTAAGTTACAATAAAGGTATATGCACACAATAAAATAGGTCAAACTTGAACACGTCTAAATTAACATAATCCCAAAATATAAAAGGCAACCTTCATTTATTTGATAATGGTCATTAATTCCCCAGTTCCGCGAAAGTGATGTGTACATTTTCATAATTTATATTTCCATAAACTTATAAACCAGTGTTTTCACATTAAATGTTAAACCTGCTAAAGCATATGTTATAAGTCTCTTTTCAAATGTGAAAATGAATTATGTTGGGCCTTTTATACCTGTGCTGTGTAAGTATCAAGCCACCCATTAAGTAAATTAAAGGAATTTTTATATCCGGCCATAAAGATTATTAACTTCTGGAGCTAAATCTTTTAGCAGCAATTAATTTAATTAAGATATTTTTCCTTTATATTACGCATCTTTACCTGGTAATTAAACACCGTTAATAATGAATTAACTAAAGTTAGTACTTGAGTATAATGATTGTTGTTGTTCGTAATTATTGCATTAAATATTGTACAATAATGGCTTTGTAAATATTACGAGTAATGCTAAGGCATTTTCAATGTCTTATAAACTGCTTGAATAAAAAAAATATCATATTAATGTTCGTTTTCAATTTGAAAACAAATCTGAAATTCGGTCAGCTGTATTGGTTTATTTATTTAAATAATTTATGAAATTAAAACTTAATATATGCCTAATAATAATAATAATGCTTAAGTACAAATTTTATGATATTACATCTTGCAATACTTTAAAAAAATTGGAATAATTAATGGAAAAATGTGTGAAATGTATACTTCCATTTTGTTTATTATTCTAATAACTAATTCAGGTAGCTACGCTACTGTTTACTACAATTGAGAGGTGCCACATTTTGTGCTTAACTTTTAAAAAATATATAAAACAGTGCTCATTCTACCGACAACATTTAGTAAAAGCCTTTTTGAGGATCTTTATTAGCAATATCAGGAAGTAGGTTCGAGAAGTATATTACTTTTATTGTTTCATTTTTGACAATTAAAAAGCAAGAAATATATATCTATAGTAAATTCAAGATAAAACTACCTCTAATTTATAGTATTCCTTCTGATAGTATTACAGTTTCCTCTCGTATATATTTTAATCACATCAATTATAACTGAGAGCAATCTATTATAATACTTTCATCTAAATATTCATATTCAAACCCTTTTTCTTGAAATTCACTACTTTTAAGACTTCATTTTATACTTGAAGCATGTCCACCATAAATTTTCAACAACACAACGATTTATCAGCAATAGATGATATTTTATTTACTCGTAGCTTGATATCATACTTGGGATATACCATACTTTATAAAATAGCCATACTTTAGAAAAATAACATAAAACCAAAAGTAAAGTCTGATTACTTCAATATCAATCTAATCCCTCAAAACTCAGAATCACCTTAGATATATCTTCAATTTCATATCAAAAACATATTAATTTTAAATTTATATTGAAGTTTTAAGTTTTTTTATGACATCAACGATACTTTAATTTATAATTTTAGAACGGAAAAAGTCTCCTCTCAATTTTAGTTCTGAACAGCTCTACTTAATAAAGTTAACACTCAATTCAAAAATGAAGTGCTATTGTCTAAAACGTTTAGAACTTTTGGAGATTATGATGTCTAGGAGATTTAACTGAATTTTTGAAACTTGCAAATCAAATTATAACGATAACTATATTAATTTTACCATTTTTCAATTTAAATTTCATCATTTATTTACCCAAGCATTTTCTTTATCACTCATTATTTTCTCGTTTAAGATATTGAGATGTTCAAATTTTTTCCAACAATAATCATCAGACCAGTTGCAAAGAAATAACTGTTAATGAGAGACTATAAATTAATGTTCAGGAATTAAAGAATAATGGGAAATATCATTAACATCATTGTCAAAGTATAATCACTATACACTGCTTTTTTCGACTCACATTATAAATAATACGTTTAAAAAAAATTATATATTCAAGCTTTTTGAATATTTTAATAAAAACAAATTATAATTGAAAGGACCTATATAAGATGAATATAGTAGTTTGGGTAAAACTATTATTAATAAGTAGAAGAATAAGTAAAAAAATATTTTTCGTATTGGTGTCTTCCAAGTTCACTCCAACACTCTAAATATCATAAAATAAATGATTCAAATATAAAATATTATAAATGGTTCATTTTTAGCATAATTTAAATGACAAAAATATCTCTCAATAATCTTTCACTACATAACACGGACTGGAATTATGCATAAAGTTTTTAAACACAGATATGCTATTTAATATTATATGGGCGCTCTGATGAGAGCCGACGTGAAACATATGGTTTCCGAATTAATGAATTAATGACCACTCAC
This sequence comes from Rhynchophorus ferrugineus, assembly GCF_030347505.1. Taxonomy (NCBI): domain Eukaryota; kingdom Metazoa; phylum Arthropoda; class Insecta; order Coleoptera; family Curculionidae; genus Rhynchophorus; species Rhynchophorus ferrugineus. Next base: position 6,547,122 of record NW_027472584.1, on the reverse strand, counting down.
GGATCACCTGCTGTTGTAAATCTGAAAAGAATCCAGTTAAAGTAAATTCAAGAGCTCAAGTACTTGGGATCAGTAATACTGGAGTAGAAAGTGGCATCTACCACTGAAGTAATAGGTCGAACTTTGGAGTCGGTCAAACTTCAGGAGCTTCTGCTTCTCTAGGTCGGAAAAGAGGAATTACTACAATCAAAACGAAAATTCACTCCTTTCCAATGTTTATCTTACCACCTTTTTGTATTTCTCCGTGAGTTGGACTTCATTACAGTCTAACATATGTAAGTTTGAATTATTTCAAATGCAATGCTTAATGGAAATGTTCCATGTTTATCTCAGGAACCTAATTAGAAATGAAGTCATTCGTTTAAGATGTGACGGTTGAAATCTCCAGAGACGCAGATTACAATAGTTTGGACATGTCTTATGAAAGAATTCCTCAGAGGCTTCTGTGAAAAAATCGTCCTTTTTGGGTGAAATACTGAATGGATGTTACTTCTTCTAAAACCAAATTCAATAAGAAAGCCATAATTTTCAGCTAGTTTTCAGCCATATCTTCCCGCAATAAATATTTATCTACTATTTATGAATTATAACGGTAAACGAAACAATCTTGTCAAACGTCATATTAGAAATTATTTATAATTAAATATGATATATCACATAATGAAGCCCAAATTTAAGCGAGATAATATAAATAAATAAATAAACACAGACACCAAGGGAAATTATTTCTAGTTATACAAAAAAAACACATCTCTATATTAAACCGAATGAAAAGGTGTGTAAAGTGTATGAAAACGTACTAGAGAAAGCTAATATTTCTTCTTGTTAATACAACTTTTACGGCGAATATAAAGTTAAATCAAGGAAGAAATATTTTCTGGTGCTCTGAGAAGAGAGAAAAAAAGGCGAGAGACCCTTAAAAACAAAACTTTCATAACGAAATTACGAAAGACGTGCGAGGTAAAAATCTTTAAAAAATCCTTGTCACTTTCGGTCTTATCAACAGGATAACCTGAGCTGCGTTTTCGCGCCTTAATTGCAAATTAAAAGCACGGAAAAATTAATGGAATTATGTAATTTTAAAGGTAACTGTATTAAAAATTTCTTACCTCATTAAAAATAGTATTTAAGGAAATTGTGACAGTTTCTAACTTATTTGTGTCTGTCGGTATATTAATAAAGAAAATTAGGTCTTCGTCTAGTTAAAATCCAACAGAAAGCATTTTAAATGAATTTTAAAAACAAAAATCGTTTAAAAGTATTTCTGTACATTATATAAAACTAGTGGAAACAACTTTTAATATCTTCCTTAACTGACATTTCATCCAAGTTTTGTGACAGAAATCATGAAAGCCAGTTGATTGAGTGATAAGTTTTGATCCTGTAACTCTTTTCTGATTTATTGATGATTTCTAATATATCAACCAAAATATTCAATGAAACTAATGAAAATTATATCCAATATTGGGAAAATAAGTCAATATATCACATTTCACTTAAAATATTAGATATCTGAAAGACTTATTTAAAATTTGATGCGATAAAAATAATTTTGTTATTTTTATCACAACTTGTTCGACAATATTCAACCCTTTTCCTTAATTTCTTGATCTTGAACATAGTGTATTGTTTTCCACTTGTTTTTATAATTTTAGAGTTTCCTAATAAATTTTCTGCACGTAACCACTTTGCCGAATTTATGCTTATATAAAGATATTTTTTGTTTCATCTTCCTCTTTCACTTGCTTATAATCTTCATAAATTCGAAATTTTAAGCATATGGGGATTCGATACATTATATTTCAACATCTTATACAGACAACCTAAAGCAACTCTCAACAGAGTTCATAAAACAAATTAAAATCCATATAATTAAAAGCCAACCATAATGCAAAGCATGAATAGCATGACAAAGCTAATCAAACACAATAGTATTATAAGTTGAATGAAAAGTTCTCAAATATGTAACATATTCACCCCACTTGGCGTCATGATACGTTTCATCATTAGTTTTTATATTTATATGCGGTGTATTCTAGCATGAAATGGAGTCACAATCATACCAATTATTAATTTACATAACTATTTATCAAAAATAAAAACGTGTATTGTAAATTTTCGTTCTGACTGATGTAAAATTAATAAAACCATCATCAACTTATTATACCGAACAGGAAAATCCGAAATGTCGAGCCAAGGATTCAATCCAACTGGTATATTTATTTATTTATCGCGAAAGGCTTCCTCAAGCATTCTGTTTTCATTTTTGAGGTCAAACAACCCTCCTTAATTAAATCTTTAATTATGAAACCGAAAGGGGGGTAATAAATATTTTCGAGTAAAAACCAAAATTTTATAATGAAGACTCTCAAAACTCAAGTTACCTAAGTCATATATTTGTTCAGGAAGTTCCGTGTAAATATAAACATAATGTTTATAACAAACCTACCTTATTATTTCTTATTGAAAAACCCATATAACATAACAAAAATAACTTCATGAAGTTATGAAATTCCACACCTCTTTATATATACAGGATTTCCTTTAATATACATTTTCTAATTATAGAGCTATATATACACCTTAGTAAACCAAAAGAATTTAATCGCAAAAATAAAATATTGTATAAGCATCGGGAATATTTCGATCATCCTTACATAATTTCAAGTATATATATCAGGTAAAATAACGTTATATAAGCAACATTAAATAGAAATAGCTGGCATTTTTCTTGAAGATTACGAGAAATCGTTGATATTTAATTATTTGTAAACATTATACGTTATTTTCTTCGTTAGCGTCAACACAAATGATTTTTCGATACAGATAATATTAGTTTATCGATTATATTTAGGCTACAAATGATGATACTACGTTACTTTTATTGTTATTGTTGTAACTGACTTCAGAATATTTTGTCTGACAATTTAAAGGAACAGAATTAAATTCAAAATTGCCTAAAAGTTTTTTTTTGGGTTAATTAGTTTTAATAGTTCTATTATTTGAAGCTTCTTGTAACTCTTTCTAAGCTAAATTTTGCTCTCTAAAAACTTTTGAATTAATTAGTTAATATTATTTGAGTCGCATCAGAGCCTTCTATTACTCTGCGTGTTAAAGCTTTGAGGTTCTGCATTTATTTCAATGTTTTGGAACTGTTGTTAAGTGTAAGGAGAGAAAACAATGTTCACTTATTTTCTCTCTTTCTTTGCGTTAATTAATACCCAAAGACGAATTTATTTATTTAAACGAATAATGTGACAAATATATAAAGTAAAAGAATGGTGGAGGTGGTGAAGAGAAATATGAAATTAGTTGAAAATGATTGGCTAATTTGTTGCTGTCTGGTTTTGTTAATGTCGATTCCATCATCAGACCTAAATGTTAATTATAGAAAGCGATTGATAAGAACTCTACTGTTCTGTTTTATATGAGCTTGTTCTGTAAATTTTTTCGTTGAACGGGGATTCTGCTTTTGCAAGTTGGTCTTTGACGAAAATCGTCCGTCTTCTTGATTTATTGCTGACTGATTCTTGATTCTAACTGCCGTTTCTTGACACTTGACTGTTGTATTTATGATTTTGATTAATTTTTGTTCTGACTGTTCCTTTCTGTTCTTAATTCTAATTCACACACCGTGAACATTGTGCATACATCGTGTCTTTTTGCGGAAGCTTCTTGAAGGTTTCTTGACGGTGGCTGAGAAGGCTGGTTAAAAAAATATTTTTCTGTATCCCGATTCATTCATATTTTCGAAGAAAGAAACTCTTCTACCTTCTCGAAAGTCCACGACCTTCTCACGCGGATAAAACGCGTGAGTTACGGATTTTTAGAAATACTCTCGTGCCTCCTTGATTTTTATGGATATAGCCACAAGAAGAAATCTTCCTTCAATAAGGTCCAATTTCTTAAACTCTTCATTTATCTCGGATACTTGCAGCTCCATCATCCGGTGCACTCGACAACGAACCAATGCGATATGCATTTTGCTAACCATGTGGTCTGTTATCCCATGCCCCGCGGTACATTTTCTGCTATTGCCGGGCCTTATCAGACATTAGATACAATACGATATCTTATATTGTCTCAAGTCATAATTATTTTCCCATGTAATACATATTATTCACTGCATATAATATTATAACACTTAATGGCCTAATAGATTTGAATTGGACCCTATACTATAGTAACGTTATATCTTTCTTAAACTTAGTACATAATTCAATTATAATTGCATTATGACATGTACATTTTGATGTAGTTGATAAGTAGTGCTTTGGTCAACCAATAAATAAATTGCAGATTTAAATCCTCATAAAGACGAATAATTCAACAAATATTTTCTGCTTTAAGAACCAAAAAGAGCATCTGCCAAAATCCCTTTAAAACGAATCTTCGAAAAAGAAGACACTTCAGCCGAGTATCTGAAAAGAAAAAAATCGTTGTCACTTTCGAGGTTATCAACAAAATATCATGAACTGTCTTTACTTGATTGCTTAATTGCAAATTCCAGGGAAAAAAAATGAAATTTTATAATTCCGAAAGCGACAAGATTAAGAAAATCTCCCACCTTGATTAAAAGTACAGACTTCTAAATTGCAGCACTTTCCAACTTATCTTACTTGCGTCTGACAGAGTCTCTATAAAGGTATTTTCTTTTTGCCATGGATAAAATCAAAGATAAATTAGCTTTGCCTAGACATAAGAAGTGGATGTTGGTTTTCTTAGTTAATAAACTTTTTTGCGTGTTATTATGAACTAGAGTTTATTTTTATTCCGACATTGGAGTTTTTTAATGTAATAATTATATAAATATTGTTAATTGATATTGAAGATTTTGTAAATACAAGAATTTATTATGAAGGAATTATGTATATTATTATTTTCAAGAAATCTTCTCTCTCTAATGCCTAGTAATTAAATTCCATGCCGAGGCATCTTCAAGTTCTCAAATATATTTTTTTGGATCTTGTTTGACATATTTCTTGGTAAAAATTAAAAATGTCTAAGTGATACTATGATTGATTATCAGTTAATTCACCTGATATTTGTTGATTAGGGTAAGACTTTTATCACCCTCTTGAATTAATTATAACTAAATATCTCTCTTTTTAAAAAAGACCAATATCATTTAGGTATGATTGTACAATCAAAATAGGATTTTATATACATCCAGATGTGCCTAGTATCTCAAGAAAAATGTGCCCATCTATATCCATCTAAGAATTCATCTACTACAATTTGATATAGTAGATAGTCTATACAATACAATTTCTATTGACGTGAAGTTGTGAACCCCCCCCTCACTGTGAATATGTCCTAGTCGAATATAGAAGACCATTACAGACAAATGGCAGGGATCAGTACTAGTTCTAAGGTGCCCTAATAAAAAAAGCATGGAATAATTCTTGATACTCTTACAGTATAAGATGTTACATTTTACGTTTAATTGTTTCTTCGTTATACATAATACTGTTATCTGTATATTATTTTTTATTGTTATATATTTTCAATGAATATTAACGTAAACGCTCGTTAATTAATAAAAACCAACCAATCAACTTCCCACTTAAGCGTTTCCGTTACCTTTCTCGCTAGGCTAGTTATGATTCAGAATCACACTATAAAATTTCTACTTTTATAACGGCTTTTTCTCAATACCCAACTCAAGAGCATCAATTACACTCAAGAAGAATCATCAGATAGTTTGATTTAGATTGAGGTTTAAATTCCTCATGTTCGAACTCTTTCCAGTTGACCAGAGCATCTTTGCCAACTATATAAACCTCTCTACTTCTAACACTTCAGCAAACTAACATGAAAAAAAAAACGGAAAATCATATAGTTATGTCATTCAACCTACATATTATAAAAATTGCACCGTATATTGTAAATCGCAAAACTTTCTTCTTTATTATAATCGAACACAAAAATTAACCTTAAAACATTTAATTCTAAAAAACAGACCAAACAGTTTTAATGTAATTTTGCAAAAATTATTATTTAGGGTACAAAATGTTATACATATTTTTCAATTAGTCGGTATCTTGATGGGTAGGCCTTCTGAGGTCAAATGTTTCGCCATATTCTTTTTCTCCAAAATTAGACATATCACTAGAATATTGTTGAATATAATAAGAGTTGAACTACAAAAAAATATAATGAAATTCTAACAATTTTTTCTATATATTAATATCATTATTTTATGAGAAATTTAAATAACAAAAACATTCAAAATAATTAAAATTTTAAACTATTAATCATTTATTTGAAAGAAAATATCTAATCTGTTTTATTTTAAATTGTATCTATAGTAATATACGATACAGTACAAAATATGGAGAACTAGCTGATATTTCTGTACAGATAAATAAATCCAATTTAACTGGAAGTATCCCAACGATGTTTCCCATTGGTAAAACAATACGATTAAAATGATTAGGGTTTATGTTTGCCCATAGACTATAATCTTAGATGTCAATTACAATATTGTATATCGTTTACAATGAATAAGGGATTCTATTTCACAAACAATATAAACAGATATCTTTATCAAAATATTATTTATTGTTTTGATTAACGCTAGAGACAAATTCATTACTCATTCTTCCATTAAAATTTAATTTATATACTAAATAAAAATGGCGATATGTTGATGACCTTTAATATAAAGCAATAAAAACAATTTTAGACTGTTAAATGGAAATTTGTAGTAAGCAATCAAATCAATATGATAATTTTGTTCGAAGCTTTCGACAGGGAACATATTGAAATATTAAGTTAATGGAGGAGAATTTATAGTAAACTAATTTCCAATATTGTGACGACAATTTGGTCTATTTAACTTTCCAGGTACGGGAACCAAAACTTCCTCTATTTTAAAACTTCGAAAATTTATGGGCTTCTCCGCCAGGCATTCCCTTCTTATTCTTTTTTAAAGTTTGTAGTAATGGCTATGACTATTTTCAGTTTATTATTGAACTTGAAATGACAAGAAACGATATATGACCAACTAAATTTTCTTATTCCGACAAAATCATATTCCAAATTTGAAAGAAATTTGCGATCTACCTGAAAAAATATAGCCTATAACTAGTTTCGTTAACATGTATTAAAACTGACAAAATTAATAGACATGCAGCTGTACAAATAATATCTGAGCAATCTGGCAACATCGCATACCCTTAAATTATAAAAATAAATGATCATGCGTTCTGGTATATAGACCACCCAACATTTAATTGTTCTATCATATTACACTACCGAATAAACTGTACTCAAATCAATTGAATTAGTTTCCATTTATAAAAGATCTGCATTATGAACTGTATCAATTAATATATTTAATAGTAATTCCTACAAATAATAGGTACTTAAAAAAGAATTGAATCCTTCTTCATTTGCGAAAAATATGGAACTTATTTTTGTTATCAACTCTATCAAATAATATATTTCTCTTTTAACAATACGAAAATAAGTAGATATATGGATGCAAAATGCATTATACAGTCCTTTATTATGATTGGCTAGGCCAAGCAACGGAACATGTAATAAATATAATTTATGAAATAAATTATGGGCCGACATAGTGCGATTTTATCGAACTGTGCATTCACTGCTGTTACTACAAGGAAATGTCACAAATCACGAATGTCCCCAGCTCAAATTGCTAAAATGCCGCTAAATTGCTACGTTTTATCACTGAGGATAATCTTTCTACGACCTATAAATATTCCTTTTGCTGATATCCACACCACCATAGAGAACGTAGAAAAAAATGAAGCTTCGTCTACACGTTAGGCTTTTTCCTTCATCATGATAAATTTATATTTTATCCCACTGTAATTATGTGATCTGATAAAGCTGTTAAATATGGTCTTTATTAGCAAAACGATCTTTTAATAGTGCACTTCTGAAATAATAGATATTCTCTTATTATTTTCATTCTAAGTTTTAAATTACTTACTCAAATATTTGTTTTTTTTATTATCAAAATTATATATGGACTTAATATTGGGGTTGGAAAAGGTTCGTTGCGTTTTTTTGCGATAGATGGCATCGACTGTAAATTGCTCGTTGGAAATGTGACACATCGAGCGTTACTTTGAGTGTATAAACAGTGAAATTGGGGCAGTGCTTGGAAATTTATTTGCGTTTGAAAATCGAGAAAAGCAACGAAAAATTGCTCTATAGTTTGCCATATTGTTACAACATAGGTTGGAATACAGGGTTATGAAATGGGTATAATGAATACGCTTTGTCAAAATTACTAATCTAATTAAAATTACTACTAATACTGAGTTAAAATGATAGTGGTCTATTTATTAATTTTTATACAAAAAAATGAGTCACGTTTTGGTTGTCCAGTCGCTGAAGTAACTAATGAAATTTCAAATGACTAGCATATTTTATGTATAATATACAATAAAAATATCAGCATAGCAGTGATTTGGAATGAAATAAAACATTTATCTAAGTGCATATATCAGCATATATCTAAAAGCAAACAGTAACATAAACTTTGGTAACAATATTCTTAAATGTCATTGTTCGGATGAAATCTATATGATATTATACACTGCACTCAATAAGTAAGTGTCAGGCATCCACGGTATAGCTGAGACATAGAACCATTTAACTATCACTTGAGCCAAATCTCTGCAGAAACCTGTCAATAAAATTAAGCTGTGAAAACATTTCCAACAAAAACAGAGGATATCTAATTCATATACATTAACTGTCGCATTATAAGAATACCTACATATAAAAAAAAACATTATAATAAATTTTAAAAAACGCTAAGAACTTTTTGTCGAACCCTATATGTAGTAAAAACAATTGGTTAACACAGTATTTTCGAACATGGGTCTAATTTTTAAAATTGTGTTTGTTGTTAGGATCAATGGCAGAGAACCGTTTCATTTAATCTTGTTGAAAAAAATCGATATCATTTTATGTGTTACAAAAATGTTGTGTCATAAAAACAAATGACCTGAAATTTCATCTAGTCTCTCGGGCACTTTATAAACCATATTAAGTGGGTGCAGTACCATTTTATTTGATGTTCCAACACGATAATTTGGAATTTTATTATTGAATTTGAAAACATTGTATTTTCATGGTTTTTTAAAGCAAGTATATACTCAAAATAATTATTTAACCCTTAATGAAACGCTTATTTATCTTTGATATTTAGAAACGTTAGAGGAGTTCAGTTCTGATGATATTAGTCAACTGCTCATTATCTTTAATTTAAAATGTTCGTATGTATTTTTTCGTAATCTAATATTTCTGTGTTAAAATTATAATTTCCATTTTATGATTGCAGATTTATTCAATCATTAAAGTGTATTTCATTTGCTATCTTATTAATCTTGTTTTGGTTATTGGAATTCACTTGAGACTATCAATAGTTGGAACTCTTGATCTTCCTTAACTCATTACTGACCTTTAGCTTTATATTTATAACTCTATTTTATATTTATTATTATCGCTATTATTACTATTTAGTGTATGAAAATATAAACCCAAATATCTCAAAGGTCATTTATTAAATTGATGGCCTGCTTTATATCAAGCCTAATTGATTTCCAACGATTAAGTAGTCTGGATATTTTGACGGACGATACAATAAAAATTATGAATCCGCTTTATTTCCTTAAATTATTTGAATTTTTAAGATTTTTCCTTAAGTCTGCTTGTCATTTATAGTAATAATTAGCTGCTGAATCTCTTAGATTCGATTAACTTAATAAAATGTATAATTTAATAATAATTATAGCAATTCAAGGATATATTATAAGAAATATGGACGTTATTATTATTGTTCTTTATTGGTTAGTAAGTTTTTATAGTATTGAGTAAATATATTTTTGAAAATTATATACCAAAACTTTTTAAAATAAATTTCGCTCCATTAGAGCTAGTACAGCTTCTAAAGTTATTTTTCATATTTTACTATTCTAATTTAACATTTCACAACCTATTAAATATTTCCTCTCGAGGACAATTAATAATAGCTAGTAATTACTTTAGATAAATCTGGTTTGTATGAGAAAAATTAGATTTAACATCACCACTGATAAATTCAGATTCCCGCCGTATTGTATAAGTTAAAACCGAATAAAACTTTTAAATCAAATTCCTACCAGATTTAGACGTGACCTGGAATTTGTACAATCTTTTATAAAGTAAAAATAAAGCAAACGACGTAGCCATAGCAACTATTTGCTTAGCAGCTTATTTTAACAGGTTTTCTTTTATTAGGTGTTGATTAATATTTCTGTTTGCTAGGCAATATTATAAAACCATGTTTTTTTTGGTCGATGCAAAAGTATTAATTTTTTGCTAAATATTGATTTAACAAATTTAAAAAATATATATATAGAACTGCGTCAAAGAATTATTTAAAATTAAAGAAGAAATCTGAAAGTGGCTAAGAGAAAAATTATAAAAGGAAAATTCTTATTTTTATTCGTACTCATACGTATTTTTTAAATTGGCACCATTGTCTAAGCTATGAGCAGATATATATTTATTTATTACTAACAATTATTTTAACAGACACTTTATTTATTACTAACAAATAAGTTGTTTAATTCTGGCGGGAATAAATAAATTACTGAGTCAAAGTAAATTTAAAAAAAAATTGGTATAATAAAACGTGTATCATATAATATCAAATTGTGGCAAGGCTTAGAAAAATTGTTTAATTTGTAATATTTAACATAGCAATTAAATATACCAATTGATAAAAATATTCTTATATTAAAAAAAAACTCTCTTTACTAAAGCTAAACTTTATATTTTACTTTCCCTGTACCTATCCCTAAGTATATACTGAAACACAAATAAAATACTATACAATTTAATCACTGTTTTTCTTATAACATGGAGATTTTGCCATTCGAAATAAAGTTATTTGCGAAAATAGATGGTTGCATGAACACGAATAGGAAATTTTGAGGTATAAACATGCTCAGGATAATTCAAAACCAATTTGATATATCCCCTGTAATTTTACGAAAATCCAATAGTTTGCACCAGTCTAATTTCTATTATAATAACAGCATGAAACTTAGTTATAGATGGCCATATTCACGTCACTAACTATGGCCAATTTCTATTCAAAATGCATACTACCACTCTATACGAGAAGATCGTAAAATCGAAAATAAAATTGTAAGTAAATTCATTGTTCTATAAAGATCCATGAATTTTTATAGATCATTAGTATATTTTACATCATCATCATATTTTATATTTTGCAACTACTGAGTTCTCTAATTATCTATAATGTATAATCAGGTCATAAATAAGGCAAAACTATTGCATTCGTCATTTTAGATTGAAATTCAACATTAGCATTAAGTAACACATTAAAGCATAATAATCCTACAATAATATTTACTTTTTCAAACAAAATCCATGAGTTCTTTTTATCAATATAAAAATTTACCATGTGGTTTTCTTCCAATATTAATAGCGATCTTCCATTATAATTTTTCTCCATTCGAGCTTCCGGTTCCTCAATTTTTAATCATTTTAATCAATCACACAGTTCTTTAACAAGTAATTAAAAATTTGAGGTTTTGAAACATAACTAGTAATGGTCAAACATTTTGATTCACTATATATCCATTAATATACCAAAAGAAGTCAATGATTTTTAGCAACACATTTCTTTGACGTTTATCATACTTAATATATATTAACAGCTAAGAAAGCAAAGTGGCACATAATACATACATAATACACATATAAATAAGTGATCTCATATTAAAAATACATCAGAATTAATTCACAGGTCCTGTAAATATTTAAAATTTAATTTGTTACACTTCATTCTACAACGGCCGTAAAGGAAAATGACAACATGCAGCCATACTAAAATTACCTATTTCAAAAATTGGAACAATCTTGCGAACTTTCGGATAGCCTCTAGATTGTTTAGTTTGAAATATAATATGATATAATAAATGATAATAAATATTTCAAAGTATTTAATACACAAAACTCTAGTTAATCTGACTGATAAAATAGCGATATATTTTTTACATAGATTTCCATGTCGACAATTTCTGTATATTAATATTTTTCTACCTCATATTCTCAAGTCGTCATATCCAAAATGTGAAATATAACAATGGCATTCATTTTAAATATAACTTCGAGATAAAATGTGAAAGAAAATAGAGAAAATCTGAAATGTTGTGCAGGTTATTCAGTGGTACATTTATCAAAATAGTTTGATTCATAGGGCCTTGGTATTTCTCGTGACCAATATATAGCCGAAAATTCGTTGTACTTGTCACTATAAGAATTCGCCGAAACGTATTATATTTTAAGTATTTATTTTCCTCTACATAAAGATTTATAAAAATGCTGGATATAATTTCACTCGGTAAGTACGATCGATATCGTTTTTTTTTTTGGTGGGAACCAAAAATATGTTCAACTACTCTTCATTGTTGTTGTTAAATTGATATCAATTTATTCTTAACCTAAATACAGGAATACTAGACTAGTAGGTTCTAGATATTCTAAATGCTTAACTTATAATAATTTATTTTTAATTTAATGGATTTTTATAATCACTAGATAAGGTGACGTTATGAATTTAGGTTAGCTAAAATTTCCAATGTTTAGTAAAAATATTTGTTGTATAATACAGGTTGCATAATACGCCATTTGATTGGAAATGTGAATTACATTTTTGATAAGACCGAACTATATTTATGCCTAATTATAATTTGGTGATAAATATATAGGCATATGTGATATTACAAGACATGATCTTTTGGAAAATATTATCTGAAAGGGTATTTCATAAGAATTTATTTTAAATCACAATAAATTTAAATATTAAATATCTATACAAATTTTCATTTCATTCCATAGAACTTAACAAGACTCTTTAGTTTTGTATTCTTAATAATTAGTATAGTTTTTCAATATCATTAACCAATATATCGTGTGTTATAGTTAGAAAAAAGGAAATCCTGAGGGAATCTATCTAGATATTAATCGGCTTAGCGAAATTTTTTCCTCCCTTTTTGAGGAAAATAGGAAACCTGGAGGCGCGAAATTTGACACAGTTAAAGCTTATATCGAGGGAGATTTTTAGACCTAAAATATTAGTGCTACAAATAAATAAATTCCAATAAAACGAACTACGCCCAAAAAAAGCAACCAGAAATGACACACAAAATATATAAAATAAATAAGTTATGCTCTGACCGATGCTCTGCTAGCTCCAATTCTTATACGGTACATAATTCGTCCTTTCTATTGTACGTAAATCAACTATGGATGCTTAATTTTTAAAATCAAAATCTAGCAGAGCTCTACCACAAAATGCCGGCAGGCAATTTTATTATATGGCTATTTTTATCGGAAGAGAAATCCCTAAATTTATTTTTGAAATGATATTAAGACGGAAAATAAGTTTGTTAAAACATTACTTAACGAAGTTATTTAATTTTCAGCGGTGTTATTTAACATTCTCTGTTACTTTAGGTTATTCCCGTATTGTTGGAACTATTAAAGATATATGGGAAGTTCGGATACAAAACGATTAAGAATAGTATAAAATATGATCACTTAAAATTATATTTTACATTTTCTGTAGAGAGAACAAAATTTGTATCTGTCCTGTTTATTTGAAAGATATTTAGAATTTCGAAGTCAGCTTTTGATTTAATTTAATGTATCTTGAATGGAGAACAACTAAGAAAAATTGTTCCTGGTTAAGGACTTATAGTAAATGATATGGTTCTGGACAAATAGTATACCCTTATACTAGAGGTACATCTAAAGTTTATTAAGATTTTTCTCTAAATGTTAATGGTATTAACTTCTGATTCATTTCAGTTTTCTTTAATAAATCCATTTCTTAACAAAACGTGAATATACGTCAATTTGTGCATCAACAGTTAGCATTAATGCTACAAGGCATATTAACAATTATAAAATAGCTTCATAGAGTTTTAATTTTTCATTTGTGGGTGAGTTGTTTATTTCCACGTCCCATGTAATAGAGATAGATAAGAGAAAATAGGAAGTTGTAGATAAACGAAAGCCATAGAATGCAAATTAAAGATTAGGTATCTGCAAGAGTGAGATCGAAGAGTGGAATAAAAAAGCAAGAAACGATGAAATTTTATTGAAAAATTTAGGTAAAGAAATTATTATTTTAATCAGCCTAGTATATTTATTGTTTGTGGGGTATATATTTTAGGTAAGGTATATGGAGTATAACATAAAAGACTATATGAATACATAAACAAAGTAATGAAGATAGCGAGAATATAAGTAAGTAATAAGAAGCAGTTAAAATAAAACCACTACATAATTTGCATAGATGGAACACGTAAGACAAATGGAAGAAATTATACATTTTTAACAGTAAAATTGTAAAAATAGAGTGTTTAACGATTAAGGTTATAAGATATGTGATTATATGGCATTTTAATGTTTAAACTTTTAATTTTTTTGATTATTTACTTTGTAGATCCAAGTTTTTAAATATCAACAGTTAATTTAATGGTTGCAAACATATTCCTTTAATATATATTTCTAAATTGTAAAACATAAATTATATAATTGTGCTCGTTATTGTTTTAATATACATATTAAAGTCAAATATCAATTTCAAAATTGTTTTATTCATATATTATCTGTTTTAATATAGACGTATTACTTAACTTATTATTCCATTTTTATATGTATATAAAATAAAAGTAAAGAAAGATCATGTATGCTTATAACTGAAATTTTTCAAGCTCTGAATACGAACTTACTTATGGTACTTTGTTATAATGTTCAGTAGAGTAATAATTATAGTTGATTTTTAAATATATTCCCTTCACTATATTATAAGATAAACATGATTAACTTAATAAATTGTGGTCGAATTTCGAACACAGGGCGATCACTAATTTGTATTAATATGCAAAAAAAGGGCATAAAATAAATTTTAAATTTTAAATATCAAAAGTTTTTAGTCGAAATCAGAACCTTCAAAATCGAAGAAAAGCTACTGATACAACAGAGAAAAAAAAGAAAAAATACGTCTAAATGCGTTTTAAGAAAAAATGTATCCGATTACAGGAAAGGGTCCACGTGCTTACATTTCATTTTTGCTTACCCAAAATTATTTACAGCTTTAATTAAAACTGTGTTATTTGATGCCCTTCAAAGAAATGCTACTTAAACCTTTTAATTTATTTTTGTAGCATAAATTAGTTCATATCAAAAGGAATCTTCAAAATTATATTAATGTATTTCATCTAAATTCAAAAAACGACATAAATTTAATAAAAAGCAAATATATTAGAATGTCATTAAAAATCTAACCATAATTTAGATTGCTTTATAAAATTGAGCTGGTATTTTATAGTGGGTTATTACTGGAGATAATTACGATATTGCAGCTTGATAAAAAATATATATATAAAATAAAACCCTCTAGCGATATAAGCGCATCAGCGTGTATCATATAGACCATTAATCATCCTTATCTGATTTGGAATATAAAACGACTTTAATAATGTTGTTAATTTTTGCGTAAAACCTATTCTCAACACACATTAAACGATTATACTGGATAAAATAAATTAAAACGTCTCCACAACTTTGATATATTAGGTAGCAAAACCAAGTTTCTACCTATCCCATATAGATAATTCTGTAAATAGTTGTAGAAATGATGTAGGTTAGCTTGGGTTCCTCTAGATAATATGTACAGTGATGATTAATGTTTTTTATATTATAAATATAAATTTCACTAAACTAAGATGTGTGTAACATAAGAACATACAAAATATTCAGTATTATATCTTTTTTTTTCGAACAATAAAAAGTGAATAAAATAAAATAAGAAAGGAATTGTTGATCATGGAATTGATGAACCTGGCCTAAGTGAGTATTATATACAAAACTCCCAGAATTGATCTATAGGAAAGACGTTATCTTCCACTACACACATTTTTAGTGATTCAGTAAAAATTAAAAGTTTGATGCATCCATAAAATGATGTAATTGATTTGATTCTTGTCCTAGGAATCTCAGATCTCTTACAGTAACTGTATTATGGTTTTACCAGAGAAGTGACAAAAGAAGACACTGGTCTGCAAAAAAACTTTTGAACACCTATTTACATTTTATGACAGAATCTATATGTATACGGGTGCGCTTAATCCGAAAATGACTTTATTTTTGCCATAGAACAATATGTTTCTTGTCATTTTGGAAATATTTTAAAAGGTTATTACATTAAAATAAAAGAGAATATACATGAATAATATTATTTCATCTACAAACCTACACTAAAACCTTTCCTTTTTCCAAATAAATATCACCTTTGTACATTTTCACTCGTGGAAAGAATCTGGAAGGTCTTTCTGGAGCGTCCAAGAATAGTCTGATATCATTGAGACGCTTCATGTTCTCCTTTTTAATATCCTGGTGAAATCGTTCACCTTGGTCTTCTCTTACACCTCGCAGATTTTCTGGAAATTAGTCGAGGCAAGAATGAGAAAATATACTTTTAGACACATTAGGCAACATAATAGTTTTAGCATTCTTTGGACAATTTGTTTATAGTTAGGGTCTTTATGATTACCTACCTTGTCACTCAAAAAATTTTTTGTTGCAGACCTGTGTAATATGTGTAACGATTATAATAGCATATAAATCATTGACTACTGTTTTGAATTAATTTTAATAAATTAATTTTGAAAACCAATTTTTAAAAACTATTACCCAAATCTGTATTAATTACTGTGACCTATATATTTAACCACTATGTGATTTTCTTAAATATTTCTAACAGATTCAGATTTATTCAGCAACTATAATGTCCATATTGTTAATTTGTATACAGTACAAAAGAGCAGACTTTCTAGCTCCCTTATATTGGAGATTTTTGAAAGGAAAAAAGAATGGCCAATTTCTTCATATTTATAAACATATTAAAAGCATTAACTATTCGTAACAATACAACGTGTTACATATAGAAAAATAACGTTTAAGCTACTTTTATATTTATTAATAATACAATATATGAAGTAAACATTAAAATGATAGCCCAAAAGAAAAGAAATGATGAATGAATAAATTAACAATACACTGTACTAAAATATATCGCTTGGAGAGTTTATCCCGCCTACTCCTATTACGTCATTTGTATTCCGTTAGCTCCTATAGATGCCATCTTTATGGTCAAGTGCTTTGCTTTTTGTTCCTCGTATTATCTGCGGACCGGCCTTTTATGTTTCCTCACTGATTTTCGAACTTTATCAATTCCTTATGTGTTTTGTGTACCTCGCTTATAATGTGTTCGGCCTGGTTGCCTCCCAAATAGGACTCAAAGATGAAATATATTGTGTGTTTTGGAATTGGCTTTTGATTGCCCGAAATTTCATGTTTACATATGAAAAATAAATATAGAATCAAAAAGATATTCCGTTTCTTTTCTTCGATCGCGAAAACAATAAAACAATGTATGTATGGCATACAAATTTAATGCGTTTAAAAACAACATAACAAATAAAAAAGGGATAATTTAAAAATTAAATGTTACTAAAACTTGTTCTCACAGTGTTCTCAATATAAGATCAGAAATGTATTATGTATGATATATAACATTAATTAAAATAAAAATGTCTATATATTAAAACATATTATGATGAATATCAAAAGTAATTCAAAAACTAACACTAACTAACCTTTTTTAAACAGCATTTAATTAAATTAATCTGATTTACATATAATTTCAATAAACATTAAAGTACTGATAAGTCTAAATTATTACACCTCCGAACATTATAACAAAGTATCACGAGTAGAATTATTTTCCCAATTGTAACATCTTCAGAGCATGAAATAGAAGTATATAAATAGAAGTATTAATACAAGGTTCAAAAATAAAATATCATATAGTCACATATCTTATTACTTTAATCATTAAACACCTTAGTAAATGCCTTGAAATGTCTATAAATATACTGTTAACAATTCATAATTTTTTCTATTTGTTATTTGTGTTCCTTTACATCTGCGCAAATTATGTTGTTAGTTTGATTTTAACTCCTGCATATATTTATTACTTCATTTATCTATTCATATAATCCTTATCTTTTATTCATATTACTCACCTAAAATATATATTATAAAAACAATAAAATACACCAAGCTGATTAAAATTGCATTATTCCTTGCTTATTTATTTCACTCTTCTATACCGCCTTTGTAAATAACTCATCTTTAGTTTGTTTTCTATGGCTTTCCTTTCAACTCACCAACAAATAAGGAATGAAAATTTTATGAAACTATTTTATAACTGTTAATATTCTATGAAACATTCATTTTAACTCTTGATGCACAAATTAACGTGTTTATTACTTGCAATGTTCAGTTTATGTTTTGTTAAGAAATATATTTACTAATGAAACCTCAAATTGATCAAAAGTGAATACCACTAAAATTTACAGAAACATAACACTCGTTAGAACTACTTCTAGTATAATGATATAATATGTCTCCAGAACAATATCTATTAATAACAGCCCTTAAGCAAGAATAATTTTTCTTTTTCTTTACCAGACATCAAACTACACCAAAAGCTGTTAGTTAAGTCAAAAGTGTCAAAGTGTTAAAGTGTCAAAAGTTAAAGATTAACGAACACTATACTTTATTTTATTGTATAAACTTAAAAAAAAGCTTTTGCTCCAGCGAGAGTCAATCCTAATACGTTATCGTTAGCGAGCCAAAATAGTAGCCCGCAGTGCTACCCGCTAAGTTTGTTTATATATTTTGTGTCACTGATCTGACGGCTATCATTGGTTTCTTGATTTAGGCTTTTTTCTTTTTTTTTGTAATATATTTATTTGTAGCGCATAGTAGACAAATATATTGAGCTAAAAATTCTTCCTCAATATAAGCTTTAACCGTGCCAAATTTCACGCCTCCAGGTGCAACCGTTTTATTCAAAAAGGGAGGCAAAATTTTCGCTAAGCCCCTTAATATATAGTTGTTCAGCATTGGTTTGTGCGTGAACAAACATTAAAAGTATTCTATAGCATTATTTTCTGTATATACTATGTTATTTCTTTTTATAAATTTATATTTATATTTTAAACTTATAAAATTATATAAATAATAGCTATAAAATAAAATTAATAGCTTTATTAATTGTGGCTCTATTTCTAAAATATGGCTATGGAAATTTAGGAATTCTACAAATTGCGAGGGAAACTAAAATCGCGTAAAATAAAAGTATATTTTTCCTAATTCGAACTACCAACTATCAATATAACGTAGAAACCGAAAAACGCAAGCATTCCTAACGATTTTTCCACATTTCTTTCATTCACTGCGAACCACGCTGAATATTCAAAAGGTAGTTGGTAGCTGAAAATATTTATAAAGCAACCCTAAGCTTTCGTGCGTTTTGTTTTACCGAACTATAGTTTTTGTGCAAATTGACCTATTTTTTACACGAATCCTTTTTCTGATGCCAATTTAATAAAACATCAATTTGTTATTAAATTCTAGACATCCAATTATTAGATACTTTCATAAGCTTAATTAAGCGATTATGTTTCCGCATTTAATTCAGCTTTGAAACAATATTTCATTCATAATAATTTTAGGCTTTTTTGGGTATCCCAGATAATAGAAATATGATTAATTTTGGGGTATTTACAACATGGCATGGTTTTTTATCATATCCGATTTACCTTATATTAGTTTACAATTTCATTTAGGAAAGATAATGAATAATTTTTCAAACAAATCACAAAATACGAGAAAAGTCAAAAAGAAGCAACTCGAAATTCAAACTAAATAAAAATATCATAAAGAATGTACTCAATAAATCAATCGCAGGACTTGAAGTAAGCATTGAAAGAAAAACTATCGCTTTACAAGAAAAATACATTAAAACCTTAAATGGGAACTTTTATACTACCCGTCACATCACCACACATAGAGAGGTTAATTTGTTAACTCCTTAATTAATATTAAATAAAACCTCAAAATTAATACGGAGTCTTGATTATTTTGATTCACTATGCCACACTCTCACCAATTTATCCTCAATTTACTACAGACACTAATTTTAACACACGAATTTATCATTCAATTTTAAACTTGATTGAAATATTCTTTATATAAAGATTCGCTAGTTTTACAGCACTGCTATACAATTTCTCTGATTAGTATTATACATATTGGACAATTGGTCCATAATGAATAAATTTATTATGTTAATTTTACAGTATAAATAATTACTTTGAGTTTAATTGATGAAGCATTTAATTTTTAAATATAAATTAGACTTCTATGATAGTTGGCTTATAGTTTCAAAAACAAATGTCGCTCTTCCAGCAGAACGATTTAGCAAGTTTGAAAATTTATTTCTTTAAAACAAGCATCATATCTAATTTATTTTCCTTAAATCTTCGTGTTGCCAAAGTGATTTATTATTTTCGTAGCGCAAGACAGTTAAGAAAATGGTCGAGAGCAACTTTTATATTATATTTATGTGTCAGATCTAGCGCAAAACATTTGCAGCGGCATAATATCAGTTATATTCTTTTTAAAATGCAATCCATCAATGCGATACTTCCACAATTGAAAATACCTGACAGTAATATATCCAATTTTTTCAAAAGCACGATAGTAATTTGAGACAAAATTGGTATTTATTAATTTTTATTTATATTGAAAAAATATAATATGTCGATTAATCTAATATTTTTCAAAAATGTCAGTTAATCATAGTTAGGTTAGTAGTTAAAATAATATTCTAAATAAATAAATAGGTTTAGATAGGTAATAAGCTAAATTGTGTGTATATAGTAGAATATAAAATACATGTAGTAGATAGTTTAAATAAGGTTTTGTTTAATTTTATTTAATTATTACAACGATTATGTATGATTAGTATGATTATTTTTTACTCTTTAATGAGTTCCTTATTTGTTTTTTTAAGTCGGTTCAATTTTGTTTGAAATATCTTATTTTTCTCCTTTTGGTGTTAGATATTTACTCAATAAATTAAGTTACGCAATTATTTTATTAAGTATTACAATGGATAAGCCAAGTAGAAAAATAGGAATAAAGAAACATTGGTTGAAAATAAGGAACTCTTCAGGCCCCGGGGACCGCTACGTAGACTAGTGATTTGACAAATGCTCTAACCAAACCAGAACAACAACAAAAAGTCATTGCCCCCGCCGGGAATCTAACCCGCGAAATGAAATGAAATAAAAATCTATATGAGGTTTAGACGTTTAAAGAACATTTGATAAAAACTGATTTGATCTTGATAAGTGTTATGGCCTATGAAAACGAATCATGATTCTAAGCTTGCTACTTAACAGTACTCAACATTTTCATATTTTGTCAGGAGATTGAAGCGAACAAAACCATACGAACTTATATAAAGTGTATACCTTTAGTGTAAACCATAGCTATAAGTTATTATAATTTTATAATTGAGGAATACATTTTGATGTATTTTCTCGCACTCGTCTTGCTTGTAAATTAATCCAAGTACATAGGAAAAGTAGTAATAAATTAATTGTAAATTAATATTGTACTAAGCGTATCTAATAAAGATTTCATATTTTCAATGACAACACTCCATAGATTGAAGAATCATATTTGACTTATAATGCATACATAAAATTTGTCTTAAAATTAATAACATATTTGCATTAATTATATGTGTTTTGAATTAGAATAGTTAATAGTTTTCCTATTTAGAGCTTCCCAAAAGAATCTAATATTCTGTAAACTATTTTTGGGGACTGACTACATTTATTGACGAAAAAAGATGAAACTGGGAATACACAACCCGTTGTTTACCCCATATTTTATTTTATAAGGGTTGACGTAGGCATTTTTATCTTTCCTTTACATTTTCCTTTATTCCAAGATTTTGTTTGAAAAATGGCCTGCTCAATATAAGCGTGTGATACGGCAACTTTTTCTAAAGAATCCCCTAATTATCCGAAAACGTATTTTCGTCCTACAAAAATACTTGAAACTTTTTTCAAAAATAAAAAGGAACTAACTGTAGATTTTGATCAAACATTTATCAAACATTTTCTATAGGACGATGAGCTAACCTTGAATCTTTAATGACATCTCCAGGTTTTTTGTTACTGTTGTAAATTGACAGTAGATATTTTTTGTTAAATATCAATCACTTAATTCCTAGGCTTCAATCTTCATAAGACAACAGCCAAGGTATTTCATTCTTATTTATTAAAGATAATTATTGTTACATATATTATTTACAGTTCTAAATTGATTTATAAATTCTTTAACAGTTACTCTAGTAACTGATTGGTTAATGAGAACGATTTATGAACTAAATTAATTATCAATTCTTAAGCTCGAAAACCTCAAATAGATACTCTAGAAATAAATTTGATCCAAATAAAGATACAGTTATCGTACTAAGATCTATTATGAGAGCAAAATCAAGACTTTTAACGAAAAAGTATTAAAAAGAAAGGCAACGCATTGGAATGAAAGCATCACTCTTGACACATTTTCTTATTTGGATATGAGACTTATTGATAGATTGTATTATAGGTTATAACAGGCAGGTAAACTTTTCATCGCCTATATTCACCAAACTTATCATTAATATATAAAATATACCTAATATATACTATAATTTATTTTAATTTTTCTATTTCTATTAAGTTGTATGTGTCTAAGAACCAAATAACTCTAAGTGTGTATTAAACTATTTAACGCTAATAACGATTTTTCTTAATATTCTAATAAATATGGTAAAAATCTTAATATAATAATAAGAAGTTTTAAAAAATATTTTCTTGATTTGAATTTTAATAAACCTTTTTGTACTCTAACGCATTAACGGTTAGTCTCAACATTTCTGTTAAACTTTATAGAAATTTTAAATGTCTCTCAAACTTCTCAACGTAATCCGCATTACCATTTTTAAAAGTCTATAAACTTTTGTTCGAACGAGATCAGAATTTAATATCGCACGTTTTAGTGCTCATGATATTCGTCTGTTTCAGGTTTCCTGGATACGCAAGAGAGACTTACATATACTGACCGTGGGTATATTGACTTATACCAACGATCAGCGTTTTCAGTCTCTCCATACCGATGGATCGGATGAATGGACGTTGAAAGTGACTTCACCGCAAACCAGAGATTCTGGCATTTACGAGTGTCAAGTTAGCACTGAACCCAAAATCAGCCAAGCTTTTAAACTCAATGTTGTAGGTAAGTGCAGCAACAAATAAGTTACTTAAGTAATAAATAGAAGAACTGGATGTTTTTTGTCACTAATTCTTAGAGCCATATATTTCTAAAAATATCTTACACGCTACACAAAATGATATAATTATAGACTATAATTATAATTATGACTATAATTATAGAGCTATAAAATATCGTCATTAGACTGATTTTTTCTCTCGTAACGATATCAACGATACTATACTTCACACCACGATAGATATTTTTAATCAACGCAAATTTTACACTTTATCAATGAATTAAGGAAACATCCCACTTAAAAGTACATTGAAATAAACTAAAATGACCTGTTATCTTATTGTCATTAAAGTGTTGTCTAGAATTCAAGTCGCCTGCTATTTTTGGCTAATCTTAAAAAACAACGAATTATTTTTTTGTGGTAGAGTAGAAAATTATGTAATATCAATAAATCAATTTTTACTATTACAACTTAACAGTCTCTAACCGTTACAGTTTTAGGTCCGAGTTTGTCAGAAAAGATATTTTTATAGGCCTCTCTCGAATTTTCGCATATCAGCAAAAGTTTTATACACTAAAAATAACGACATAAAAACGTCAATATTGCCACATTTTATGTTCTTCTTTGTGTCGAAACATTAATATAAAAGTAAATAGGGGAAAAGCTTAGATACACAGGAACAGTTTGATCGACTAAAGCTGAATTGGATAATTGGCATGAAAAATGCAGGGACCAATATTGATATTGACGTCTTCCTCAGTTAACTTTATTTTCCCAGAAGATTCAACAGGTTTTAGGAAGTCCCTGAATGATATACTTTGATTTACTGTTTATTTTTAGCACTATTAAAAGTCAAAATATTTATAAGAAATATTTGAAATATTTTATAGTATTAGAAAAGATACACGAATACCAAGATATCAATAAGCGTAAAATATTCAACTTTTCTTTATTCAACTAAGTAACTAATATGATATTAAAATGCAAAATTAATTAATAACTTAATGATAATTCCAATTTATTAATACTAAATGAACTAAGTATTCAATTAGACAATCTTTTATACAATCGTTTATATTATCAATCATCAAGGAGTTTTAAAGAATAAATAAAGATAACAGAAATATTAAAATTGTATATTTTTATCCGCTAATATAATCTAAAATGTGAAAATTTTATTTCAGCCAAAATAATGCTTCAGACTTTTCAATATTCTTACAAAATCAGTGTATGCTGAGGTAAATCTAGATTCACATCCTCTTAGTTATGAATAAATTAATTTTAATAAATTGTATCAATTCTGATAAATACAACATTTCTCTAATGAACCAAGTTACACTTAAAAGTAAAAATTATCAAACAACAGCTCTATTATTCTAATAAGTTGTAAGAAATGTTTTAAATATATTTTGATCAAGAAAAAGAATAATCCAAAAGTACTGCTTCTGCAAGATGTATTGTAATTTTTAGAAAACACATGTGTCAGGTCTGAGAAATCTAATTTTATCTCTATATTAATTACATAGGGGCCAATAATGACTCTACATATAAATTATGTTACATATTTTTTTATATTTTTATGCCTTAATATACCTTGTTGTTGTTGTCTTGAGGTTGCTGGTGATCAACTTAAAAATTCCAAAACAAAATATTATATCAATATTTTCATAATAACTAATCTTTATAAACTGACTACGTTCAAATATTTACATACATTTATATGTTAGTTAACAGTTATCACTATTAAGAGTTCTATAACTCTAAAAGAAAAAGAAAAAAAAAAAAAATATATATATATATATAGATAGATATAGATATATATATTTTTGAGTCACTGAAAAGCCAGACTGTTTTCTGAAATTATATTTAGAACTTTTCCCTTTTCTTTTTAACAGGGGGGCTTTGAAGAAAAATGAGAATACAAAATTCCAAAACAGCTTAATACTAAATTTAATAATAAATTACCCAAGTGAATAAAAGTTTGACAGTTCGAAATTATCAGTACATTTTTCAAACTTAATAACGTATCCTTCCCCAAAACGCACCAGGTATAAAATAGCATACCAGCGTAAAAAACATAATATATAGAGCTAACCTGTATATATACCATTCTTATGTGTCTAATACTAATGAGGTCTGTTCCGAAAAGAAGGAACGAAAATTAATTAGAGGGTTATTCATTTTGGTGAATGGATTTTATTAGTAATTTATCCCACAGACAATAAACGAGATAATAACAAGAAGGACAAAAACAATACGGAATATTGGCCCAAAATTGCTAAGGGAAATAACAAAGATGCCAGTCTTGAAAAAAAGGGAATCTGATATAATATTTTTGTTATTCGGCACAAAAAGATAAATCCTCCATGAAACGACACTCAAAATCTCAATTCACGCTATAAATATTATCATATTCTTATATGGTTCACTTTATATAAATGTAAAATTATATAATTTTATTTAATCGAAAAAACTTGCTATAAACTCCATTTTTAACACATTTATCATTAACAAGCTTATATTTACAACATGTACTTAACAACATACTTAAATCCATGTTGTAAATAATATATCAAGGTGCCATATTTTACCATATCTCTATTTGTATGTGTATTATTGCTAAAGCTCCTAATATTATTTATTGTGTACAAGGCTTTAGTCTAACCTGATATGCCGAGGCTAAGTCGGTGGTATATGAGCCAATTTAAAGGAGGAAGCACGATCTGTGACCAGGAGCAGATTAAATGGGAAGCAGTAAAAATAGTTCTGGTAATTTAATTCGAAGAAAACATGGCCTAGGATAAATTTTAAACACGCTAAATAAACTTGAAAATTCAATGTCACATCCTTACATAGTAAAATACTAACGTTATGGGAAAGATCTAGGATACATTGGATTTTATTTAACAAAAATCCTAACTAGCACACATTATTTTTAGAAGAATGTAAAAATAAACCCTAACCAGGATTTTAGAGTAGTATATGAATAATATATTACAGATTTGTTTGTTATAGAATAATTAATGATTAATTAATAATTAATGAGGCATTTAAAACAGCAAGTAAAGAAATAATCACGCTTCCTCCACTACATATCAAGTTAGGTGTGCTGAGCAATACGACAAAGCATTGGAGAAGGAGGGGGGATGTTAATAATAAATTAAAGCTGGGTATAGAAAAGTTAAGAGCTGAAGTATTTGATGGATCCCAATTTAGACTTTCATCAACCTCTTGCAGAGACTTGCATAGGTTTAGTGTTGGTAGTAGAAAACTTTCTAGATTCAAAACTTTAGCAACAAATATGAACAGAAAGTTGCACTTCCTCCACAGTCGTCCGGATATATTTTTTGAGAATCTGGGAAGGTAGTGCGTTTTAAACACTAAAATAAAACTACTAGTAATCATTTTCATTAAAAGTTTGATATTAAATTTATTATTGGTAATAGGTAATTTATGGTAATAATTAATTTGGGGGTATCATAGTTTCATGAATTATGAATCATCATAAATCTTAAACCAAAATCAACAATCAAAGTGTAAATTCAAAAGTATCTATAGCCCTGAATGGAATTGAAATTCGCTACATAATTTACCAGTGAAGGACCATCCCGTGGCCTTAACCACTCCACTATCTACCAAATCAACACTGCTACGAATCGATTGATATATAAGCCTATTTTTCTGTGTACCATAAAATCAGGTTATGAAAATCTATAATATTCGTAGAGAAATGAAATGATACTCCTTTAACTATAGGCTTAATTGCGCCGTTCTCCATATACCACCCCCATTTCATCTAAAAATAAACTGACGTAACATTTCACGACTATAAATTCCTTACATAATAAAATTTTCGCTAGTAATAAACTTAAAAAACGAGCAATTATTCGACATTCCAAACTGTTTTCGTATTATTTTTGACCATGTGTGCTGCAAAACACATCTATATCCTCATACATGTATGTATTCTGGAAAGATGAATATACATAATGGTGCAGAATGTTCGATATTATTCCAATTTTAACGTTTTTGATGTTTTGAATTAGACCTGTCAATTAGTTTTAAAGGGTTTTTTAAGGAATTTGCAGCTCTATTGTGAAAAATAAGCACAATGTATTTTATTCAAAGTATTGCCCATCGATAGCCGTTCCTTTAACCCATCTTCCCGGCAATTTACGGATTCCATCTCGAAAGAACGATGAATCTTTTGAGGCTATACACGCATCGACTCATTTTCTCGGCTCAACGGCATCAATTATAACACATGGGCCTTTTTTACCTAGTACTAATCTTCAAAAGAAAGCTGTTAAAATTTCATGATATTCTACTCATGAGTTATTGTGCTAAGAGTGACACTACTGTTATTATTTCCAAAACAGTGGATCAAAAACAATCTCGGGTTAATTTTACACTTCTTCTTTGAAGGGTAAAATGCTTCAAAAGTTTTATAAGGACTCCACTCCATCAGAAATCGTAGAGATACTGATAATGCAGAACGCATTGGACGTCCAAATGAAGTAGTAACAACAGAAAACATAAAAAATCCACAAAATCTTGAATCAAAATTTTTAATGATCGAAATGCGAAGTTGCGTGAGTTAACTAACATCGTAAAGATAGCAAAAGAACGGGTTTTCTATTACTTGAACATTTGAATATGAGAAAATTCTGTTCTAAGTGGGTTCCGCGTTTCCGCACTATTGACCAAAAACAAGAACGCGTTGATCATTCTGAGCAATGTCTGGCCATGTTTAAAAGTAACAAACCGGATTTTTTGCGTTGATATGTCACAATGGATCTATTAGTTCACTTCGGAATCAAACAACAATGTTATCTGAGTGGACAGCAACTGGTGACAAGCCTATTTTGAGGAAAAAGATAAATTGTTCTACAAAAGTGGGATTGAAATATTGGAGCAGCGATAGAATACTTGTATGGCTCTTGATGGAGATTACGTTGATGAATAAAACCAATTTTGAACAAAAAAATCGTTTTCTTTGTTACGGCCGGAACTTTTCAATTTTTAAAACGTGGAAACCAGTATTCGCATGTTAAAATCAATGGAGCATACTCGCCACAAGTTTCCCACAGCAGTCGATGATCATCAGACGTCTTTTCCTCCAAATTGAAGTACAAAAGTAAAACTAGTAAACAACTAGTAAAACTTCTGGCAAATGCGGTTTAGTCGGTATAAATTCAGACATTTTCAACGCACTGAAAAATGTATTGTTCAGACTTCGAAACCTTAAATGACCTACTGAAAAATGAAACATATTAAGGGTTGGTTCTTAGCAATAATTCAAGACATAATAACACGCAACATATATTTTAGTATTTCATATTATTTGATATCCGTTAACATAATGACAGGGATAATAAAGTTACAGATGCAATATAAGGACCTATGTTCATAGTAAAATAAAATAAATTTACCATATTTCTGTCACAAAAACTTAAAAAAAACACATCAATAACATTGAGCTGTATATATTTGTAATAAAATTATTCAAAAACAATCCTCATTGTAGCCAAAGTATAATGTTATAAAAGATAACTAAAGAAAATGATTGTTATAAGACATAAAAATCAGTGTTGTTGTAATAAAAGGGAGCGAGAATCAAACGATCTTAAACGAAGATGAAAGAAAACCACTACCGCACCCCGCCATCAAGCCTATCGAATCAAGTATTCGTAATGTGTAAATTCCTTAGCTAAACAAATTTTCTTCCGTTCGGTTCTCATTATCATTCATTCTGTCAACCTCACGGGCCACACCATAATATATTTTCCGAAGCATAAATTTTATTCCAAAAACAACCGCAAAATGATTTATTATTGTGTGGATTTTTTCGGGGATATAAAGGAAGTGTTTAATTTTTTCACAGAAATGTTTCGAGTCCAAACGGACTCGTATTACCCAACAACAACTTAATAAGCAAACGTCTTGATCGTGATACTTAAAATACTAAAAAACTAAATTACAAAAAACAAAGATGTTATAAGAAAAGTGATATAATAAGTTGGAGTTTAATATATTTTAACTCGCTTTGTCACAAATTAAAAAAGGGGGCACTACAAATTTCATCAACCAGTATAGCGTATCACTACGAACTTAAGTTTAAAAACCCTTTAAATCATAAAATAACAAAGATATGCTGTCTCTTCAGAAAATAGCAAAAGTAATATTTTCAGGAAAATTTGTCTTAAAATTATTTTACCTTCACAGACCTACAAGTTTCAGGGGTGATGTCTATTCCTCTATCACATGGTAGATATGTTCACTTTTTCTGTTTTGATGCCCTCTTTCGAAACTTTGGAAAAGAGCTTCTAGACCTTTTTGACATACCTTTAGAATTATATTTGGTTTCTTCTCTATTAAGCTTCAGCTTTTATAGTTAAAGCTTGAAAGCACTTCAACTTGTGATAGCGGAGATACATTTCCGAAAGAAGATTCAGTCTCGAAAGACTACTTAGTTCCTTTGTTTTTAATAAAGAAAAGTGGTGTACATGCTTCTTTTCTCTCAATATATTGTGTCTTTAAATGAAGTGTACTCATTGTACAATTCTGAGTTTCTGAGTGGATTTTTCAATCCCCTTCAATTTACCGACCTGTAGTTGCTCTAGATTATAATAAGATGATATTAGATATTGTCCAATCCTTATTATCGACACCAATAACTTCGACCATGAAAGATCTAGAGTTTTTATCGTATTGAAAGTTTTGTGTTGGGTCATTAACTAGTAAATTTGCTCGTCAAAGTCAGGAGGTCATAGTAGAGCTCCAGTGAGCACACAAACTAAGAAAGGCGCACTTTTGCATACATTTACGATAACCTAACCAACGACTTGAAGCTCCATCTAATGGCATCTACCGGAATTACTTTAGCTGTGATGCTTAGTTTAGTTTCTTTTAGACCGAAAATATATTTTATAGCGAAAGTATTTCCAAAAAAGTAGGCGAAAATGTATAAACTTATGACATTTCTGTGCTATTGTAGTTTTTTTTTTTTTTTTGGTATCAGCCAACTGTTAGGATTGCGTACTTTTATCAAATACGTAGTGTTAGACCAGCTTACACCGAAAGTTTGACATAGTCGATAGTCAACATCAATATATACCTTTTCATTTCATTACACATTTATTCATTCATTACAAGCATTATATTTAATTCACTAATTACTCAGTAAAATCCTGATCCATGCCTTTTTTAATGATCAAAACTCTATTTGTATACTTGTTTGGTAATAGGTAATTTATGGCAATAATTAATTTATGGGTTTCATAGTTTCATGAATTATGAATCATCATGCATCTTAAACCAAAATCAACAATCAAAATGTAAATTTAAAAGCACCTATAGTCCTGAATGGAATTAAAATTCGCTACACAATTTACCAGTTAAGGACCATCCCGTGGCCTTAACCACTGCATTACCAAATCAACACTGCTTCGGATTGATTGATAAATAAGCCTATTTTTATCGCTATTTGTATACTTGTTTGGAAAATCACTATAATATACAAGGAGGCCCAGGAGCAATGAACTTTTTTGAACCTTTAACTTTTAATTGTTGGTGAACTCTCTCTAGTTATTATTGTCTTCATTTTTTAGATATATTATACAGCTAGTATGTAAAGAAAGCTCGTAGTCTTATTATCTTAACATGGTGACTATTAAATAGTTTGAGAAGTAAGTATAATCATATCTGACGCCATGCTTTATGTTAAAAAAATTTGCATTCTCTACTATGTTAAAAACAATGAAGAACCAAGTCTAAAAATACGTAATCAAAATATAATTTTGGTAAAATATTATATTGCAACAAGTTTAATTAGATGTAGGTACTTTAACTAGAATGTATATAGTCTATAGTTTTTCGAATAAAAATCAACCGTAACATTTTTAGTGCCAAAAATATGTTTTCTTTTTTTCATTCTTTTTTTAAAGTTCAAAAATAAAAGTTGCATATAATGATAACCTAAAGAGTTCAAGTGGAAGAAAAGCTTCCACTCATTTGATCATTTAGAAAATCTGTGTTTTACGCTTTCTTAGCAGATACGATTAAATCCATTTAACTGTATATGCCAAATTTCTAAAACGATTAAATATATTGCACATGGTAGATTCCAAACATGTCCAAACTTATGTCTTTATTTCCTCCCTTTTTCTACTCAACCATCCTTAATATATTTGTTATTTTAAACTCGAATAATTTTCAGTGAATGCTCCGAATTTCGTATTAAAATAATGCTTCATTAAATATCCAAAGCATAATTTAGATTAATAAATGCAAAAGTTTTTAATGGGATATAATACAATCATATATTAATTGCTTGTTTTAATATATTTTGATCTCGATACCTATTAGTGAAAATGCGAAATACTGATGTAAACAACTATTAAGCAACTTAACCTAAGTGTTATATTAGATGGTTTTGATATTTATTTACATAAAGTAACAGTTCTCTTTTCTATTTAATACTGATGAGATATTCAATGTGTACAAACAGTAATCATGGATCAACAAGGTGTAGTATCTTACGGGTTGATAAAACTGAATGACAGTGTTACTGCAGACCTATATCAATTGAATAAATTCGGATAAACATCTATTTGCATGACAACGCTCTGCCACAGGTTTCCAGAGTTGTTTCACTGTTGCAACTTGAATGAGGAGTTCTGCCCTAGCCAACGTACTACCAGACATAGTGACTTTT
The DNA here is from genome assembly GCF_030347505.1 of Rhynchophorus ferrugineus. Lineage (NCBI taxonomy): Eukaryota > Metazoa > Arthropoda > Insecta > Coleoptera > Curculionidae > Rhynchophorus > Rhynchophorus ferrugineus. The sequence continues at coordinate 6,515,134 of NW_027472584.1, read as the reverse complement.
GATTATCGGTTGTTACTGAAAATTGATTGTTTCGATATTGTGACACCATATTGTCAAAATGTTAATAGAAAATTGTAATATATATATATATATATATATATATATATATATATATATATATATATATATATATATACGCCCTCCTAAGGAAGAAAATTAACAGAATACGTGCAAACACCTAATACTATTAACCTATCTTTTTTCTAGTAAATTTTCTGGTTCTTATTATGCTCTATGATAAGGAAGGGAACTAAATTTTAACATAATGCCCGAACAACTAGGACAGAAAAAGTAATTTCTACGGCAGAATATGAACAGTTGCGATAAAGAATTACTTAATAGAAAAAAAACGTACACAAACGCTTTTATAACAGCGCTAGAGAGAAAAGGAAAAAGATGAAACAAATTTAACTACCCGCCTAAGCGTTTTAATCTGGATATTGCAGCCAGGGCAAATGATAAAGATGTTTCATTACAAAGCCGTTATTATGCAACATGAATATATATTCAAAAATGGATAAAAATAATTTTGGAATTTATTTTCAATATATAGACTCGCTCATTGTTTCCTTATTCCATTAACTTGCTAATGAAGGCCAATAAAGTGGAATAAATAATTTCGTACATCCATCCTATATACATTATATATATATATATATATATATATATATATATATATATATGCAATTAATAATCAATTCTAAATCACTCTGGTCTCATTTGAATTGAACACTAAAGAGTTATTCTTCTTTTTACTTATTTATCTCATAAATATTTTTTTTTTTTTATTACTCTTCGTGAGTCCACAATCTGCCCTATTGGCAATAAGTATTTCTTATGTCTATATTATATATACATGGCATGTAGAAAATCACTTCATTAAGCAATCTTCTGTATAAAATATTATCTTAATTAATTAGTCTTATTCTAATGCTTATTCTAAACTCTACATATGTCCAGTAATCAGATCAGGTGGTGTTAAACGTTTTAGTCTACGCACTTCACTATCACGTCGCATATTTAGCTGATTAGCGAGAACATTGGGATGCACTGACACTCTTTCGAAGTACTTCACACAAACACGTTGAATTACACTCGTTATAGGTTCTAGAGGAATATCGCGTTGTATCACTTTATTTGAAATATAGTACGGAGCATCAACAATGGCACGCAACACCTTATTTTGGAACCGTTGAATAATGGATATATTAGATTTGCTAGCGGTACCCCATAGTTGAATTCCATATGTCCAAATGGGCTTGAGTATAGACTCATACAGCAATACCTTGTTATCTAATGATAACTTGGATTTGCGCCCAATGAGCCAATACATTTGATATAATTTTAGTCCTAGTTGTTTCCGTTTAGAGAGTATGTGCTTCTTCCAGGTTAGGCGTCGATCTAAATGCATACCAAGATATTTAACATGCTCTGCTTGGGGGAGTTGACGATGATTGATATTTACTGGTGGACATGTTCTTCTACGCAGGGTAAACGTTATATGCGTGGATTTTGATTCATTGGCTTTAATGCGCCATGTCTTCAACCATAATTGTATTTGCTCCAGGTGGGTTTGTAGGTTTATTGATGCTGTGACTGGATCTTCATGGGATGCTAAGATCGCTGTATCGTCTGCATATGTTGCCACAGTAGTTATTTTTGTGGTGGGCAGATCAGCCGTATACAGAAGATACAGTACTGGACCCAGTACACTACCTTGCGGAACTCCTGAATATATGGGATTTAATTCGGTATGTTCATCGCCTTGATTTACAATAAAATATCTGTCAGTGAGATACGATTTTAGTAGCTGATAGTCCGGATGAGGGAGAAGTTTCTTTAGTTTAACCTGCAAGCCCGTATGCCATACTTTGTCAAAAGCCTGAGATATGTCTAGGAAAGCAGCCGAACAATATCTTTTGGCATTTAGGTCAGCGTTTATTTGGTTTACAAGTCTATGCACTTGTTCTATAGTCCCATGCTTATTGCGAAAGCCAAACTGATGTTCTGGAATAATTTTTCTTTTTTCTATTATATAGTTTAGTTTTTTTATGTATAATTTCTCGAAAACTTTCGAGATTATTGGTAATAAACTTATAGGTCGGTAGGAGGTCACATCTTCTGGTATTTTTCCTGGTTTAAGTATCATTAATATTTTAGCTACTTTCCAGATACTAGGGAAGTAATTAATTCGTAGCATAGCATTGAATATATATGTTAATAGTTTTATAGCCTTTTCTGATAGTTCGTTTAAAATTTTGCCAGTAATTAAGTCATAACCAGGAGCTTTTTTAATATTAATCTCTCTCATTATTGTATGTTTAACTTTTTTGACCGTTAATTTCTCATGCGGTAAATCCATTTGAAATGGCGAATCTAGAAAGCTAGTAATTTTATTTTCGTCATCCTTATGTAGCTGAGACTGGAAAGGTTTAAAAACATTTTTTAGGTGTTTTGAGAAAATGTCGGCCTTCTCTTTATTGCTTCTCGCCCAATTATTTTCGCTTGTTTTAATAGGTGGATTATGCTGCTGGGATCTCCTAAGCTTTTTTGTTGCTTTCCACAACGAATAGTCTGTAGCCTCAGTTGATGTCAAGTTTTCTAGGTATTCTTGAATGCCTTGGTTCTGTTCGATTTGGATTAGATCTCTCAGCTCTTTTATGGCCCTATTAAATTTTCTTTTATTCTCTTCAGTCCTTTGCTGTTGCCAATTTCGTCGTAACTTTCTTTTTTCTGCTATCTTTTTCTGTATTGTACATGATATATGTGTATTTTTTCTTGGAAATGTTTCACTGTTGGGAGTCGCGGAATATGCTGCCTCCTGTATATTTTTTGTAAGATTTATTGCTGCTATTTCTATATCCATTTCAGTTTGTAACGGTAAATTTAGAGAGATATTTTGGTCTAAGTTTTCTCTAAATGAGGGCCAGTTACTTCTATTATTGCACAGAGAAGGGGGTTTATCTTTGATGGTAATTTTTGAAGAAATTGTTACTATTATTGGTGAATGATCAGAAGACAGGTCGAAGCATGATTCTGCCTGACACTTTTTTGGATCAATATTTTTTGTAATACAGAAATCTATTGTATCTGGTTTTTTATTTCTGTCTGAAGGCCAATATGTTGGTTCACCAGTAGAGATATGTTGTAAGTTATCTTTCCTTATGGCTTTGAGCAGTTCTCTACCTTTTGAGGTTATTATTCTTGAACCCCACATTAAATGTTTTGCATTATAATCTCCTCCTGCTATAAATCTATTACCTAGCGTACTGAAGAATTCTTGAAATTGTTCTGCCTTGTTGTTATGTTTGGGTGGGCAATAAATCGCAGAAATTGTTAATGGTCCATGGGCTTCCTCTATGGTTATACTGGTGGCTTGCAGGTAGTCTTTGCGGAATTTTTCTTTTTCGAAATGCTTTATATCATCTCGAATTATTATGGCTGTACCTCCATGTGCTTTATCATCAGGGTGATTTGTATGATAAAGCTTATATTTAGGAACTTTCAGATAATTCTTGTCCGTAAAGTGTGTTTCGGAAACCATCATAACGTCAATATTTTGTTCATTTACGAACGTTTTTAGTTCCCTGGCGTGTTGTTGGAGCCCATTGGCATTCCAGACGGCGATTTTGTAGCTATTGGTTTCAGGCATTAGGCAAGTTTGCTTACGACGGTTGTGAGTAGACCAAGCATCGTACTCATTTGATCCATTAGTTTGGCCATCATATTTTCTAATCTTGAGATGTTGCTAGTTTCAGTAGGTTGAGATATTGTCTCTCGTTTTTGTGCTGAACCATTTTCAACTATTTGGGCATAAGTTATGTCTGGTTGACTTGTTCTGGTGGGTAGTGGTAGATTGGTAGTAGTGGATTGTTTTTGTTGATGCCTTTTTTCCCTTAAGGCAGGATAGAGTTTCTGCTGTAGTTGCTTGTGAACTGCGCAACCCTTGTAGTTCGCTGGATGATTTCCATTACAGTTAACACATTTCACTTTTTCATCGCGAACTTTACGAGTACAATCTCCTGTCTTATGTTCTCCTGCACATTTTACGCATCTATATGATTTGCGACAGTAAGTCTTTGTGTGCCCGTGCGCTTGACACCTTGTGCATTGTGGTATAATTCTCTTTATATGTGGTGGTTCGCATTTAATAATATTATTTTCCAATTTGGTGATTTCATACACCGCCTTATTATTTCCATTAGGTTTTATGTCTATATAAAACATAGGCAGAGGTTTTTTTGTCGTGTGATGTCGTATATTGTGAATATTTACGACCTCGTGGCCTTTTTCAGCTAGTGCTACCTTGATGGTGTTAAAGTCCGTCCCGTGATGTAATCCTTTTAATACGAATTTAAATGTTCTCTCGGATTTTGGCCTGAATGTATGGTATTGGGTGTTTCTTTCATCTAATTCTTTTATAAGAACTTTAAAGTGATCCGCTTCGAACAATTGGATTTTAATTGTTTCATAGCTCACTGTTTTAATTGTGTAATTCATAGTAATGGTTTTCAATAAGTCATGGATGTTTTTTATTATTCCTACCTTATAGACTGTTATTGGTGGTGGTTTGGGAACAACTTTTTCAGGGCTTGGTTGTATGTTCTCTTCAATTTCTTCCGACAGGTTGCTAAAACTGTTTTTTGTCTCTATCGGTTTCTGCAACCAATAGTCACTGATTCTTGTTTGTTTCCTCGCGATTTCTTCTTCTGGACTTCTCAATCGTTTTTTATTAATGACTGTAGTCCATTCTGATGGTGGAGTTTGCGTTATTGCTGTTTGTTCTAATCTTATATCAAAGTGTGCAGGTGATTTGGTTGAATCGCTATGGTTTGCCATTTTTTAATTTTTAATATTTTATTTAATTTACTTCCAGAGGATAAAAAAAAATAAAATAAATACATTGTTTATTTCACGCACTTCATTTTTCACTTACGTTATTTTAGCACTAGTTTTTTACTATAAATACTATAAATGAATTTCAAAAGGACTGTTGTAAAATAAGAAGAAATAATTTTAAACACTAATAAAAATGACATGCAGTCCTTTTGTCTGGTCACGTAAACACGTATTCACTACACTTTAGGTCCACTGAGAGACGGATAGCCGCGTCTGTTATGCGTTTTTAACACTCAATTAAATAACCGTAATAAAATACTGGGTTTTTTTAAAGAAAGGTATCTTTTTATAGCTTGGACCGTATTGAAAATACGTCTTCACCCTACGAAGGTTGGAACTGAACTATCTCATAAATATGCATGTGTAATTCATCTTAATAGCTAGATGTATTTGAACCAATTCTAATAATTCTAATATTATGCCATTTCACGTCTTTTGATCAGATATTTACCTACTGGTAAAAATGCAAATCATCAGTGTAAAGAACGGTTAAATCTTATTTTCTGCTTGTTGGCTTTTGACTTATATGGTATGTTTCATCATATATGGTCCATATCGAAATCCTCCAATTTTGGTAGAAGAAACTCAGTTATTCTGATGTGATATCAATCACCAGTAACAATTATTTCTTGACCAGTCTTATTTTCAGCCGTAGTCTTAGTTTCACTTGTTATATAAAACGCCAATCTCGAATAGGAAGTGTATATTAAAAAGAAATTAGCAGAACTTTGTGTGAAGCTCCTAGAAATGCGAATTAACAGTCTACAATAACCTTTTATTATACGAGCAAATATTGACCTATGACGTGAAATCATGGGATTACATGAAAAACTGTTTACATGATTAAAACTTACCAAAACGAAGTTTATCACATCATTGTTAACGCCCCATGGTACATTAGAAATAAAGACAATGAACTAAGGCAAGGCTTATCGAAGTAATTAAAAAGTTTGCGAAAAAACCTCAAGAAAGATGTTTGATCAAAAAAAACTTCGAGGTACTGCAACTGCTCAACAGCAGTGGACTTGGGATCTATAATTTGAAGAGACCAAAAACTTTTGAACGAATATAGTTATTTGTGAAAACTATGCCGTATTCTAAAAATATGTAGAGTACGTCCATCAAATGCTAATTAAATTTAGGTCTTAGATCTGGACTATATGAAAGACAAATTACTATAATAGATACTTGTAGTTAAAAACTAGTTGTAATATATGTCCCTTAATAACAGAAAAACCCACTTATTGAAATTTATTGACATTTACTGATTATTATTTTAAATATTTAAATATTTTACTGTCACCATATTTTGTATATTTATTATATAATTTTGACAAATCGATTTGGGATATTTTGAATCAATAATTAATAAATATTCCTACCTCGACCGTATTTCATAATTCTAACACAGCTATAGTCGACAAGAAGGGAAATATGTGACATAGCGGTTTATGCGAGCATAACTTGAAATTGTCAGAGCTATATAAGCAGATTTTTTTCATATTGCTATTCAATACGACACCGTACAAGTATAAAACGAATCTTGTTCAAATTCTTACGTCTCACAAAATATGTTTATTTCTGTGCAGGTCTCAAGACGGCTTTATTTGATATTTCGTTTGGTGTTTCGTAAGTTGTGGAAAATTAAATTTTTTTATGTCGATATCGATTAAACTACTCAGCACATACTAAAGTTAATATGACCTGCTTCTTATTTGAAAGAAAATACCTATATCTAAAGAAAACTCTATTGAAAACAGCCTCTCTCTCTCTCTCTCTCTGGTTTGAGAAAACTATGATTCTTCAGTTCTTTGATCCCTGCTGTATTAAAACATTTTAATTTATAAATTTAATGCATAAATTCCTTAACCTTCATGATTGAGTTTCCACGAAGATATATAATAATAGATAACTTCATGTTGAATATAATAATAGCTAAAAGTCATGATTTCCTGATGTTATACTGAAAAACATGATGCTTTAACAATGCATAACAATATAGTCGATTAAATACTAAAATATGTGAAATAAATCTTTAAAAATTAATATTAATAAAGAAAATATTGAAACCAAAGTGAAATTATGTAATGTTAATGACCAATTATAAGTTATTTATACTGAACTAATACGAAAAAAAAACTATTTTTGAACTAACACGGCACTGAATTATATTATTTTTTAAAAGGGTAATAATAATGCTGTACATGTGGTGATATATATATATATATATATATATATATATATATATATATATATATATATATATATATATATATATATATATATATATATGTATATATCAGCATATGTAGACAATATTTGCTTATTGAAAAAAGTATTACAAAAAGAGCCACCATTTGCTTTTCTGAGTCTTCTGAGGCTAAATAGTTTCAACAGAATATTTTCATTTTCGTAACAAAACATCCGCCAAATTGCTTCAATGATGTTGGATATGAAAATCTACTCCTCACTCTGTAGATCTGGCGATTGTGCTGACCAGGGAATATGTTTTAAGGCATTCTGATGCTCCTCAAACCAAAATTGAACATTTTTAGCTGTGTCTATGGGGCACTATGATCGCGGAATATGCAACAATATGGTAGTCATAGACAAACAAAGACGTAGTTTTATAATTCATCCTAATAGAAAATGCTGAAATGTATTTATAATTTATGTTTAAGGCATGTATGATATTTTTTATAATTTTAAAATTTTTATAATTTATAAGGAAGTTTTCAAAACCTTGTCGTATTTTATGGTAGATATATTCTAACAAAAATGTAATAAACGAATAAAGCGATAGTAATATTTTAATATTACATTTTTAGTTGAAACAACTATATACTATATATAACATTAAAATTTATAAAAATTGTGAAGTAAAAAAGTGAACTTCCTTCAATAATTTTTTAATTTTATTAAATAAATATTTAATAATATTTTAATATAAAAATTAGTGTACTATCTCCCACGTTTTTGATAACTTTTGAAGCGTTTCGATTTAGAGTAGTAGTAAAAGAGTGTTTAATATATAGGAAAATGTATTGATTAATTGGAAGAAAATTATCAGTACATAATACATTGCTATTATAAAAGTATTGAAACCTACATGGACATATATAGTTCATTTATGGGGATGTCCCGCGAAAAGTAATTTAAATATAATAGAAGTTTTCCAGAACAAAGTCCTGAGAAGTATTGTAGGTGCACCCGGATACCACAAGACTGATTACTTATACTGAGACCTTTAGATACCGACTGTCATACAGGAAATCAAGAAAATCCCTGAGAGACCTGAGTAGAGACTCCATTCTCATGTCAACATCGAAGTGTTACAACTCTTGGATAACACCAGAACAGGACACAGACTCAAAAAAATCAAACCATTTGATCTTGTGTACTATAGTATGCTGTGGTGTATTTAATAGAAAAACAGAAGTGTTACTACATAATCATTATTACACCAAAGACTAAGATAGGGCCGATGGGTATCGCTTTATACATAGATTTAAGTTATCGTAAAGACAAATTTTAGGTTAGTTGGCATCGACTAGCAATAATGTAATAAATAAATTTAAAAAACTAATAGAGTATAGGAAGGTAGAGTAGGTAGGTATTCACGATATAAATTGAAAGAAATAATCAAGACTGTTTCTTTGTTATTCAGACTAATTTCTTATTAGCGAATTAAACTATAGTTCTCTGTAAATTGTTTTTTTTTTAATAAAATATCTATATTGTCAGTTTTGGTCTTAATGATTTAAAAGTGGTGATTTTGATGTCACTGACAAATAACTGCTTAAGTTTGAATACAACGAATTGAAGGACTCGTTGGATGAAATTAGCTGTTAGAAGTTGACATTATCAACTATTTCCAGATTTTTACACATGCGAATGGAAAGATTAGAAAGGAAAGAAAAATTCAACATCACGATATTGTTTGACAGGCAATAGAGAATAGTTTCCTATGCCGCATTATGACTGGTAATAAAAAAATAATCTACTATGGTAATCTCAAGTATAAAATGTTATAGGTTAGTCCAGCAGAGCGATCCAAATCAACACTGAAGCAGAACATTCATAGCTATAAAGTTTTGCTGTACATATGGTGGAATCAGCAAGGTGTGGGGTATTGTAAGGTGATAAAATCGAATGAAACTATTACTGTAGATATCTACTGACGCCAATTGAACACATTGAACGATGTATTGCTGCCACAACTCCGCCACTTATTGCGAGAGTTGTGAAGGATACACTGTTGCAACTCGATTATGTACTTCCAGCTTACTCACCAAACATAGCGTCTTCTGATTATTACTTGCTTATAGTGATGTAGCATCACATTTTCGACATGGTGTTTCCATATTTTCATGAGGAAAATTATGCAAGCAATTTTGACTAATAAATACCTTTTTAACGTGATATATACAATTTGACAATAAAACATAATCTATATAAAAACATATGAAAATTTAAGCAGATTTAATTTAAATCTTGTGGTATTTAAAATAAATCTCAAAAGATATAAATGAGAAAATTCTACACCATTCTTGCTATTTACCATTTGTTACGGTCCATGAAGTCTCCCTTTCTGGAAAGCAGTTTAGTTCTTAGGGAGGCATAACAATTTTGGATTAAATTTGTTTTTTTTTTGGTATTGAGATATTTTAACATTTGTATTCCGTTTACATTGCGGTTCTTTTTACGTTGGTTAGTGGTAGAGCCTATATAAAACCGGATGTCTTTTTCAGGACAGTGTGAAACGTAAAACACAAACCAAGGGTCGTGGTAAGTGTTGACTCAGGTTAGCCAATGTTTGGCGGTAGGACGGAGAGTTCCCTTTGAAATATTTTGACATAGTTCACATTGTTTTGTAATTTTCGTTGTTTTGAATTATCTTCCCGAAATTATACATTACCACGGAATAATTTTTATTTCGATTATATATTAAATATACGCAAAATTCACATCAAAGAAGCATATACTTTGATAAAAATACCAATTTATTTGTAGCTTTATATAGATACATTTTTCATTTGAAATGCAGGATTTTTTTCATAAGAAAATTGAGTTTTCCTGGAGCCTTATTTACGTTATTGGAAAAGTTTTCTGTCACTGGAAGTTTTCAGCAAATTTTCGAAAAACTTTCTTCTATTATATAAACTAAAGTAAGGATAATGATCCATATTTGATTTGTGATATGTTAAAATTTTCTTAATTAATTTTTACAAAAAATATGAATTTGATTTTAATAAATAAATCTTGAGCAATAGAGAAGAAATGTATGAAATGTATTTGTTTGTATATACGAAGGTAATTTGTTTACAATTTTCAATATTGAAAAACTAACAATTTTAATATTTTAAAACTAACATCATTTTGAAATGAGAAATGACATAACAATTTTTGCGTTTCACATTAATTTTCGAGGTTCATAGTAAAATTATTATAAACTTTAAAAATATGCCTTCTTAATAATTATCATCTTATTTACAGGAGATGACAAAATATGACAATATGAGTACTCTGCAATATGCATCTTGTTGCACGTTGGCAACATTGCTTCAGTGTAAATGACGCGACGCGTGTGTATTCCTCCCCTTGTTCGATGAATCATCGTTTACATCATTTCAACACTACAAGCACTGGGGTGGTTCCACTATGATTTAGATGGCAATATCGTGGTATACAGCTGGTCTTCTCATTCAGATCACTGGCGAAATTACTGCGAATTAATATCTCGACATCCTCTATGATGAAGCTTTTACTATGACTACCATATTGTTGCATATTCCGCGATCATAGTGCCCCATAGACACAGCTAAAAATGTTCAATTTTGGTTTAAGGAGCATCAGAATACCTTAAAACATATTCCCTGGTCAGCACAATCGCCAGATCTACAGAGTGAGGAGTAGATTTCCATATCCACCATCATTGAAGCAATTAGCGGATGTTTTGTTACGAAAATGACAATATTCTGTTGAAACTATTTAGCCTCAGAAGAAAAGCAAATAGTGGCTCTTTTTGTAATACTTTTATCAATAAGCAAATATTGTCTACATATGCTGATATATATATATATATATATATATATATATATATATATATATATATATATATATATATATATATATATATATATATATTTCACCACATGTACAGCAAAACTTTATAGCTATGAATGTTCTGCTTCAGTGTTAATATGGATAGCTCTGCTGGACTAACCTATAATATTTTATACTTGGGATTACGGTAGTAGATTATTTTTTTATTACCAGTCATAATACGGCATAGGAAACTATTCTCTATTGCCTGTCAAACAATATCGTGATGATGAATTTTTCTTTCCTTTCTAATCTTTCCATTCGCATGTGTAAAAATCTGGAAATAGTTGATAATGTCAACTTCTAACAGCTAATTTCATCCAACGAGTCCTTCAATTCGTTGTATTCAAACTTAAGCAGTTATTTGTCAGTGACATCAAAATCACCACTTTTAAATCATTAAGACCAAAACTGACAATATAGATATTTTATTAAAAAAAAAACAATTTACAGAGAACTATAGTTTAATTCGCTAATAAGAAATTAGTCTGAATAACAAAGAAACAGTCTTGATTATTTCTTTCAATTTATATCGTGAATACCTACCTACTCTACCTTCCTAAACTCTATTAGTTTCTTAAATTTATTTATTACATTATTGCTAGTCGATGCCAACTAACCTACAATTTGTCTTTACAATAACTTAAATCTATGTATAAAGCGATACCCATCGGCCCTATCTTAGTCTCTGGTGTAATAATGATTATGTAGTAACACTTCTGTTTTTCTATTAAATACACCACAGCACGCTATAGTACACAAGATCAAATGGTTTGATTTTTTTGAGTCTGTGTCCTGTTCTGGTGTTATCCAAGAGTTGTAACACTTCGATGCTGACATGAGAATGGAGTCTCTACTCAGGTCTCTCAGGGATTCTCTTAATTTCCTGTATGACAGTTGGTATCTAAAGGTCTCAGTATAAGTAATCAGTCTTGTGGTATCCGGGTTGCACCTACAATACTTCTCAGGACTTTGTTCTGGAAAACTTCTATTATATTTAAATTACTTTTCGCGGGACATCCCCATAAATGAATTATGTATGTCCATGTAGGTTTCAATACTTTTATAATAGCAATGTATTATGTACTGATAATTTTCTTCCAATTAATCAATGCATTTTCCTATATATTAAACACTCTATTACTGCTACTCTAAATCAAAACGCTTCAAATGTTATCAAAAACGTGGGAGAAAGTACACTAATTTTTATATTAAAATATAATTAAATATTTATTTAAAAAAATTAAAAAATAACTGAAGGAAGTTCACTTTTTTACTTCACAATTTTTATAAGTTTTAATGTTATATATAGTATATAGTGGTTTCAACTAAAAATGTAATATTAAAATATTACTATCGCTTTATTCGTTTATTACATTTTTGTTAGAATATATCTACCATAAAATACGACAAGGTTTTGAAAACTTCCTTATGCTTATATCATACATGCCTTAAACATAAATTATAAATACATTTCAGCATTTTCTATTAGGACGAATTATAAAACTACGTCGTTGTTTGCTCTTCATCCGAGTTCCTTGATTATTTTAAATATTTAATGTGACTTCTCGAAATCACTAATATTCTTTTAAGAAAAACATGTAATGTTATTCCATAAAATTAAGACGTTAAAATAAAATTTCACAGACAAATAACTCTGGTGAATTATTTATATTTTGTAAATGAATGTGGTTAGATCAAAGTGCCTGATAACGCTGTTATCGATTGCTTTAGTAGTATTGCTTCAAATTGAAGACAATAAAGGTGTTTTAGCGTCGCTGGAGCCTTTGATCTTTTTGATTAACTGTACGCCATTTGCGCACGAATATTATATACTCAAGCGCAGGTAATTTCTGTACTTGCTTTGATATGAAACGTGAATAGGTTGAGTGATTTGGGAACGTAACATGCCAATAGAAACGTCAAAGAACACGACCATGTTATTCCTTTATTTGTAGTTTAATTCACTGCTAATAGCAATGTTAATAATAAATAATTTAGATAAGAATAAGTTTATATACTGAAGAACATTTCATATATTATATATTCTAAATTATTAGTTTATTCTATTTATAAAATCTATTAAGCAGTGAAATATTTCAAGTTTCATAGTTGCAAACGGAACTAAATCTAGCTAGTGGGATGCATTTTGTAACAATTAATTGGTTTTCTCGAAATTTTGTATATCTAGTTGGTGCAAAAATTGTTTGCGGTAGGTTCATGATCAAAGCATTTTTAGGATCCATAATTGTGTTCACGCAGTCTGTTATTTTAATTCGAGATCCTGGTGTTAGACAGATCGTATCTCTATCATCATCCATGTTAAGGTATTGATGAACAAAATTCTTCAACAATTTTTAAAGTCTCGATCAAATGTTTTTTCAGCAAACAAATATATCAATATCTATATTAATACTGCATTATTATCTGGTAAATTGTGCTACTTCAATAACTGTAATTTTTAATCTAAATGCATCAAATTGCAATTAATACTTTGTTTAAACGTATAGAATAATTTAATATTAATTCTTCATGACATCAAATAGCCCTAATATTAACCAAATGTTAATACCGAACAAAGGAATATATTTTATAATATTTAGCTATTTAAATGTACATTTTAATACTACATCAATGCCCGTACGAAATATCCCGTATCAAATATAAGCTACCTGTGATATATAATAATATAAAAATAGCGTAGCAATATTGAATATTTCTAAATCAACATCAAAAATAGAGCTTGAATTATCATGAAAATATACGTAGCATTATTATGTATTAGTATATATATATATATATATATATATATATATATATATATATATATATATATATATATATATATATATATACTAATACATAATAGTCACGAAAAAAAGTCACAAATATATGTACATGGCATATAAAAATCCCATAGTAATTAATAACAATGTAAATGTGCATTGTACTTTTATGTAAATGTTCAACATGATAGTTTGAATGTGACAAATTTTGTCCAGGCTAAAAAGGTTCATTTTGTATTTGTGTTGTGGTGCATTTGTCCATCAATCACCGCTTGGTTAAATGAGACTTCCGTAAATAGCACTGTCTATATTGTCTATTGGGCAATATATATCAATTAAATTGACTTATAGCTATCCAAAGGTGTTTTAATGAATCTTTGTACGTCCAAGCGACAAAAAACATCGCATTTGCAGGGTCTAATTATTTTTTAGTATTCGTATTGTATCTAATATAATTCCCATTTTAAGATAATATTAATAATACTTGGCCTTTATTTTGATGAATAATTATATGTTTTTCTACCAATATCTTATATATTATAGATTAAAATTGAATTATATCTGCGACTGAAGAAAATATTATAAAATCATATATTTCAGCTGAAATTTCAGATGCAATTTGATACAATCTCTCAGGCAATATACATATTCCTCTTGTGTAGCAATTAACTTCTTTTGATAGATATCATAGAGATCTTTTGATAGTGTACATCTGGTGAATTAAACGAATGAGGGGAATAACTTTTTATTAATATCCCAACTATTTTTACAATTCAAAAAGTTAAATAATACGATTAACTTGTTTAATTTTAATTAATTCAATGCAGTGGTACCCAGTGTTTCCACTTCAACTACTACCATCTTCTAAAGATGTCGTGAAACTATTGGGCATTATCGAGTCATCGAAGAAAAAACCAAAATATTGACAACTAACGAATCTTTCTGCTATTATAAATATCAACGGGATCCAGTTAAAGAAAGTATTTGGGATTAGTAATACAGGAGAAGCAAGTGGTATCTATCAATGAAATAAGAAGCGCGATCGGCTAAGCTTCAATAGTTCTTGTTTCTATATGTTGTTTTCTATAAGTTGGTGCATGTGGAAGAGAGGAATTCTTGTAATCTAGAAAATCTTTATGTATGACTCCGAGACACTGTTACGAGTCTGACATCTGTAATCTTAAGCTCTTTTTAAATGCAATGCTTAAGGTAAATTCTATATGTTTTTCTCAAAGATCGTATTAGAAAGGCGAGGAACAAAGTCAGAGACACAAACTACAATAGTTAGGATACATCTGTCAAATGAAAAGTGAAAGAATTTGTCATAAACCTTACAAGCAAACTCGACATTTTGGAAGTACTGCGGCATATCAGAGCATTGGATTGGCTATGAATTGATGACTATTACATTAATATGGAAAAATATGTTACCAACAGTGATTCAGTTTTAATTATAATTTTGCGTTAGCTTGGATCTGTGGTCTGCATGTTTGGAAAGTGGTTATTTTCATTCAAAAGAGAAGCAACTATCGAGGCACCGAACAAGGGTTCAGTAACGGACAAAATATGAAGAGGAATCGCAGTAAAAACTTGTGTTAAATACTTAAATAACCAAATAACTAACATTGGTAATTACCTAACTTGTAACTCAAAAGCCTTATAAATAATTGACATGGCAGTAAAATAAGTATTTTACGCGTACGTATTGCTCCCCTTATCCGATGAATCATCGTTTACATCATTTTCTACAAGCACTGGGGAGGTTCCGCTATGATTTGGATGGCAATATCGTGATGTTTTTTTGTTTATATATGTATATTTCGACGGGTAAGAATGGTGTCATAAACTATTAAAACTGGGTATCGCTACCAACTAACGATTATAAACCATCGATCAACATATATTTGGAAACATTAAAACAGAGAGTTCTATCCCTATCTGAATAAACAACAACAAAAATATATAAGCTATTTTAAATAATGGGAAAATATAGTCATAATATTTGCATGATGTTTAGAAAAATGCACCCAGTAGGTATTTTTAAAAGTTTTCAGGTGCTTGCATGCGCAACGACGTGTATGATTGTCGATGCATTTAACCTTTTTGGTCGGTTTTCTACGTTTTATGCCGCTTCGGGTTTGGAATTTTTCGAAAGTTCTTGATGGTTAATAACCAACACTTTTAAACTGCATTCAAAGTATAAAGTTAGTTTTCCAGAAAGTTTTATGGCATTCGGGTCAAGTATCCAGATCGATGATTCAAATTATTCGAATTGCTAATGCAACATTTATCTATTATTAAACATATTTATATTACATAATATTATTTAACAAAATTGTTTCTGTCTTTTTTTAAAATGAATTCTGTCACGTAGCAAATATGCAGTGGTTGGACAAAATAATATGAACATTTGACATATATACAATATTTATTCATTAATAAGGTGTTCAGTCTAAGGATAGTCCAGCCTACACGACAATAAAATCCCTCGCCGTCCATGTCTACACAAGTTTCTATTGGCTAGGACCGCACATGCGCACTTAATATAATCTAGCCTGACAGTTTTAACAACTCGCGTCCTTTTCTACCACGCCTTCCGTCAGCTACAGTCTTAGTTGTGGTTAGATGTCGTTTTTAGGTTAATGTTGTATTTACATTTTGTTGAGGTAATATAATTATTTCATAGGCAAAATTAGCAGAAAATAAGTGTATAAGGTATGAATTATTAATAAAATATTATCATTTTATAACATTCATTTGGTAGATTGTTATGGAACAAAGGATATATTTTTATGTTAAATAATATGGAAACAGAACTTAGTTGAAGATTATAGTAAAAGTAAGAATGAGAAATGGTCATGTGTGTAGACGTTTTCTGTCTATTTGTTATTATACTTATATATTTCTGATTTTACATATATTTCAAAAGAAGGAAAAATACGAAATAAAGAAAAATACGAATAGAAAGTGGTTGGAATAAATGGATAACATAGTATTTGAAGCTTTTTGGTTTATTATTTCTTTCGGTTTATATAACTCCTCGAAGCAGATAAATAATGACGAAATATTAAAAACGAAGAATATATAATAAAGGAACCATAACAAAAAAGACAGCAGGTTATTCGGTTGTATACTTCATTATTATATTTAGATTGAACTCTTCTCCACACCACCTATGAGGTAGAATTCCAGGCGCGTTTTTTTATTTTGTGTTGGTGTCCCCAATAGGCCTAATCCACCTTTCCTAAGGATTCATTAATATTCCTTACTGGTATTTACTGCTAAAAGTAAGAAAAACAATGAAATAATACATTGCACTTTTAGTAAAACATATTTACTTTACTACGTTTGGGTGCTGGAAATTATTGCTGTGTATCCATCTTTCGTTTTCCTTTTAAATCACTTTTTGTTGAAATCTCTGAAGCATAACCTCTATGTTCTTAAGTATATGGCTTTGTGATTGTTGATCGATTGATTTCAAAGTGTTAATTATACTGAAAACTCTGTTGTCAAAGTCATTTTCTGTCATTGGTTCTTCCACTTCTCCCTGTATATATTTCTCTTTCAAGATTCTTGATAGTTTCTTCTTTGTCCTGCAATTTAATCACAGACTGTTCTCCTAGAGCACTTGCTACACTATATATTTACATTATAAATATATGCTACATTATAAATAATTAGTGTCCATTTTTTCCTCATACATACGTACCAAATGCACATGCTTGCACAGAATATTCTTTATGGACTTATTGGACAGCTACAGAGATACCTATGCATTTCAATTTTTCTTCCATTACTCTATTCATAAAACAAACAGTAAAATCTTAGAATACTGCATTTCACCTATAACAAAAACCATACTCACATAAAGCTCAATTATAAGACAAATGTATATTAATACTACCTTCTCGTTTATAAAAGAATGTAAAATTTTTCCCATTTGCATTCCATTCCTTTAATTTTTAAATCAACATCGATCATTTCATTAGGACTTCTAACTGAATTAATGTTGTGTTTTTTATTAAATAGGATAGCTCATCTTTATTAATGATATTTTTGGTTTGCATTTGTGGAATATCATTTGTCGTACGTCTGACAAAATTCTATCTGTTGTTACACCAGATTTCAGTTTTTTAATAATAATATTTTTCACAGATTTCAGAAGATATCATTACAATAATCTTCAAATAAGTTCTGTGTCCATATTATTTAACATATCCTTTGTTCCATAACAATCTACAAAATTAATGTTATAAAATAATAATATTTTATTAATAATTCATACCTTATACACTTATTTTCGCATTATCTGGTGTTAATTTTGCCTATGAAATAATTATATTACCTGAACAAAATGTAAATACAAAATTAACCTAAAAATGACATCTAACCACAACTAAGACTGTGGTACGGAGACCATGGTAGAAAAGGACGCGAGTTGTGAAAACTGTCAGGTTAGATTAGAACAAGTGCGCATGTGCAGTCCTAGCCAATAGATACTCGTATAGTCATGGATGGCGAGATCTTTTACTGTCGTCTCTCCAACCTAGTAGAAAAATAATGATATATCCATATTTTTAACTGATATTTTTCTATATTTCTTCAAAAATACAATATAAATAATAAAATATACAAAAATATAATCGGGGCTGTATTGGTATTTGATTTTAAAGGTTTGTTAAAAATATAAACTTTTTTAAAAAATATAGAATTTCGTGTTTTCTGATATTTTTATAAATATCGATATATCAATAAATCGTTATTTTTCTCCACGGTCAACATCCCTAGTTCAACCACAATTTGCTTTCACAACATCTGTAATTTTTCACCGAATAGATTCGTAGAGTGTCTAAACGGAACTTTGTCCCATTCTTTTACGAAAACATGCATCAATTACTTCAATGGTATTGAAAATGGAAATCTACTCTTCGCTCGCTGCTCTAAAACTCCAAACAAAAATCAATTATGTTGGGCTCTGGCGATTATGATGGCCAGGAAGATGTTTCATGGCATTCGGATACTCCTCAAACCTATAATATAGGAGCCAAGATATTCATTCGCAGTAATTAGGACGGTGACGTTAAAGAATGAACCAGCTGATTACCATTGTCATATTGCCACCCAAATCATAATGGAACCTCTCCCATATTTGACTATTAGAAAAGGGCAGTGCGGATCGTAGGCTTCTTTAGGAGTTATCCATACATAGATAAGGCCGTTTGTAGGAAACAATATAAACGATGGTTCCTCATGCCTACGCGGACATACCACATTCTTCCAATCATGAAGTATCCAAGTTTTAGGATTGTTGAATCTCATCTTTCGCAACTTAGCATTGGCTTCCATTACAAAGAATTTAGTACTTCCATTATATAATGACCCATACACTGCATATACACTGAGCATAGTACGCTGAAATGAACAAGACTTGGCATGTAATCTGAATAATACATACACCTCACATTATTTAAACGGAAACAATGTTGCCAACATTCATAGAAGAAAGTTGAAGCTGCAATATTGGAAGCATTATTTCATAAAAATGTATACTAAACACAATTGGAACTGGGCATAGCGTTAGTGCTGGCTATAATTCAAATCATTATTTAATTATTATTTTAATTTAATTATACATATATATTGTACAATATATATGTATCTAACCCTAACTCTTATTTATCATCATCTTCATCAAAACATATCTACTTCCGAACCAATATGCTGCTTGTATTGGAATATGGCGGAGTCACTATACTTTTCTACAGGCATCTGATGGCTTCCGGTAGCAGCCAAACAAAAATAATGAATGTTGAAGATAAAATATTGAGCTTCGATGATAAGCAATGTTATGCACCGAATAACTCAATAATACTAAATGGAAAAGCATTTCACTTTTTATTTCAAATAAATAATAGCTGGCCTGGTTGGTCAACCTGCTATCGCAATACTCATGGTTACGAATCCTGCTTGGGCATGGTTGTATATATTTGTTTGCGATTATATCTATTTGTATTTTTTCTTAAGACAATAGTGTAAAATCCAACAAGGAAAATCATCACATTCACGCCAGTAACCAAGCTGCATAACATTACACATCTTCTGGTGTGGTCTCTAAAGTTAATTATTCGCCAATCGGTAGGCTTAATGCCGAGGACCGTAGTTGGAAGCCCACGTTAAGCAGTAGGTCCAATACCGATAAACCCTAGTTGGTCAAAAAGATTTATTTATTTATTAATGACCTATCAGCCTCTTGGACTATTTAGGATCTATTCCCAATTTTACAGAATAGTATAACATTCAAATGAAATATAAGTGAACAATTATATCAAATATAAAATTTATTTGATGTCGGTCAGTTGCCTTAAGAACAGATCAGCAAATGATTTAAAATATCTGTCCCAGAAAAGGAAGTTTTCCCATAAGGATATCCCTTCTATCTCCGCTAAATAATCTGCTCTCTCATTGCCCTCGATTCTAGTGTGAGAGGAAAGCCACTCAATTCGCTGATCAGTGGTCCCAACGGGTAATAGAGTTGCACCGAATTCAAGCTTCCAGGGAGCTCATCGAGTCAGAAGCAGTCACTATAAGATTTTTGTATATTCTGTACAAACTTTAAAGCCTTGTAGATGGATAGCAGTTTGGCTGTTAATATGCCAGATATATCGACGTGCTTTTCCGATAAAGTCAAAGCAGCGCTCACATAATCGAGTGCGAGTTATAGTTTCTCTATTGAAGATTCCTAATTGAGAGGTCAACAATTACGAGTGATAGTTGCCAGAGAGGTGGTACGGAGACCGTGGTAGAAAAGGACGCGAGTTGTGAAAACTGTCAGGTTAGATTAGAACAAGTGCGCATGTGCAGTCCTAGCCAGCGTCTCTCCAGCCTAGTAGAAAAATAATGATATATCCATATTTTTAACTGATATTTTTCTATATTTCTTCAAAAATACAATATAAATAATAAAATATACAAAAATATAATCGGGGCTGTATTGGTATTTGATTTTAAAGGTTTGTTAAAAATATAAACTTTTTTAAAAAATATAGAATTTCGTGTTTTCTGATATTTTTATAAATATCGATATATCAATAAATCGTTATTTTTCTCCACGGTCAACATCCCTAGTTCAACCACAATTTGCTTTCACAACATCTGTAATTTTTCACCGAATAGATTCGTAGAGTGTCTAAACGGAACTTTGTCCCATTCTTTTACGAAAACATGCATCAATTACTTCAATGGTATTGAAAATGGAAATGTTATAGTTTCTCTATTGAAGATTCCTAATTGAGAGGTCAACAATTACGAGTGATAGTTGCCAGAGAGGTGATATATCACCGTTAATATAGACAGGTTGAAACTACAAAGATAGGGGATTACAGATAGCATGGAATTTGTGGTATGAGCCTTTGTGCTGGTCTCTGGAGAATGCTGAATAAAAACTTTAAAATATATTTTAAATAACAAATATTGGAGGAGTATAATAATAACAATGATTATAATATCTTAATTATATGAAATTTAAATTGCAACTTTAGAAGAAAAAAGAATATATTAATGTACCTTAAGCCTCAATTAATACTGAAATAACGAGAGAAATAAATACAGAGCAGATATCGTGTCTGCAACAAAACCAGACACAAAAAGGTGAGAAACTCACAAGAAAACTAATAGTTTCAGGATCCAACGAGAGAGAAAAAAAGAGAGGGAGAGAAAACTACGTGTTATCTAACTTGAGGTAGAACAGGTAAAGCAGAACAATTAAGAATGGAAATCACGACTTTGCGCTATTGTTGGGGATGCGTTCATACAAAAAGTTAATTAGGGTGTGTGTTTTTTTTATTTACGTCAAAATTCAAACATGGCCTATACACTGGCGACATGCGGAGTGCTCCAACGATCCTGGAGGTGACATTAAACACTTTTTCCAAGAACGGCTTTTTAACAGAATGTTAATTTGTTTTTGTGTAAACTACCACCTGAATTTAAATTGTAATTTAAATTCTGGTGGTTTATACGAGATATTAATAACAATAGCCAGGTGTAGAGCATACAAACAACGTACTATTCTAGACGATTTTATCAAAAATATATATGTTTTTTATCATATAATATCGTTCATATTATAACGTTAACCCCTTGCGTAGAAAAAATACAAAAAGGGGTATCAGCTTAAGCGTTATTTTCACAGTCTGGTAAAAGCGACTGTGTTTTTGCATATCTTTTATATATTTTCTTTCAGACTAGTTTATCATGTTGACAAGTTAGGCCTCTAAAATATATTTTCGACAAAACTCGGACGTGACAAATAGAAACTAGATAAAAACCATTATGACGTCTTTGTTTTTTGTTGAAATGACGAATTCAAAGGTCGCCACCCTTTTAAAGTTTATTTAATTTTCTATGATGACGGTATAATTCGGAGGTCTCCATTCAAAATTGTATATAATCTATAAATGACAATTTGATACTAGATATTTTCTAAACTACTAGGATCGTGAATTAATTTTAGCGGATTTACAATAGATGGCGTAACTTAAGCCGACGCTACACGATGCGTCGAACGTGACTCGAACGTTGAACTAGACGCTTGAGTCAAATGAGTTTCAATTGTTTCGTCTATATGATGCAATATTATATAACATTAGGTAGTACCTATCTAATCTAATTTCTAAATAAATAACTGATAGAAAGGAGATGTCGTTTTCCAGATGGATGGGTAAAAAGCTAGCATTGGAAATAACAATTTAGTTCTTATACAGGGTGTTCCAATATGTACACAGAGAATAATTTAAATTCTAAAATTTGTTTTGACAATACTTCAATATAAGATCAAAAATATATATCGTAATTAATATTAATTAGTCATAAATATGTTTTTATGTTAAAACATAATAACAAATTAAAATAACGATAAAATATGCACTGTTCTCACAGACTAGAAAATTAGATCAAAGGAGGTGAATATATTTACAATCATTAAATAAACTATTGAAGCTTTCAAGAATTTCACAACTTAGGTCTATAAAGCAAATAAATGATACAACTCCCAAAGAATAAAATGTGATATAGTTACTTGTTTTATTGTATTAACTGTTAAAACACCTTAACATTTATAAACGATTTAAAGTATTTACCAAATTATTGTCAACTAGTCATCATCCTGTAGTTGAAATTAGACCACAATTTTAGTAAAGACCACAACAGAGTAAAGGGAATAATATAAAAATAATATGTTACTAAAACTGTTCTCACAGTATTTTTAATATAAGATCAGTAATGTATTTTATATACAACATTAATTAAAATAATAAATGTCTGTATATTAAAACATAAACAGTATACATACATATATATATATATATATATATATATATATATATATATATATATATATTTCTTTTATGTTATAAACATAAATATTGAATAATAAATGAAGTAATATATGTTTGTTTATATATTACAGAGAATATATCAATAAAGCAATTTTTTGAACGGGACCTACAATTTAAAGTGGGCTCCGAACCACGGTCCTTGGCAATAAACCTATTAACTATTCATTTTTCAATGCTTAGATATATAAAGTCAATAATAAAAAGAATTGATACAAAGTTCAAAGAATAAAATTTCATAGTCACCTATCTTATTACGTTGATCGTTTAACACCTTAATATTTATTATTGCTTTAAAATGTTTACAAATTTACTGTTAATAATTCATAATTTCTTCTATTTGTTATTTGTGTTCCGTTCCATCTATGCAAATTATATACTTAGTTTCATTTTAACTGCTGCATATTTTCATTACTTCATTTATGTATTTAAATAATCTTGTATCCATATTTCTCACCTAAAATATATATTGCAAAAACAATAAATAACCAGGCGTTTTAAAAGAGCAATTTCTTTATCTAAATTTTCAAATAAAATTACATCATTCTTTACTTATATCTTCCACTCTTCAATATCACTCTAGCAGATGGCTAATCTTTAATTTGACTTCTTGTGTTTATCTACTGTTTTCTACTTAATCTTATATCCCATATAGGAGCTAATATTTCTTAGCTGTTCCCTATTCACCAGACATCAAACTAAATCAAAAGCTGATTTCGAAATTCTTGTAAACAAAGAGGACAGACGATTCTTGTTATTCTCGAATTTTGTTAATCTATGTTGCGATGATATTTTCGCATATATCCGGTTTTTCGTTCACTGTTGCATATACCTTCCGATAAAGTGGACATATTAATTTGTTCTCTCTACATTAATTGTATAATATAATCTTACGTGGTCATACCAACGTGTCATCCAAACTTGCCATTAGTCTTGAATAGTTCCAACAATACGGAAACAATACAAAATCTTACATAACACTGCTTAAAATTAAATAACTTCGTGTACTAATTTTTTAACACACTCACTTTACGTTCCACTATCGATTGAAATGTAAAAAATCAAGGATTTGTCTTGATTCAAACTTGCCAGCCAGCATTTTCGGTACAGTGTTGCCAAATTACGTATCCGTAGTTGATTTACGTATGTAAGAGTTGGAACTGGCAGCGCGTCGATCAGAGCCTAAAATATTTGTTTAGATAGATATTTTGTGTCACCGATCGAACGGCCATTCCTGGTTATTCCTTGATTTGGGCGTATTTCGTAACATAGATAATTAATAAATGTTTTTATTTGTCTTATCTGCTCCATTTATGCAAATTATGTAGTTAGTATTATTTTTCTCTATATTTCCATTACTTCATTCATGTATTATATATAATCGCTTAATACACATTTTTCACCTAAAACATATATGTTATTAAAAAACAATAAATACACCAGGTTTAGTTGATAAGAGAATAATTTATTTACCTACATTTTTAAATAAAATTGCATTAATATTTATCTATTTGTTTCACTCTTTGACCTTTAAAACAGTAGCTGCCATATTTTATTATATTTTTCCCGATAATAAATTTATTTATTTCAAGCTATTATTTTATGTAGTATTTTGGAATCTCGCCCTTGCAGGTACCTCATTTTTATTTTCTTGTCTTCTATCGCTTTCCTAAATCTACAACTTTCTATTTTATCTTATGAACACACTACAGTATGGCTTTATTAAGTTAGTGCTATTAAATAAGCCATCAATGAAGAAAAACCGAAAATACTTCTCTCCAGACTTATAGAATACTTATTTACTTTTTTCATATCATAAATATATAATTAACACATATAATTATAATTAATATTTCAAAAACCTCAGATCGGTTAGACACCATAAATAAATAACTAGATTGTTCACAATTAAAACGGGAAAGTTTAAACACAAATAACCCTCAACATAAAATACCAAAAATAAACACTATTAAACGTAAGTTTGTTTAAATGTGCTTTAAACACCACTACCTAGTTAAAAGTTTCTAATGAACTTTTGAATTTAAATCTAAATAAGTTTGTTTTCGGATCAACAAGTTGAAAGTAATTGTTTCGGGCTATTTTTTTTTCTTTTGCCTTTGTATAACTTTCAAATAAGCGGCTTTGCGATTTAAAACCTCTTTAAATATTCAACATCAATCCTTAACAGAATCAGTTTGTTCAGCAAGAAAGACTATGTTTTAACTCTTTTTAATCAAACCTTATTTCTATTATATTTAATTGTGTTAAAAAATTACAGATCGTTGATGTCAAAGTATTATTATTGAAAAAGATAAATTTATTTTCGATATTTTTTTTTGTTGTTGAAAATACGGATTGTTGTGACTGTCTAACAGAGACTAAAACTTTTTCTTAACGTTCAAGCGGTAATCTCAAAGTCGCTATACATTTTTATGTCTAGAAAGGTATCAAATTCATAAATAACAGCTCATAATATAACACAATAGAATATTGCCTATATGCCCGGCTCAACATACAACTTTTGGATCATCTCATTATAGATTAACGCAGTTTATCATCTTCTCGTGTCTACTAACAACAAGATGCAAAATCGTCTTCTTCTGCTAATGCTGAAGCAGAATTTCGGACATACAAAATCACCTTGCAATTTATCGAGTTCTTGCATTAGTCATATTTCTATGTATTGTATGGGTAAAAAAATAAATCGTTTATACTTTGTTGTATGACCTTGAGGTTTGCTTTAATTTAAAATTAAATAATTTTGATGCGATATTTTCAAACAATTAGACGACGAATAAAGTAAATGTTACATAATTATTGACAATCTAAAGCTCTGCAGGGTGCTTTTATTAGATCTCTGCTCGACAGAAAATCTTATTAATCCGTACAAACCTATGGGCATCTACGAGGAAACTACATTTCGAAAGGAAGCTTTTCAATTAAACCTGACATGATCTTCGTGGTTTGGCCAAGGACTGCATCTTGGTAATCGATATGTTGCTACATTTTGACGGGATGCTACTTACAATAGAGTCAATATTATACTCTCTCAACCAAATCGCTTATATAAAATCGATTTAAAAACATATTATATTAAATATATGTATATATATAAACAAAATTTACATATACTTGAAAAGTGACGTTGTAATATACTTGTCACTTGATTTTCAGTTATTATTAACTATTCGCCATTGATAATTTATATCTAATGATACAATTAGACCTATAATTATATAATGTATCTAATATGAAATCATGCCTATATTTCCAGTACTAGGTTCTTACTTTTTTTATTGTTAGAATCAATTAAATTTAACCACTTTAGTTGTCCATAAAGATTGAATCACAATACGCATCACTCAGTAAATCTTTTGTCTGAACCAGAGATGCCAATATTTTTGACAGACCATAGAGGTCTCTGAATTGCATATCATTCCAGCTATTAGGTTACAAGTTACAATAATTTTAGTGACAACAGATGAAATATAGATGCACTACTGCACACATGAATCAAGAGGATCACGAAAAGGCACCAAAATATTAGAAGAGCGATAAAATAAATATACCACTCTTGACATTGATTAGACCGGATACTTATAATGTAATACATTAAATGTTTCGAACGGGCTTGAAAAATGATCTGAAATGATTTAAAATTGCATAAACATAACTTACTATTAACACAGTATTAACAAACAAAATCTTACCTATTTAATCAATTATAATCAACAAATTGTTATGGACCAATTAATTAATAATATATTAATATTTGAACCGTATTATATTAGTGTGTAGTTGATATACCATATTACAATATATCATTTTGGTGAACAATCAAGTATGTGCTAATGTAAATTAAACATATACAAATATCGCTAGAAATTGAACGTGTAACTGCAATTCAATTGCGGTATCGACAATTAGTTACCGAATTACAGGAGGCATCGATACAAACTAATTAATAATTCAATCAGATCTCCGTACCATGATCCCAGAAAAATCCAGGATTAAACCGTAAATTACACTGTACTAATTATGACACTAATTAATAAACTAGAAGGTAAACTAAAAACTCAGCCATGATTAATAATCTTACATTTTGCCGAGGAAATTTATTTTTTGTAAAAATATTTATGCTTTGATCTGAAACTTTAACTAACACTTTATAATTTTAATTAACAGTTTTTCTATGACTAAAAGAGGAATAGTTTGAGTTTTTCACGTCGAATAAGAAAAGCTTTGTTTTTAATTGAAAAAAGATTTAGTTAGTTATCACAATTTAACGAGATTTTCAAAATAAAACTGATATAAAACTAATTTAAAATTATACAGGCAACACTCCTTACAAACAGACAATAATATCTCTGGAATTTGCAACAACAAAAACGGATATTACGTTCGAAATTGGTAATGTCATATTAGAAATCGTCTACCTAATATGATAGTGATGAAATAACGGAAATTACTTATGAGGATGAGACAGTATAAAACTACCAGACCATTGAGATTGAGCTTCGCTTTATATTATCTACTAATATCCCGTAAATGCGAAAGATATATCATAAAAGAAAATATATGATAAAATAACTTTAAAAATAGATGATTTTGTTATAGTAATTAATATAATTTAATAATTTTTCGATTTAATGAACGTAATATACAATAAAATAAACCTATATACCAACTGTTATATATTATGGAGGAAACTCGAATTCAACTAGTAATTGGAGAAAACAACGTGAGCTATAAAATTGGAAGGTGTAGTAACATAAAATTCTAAGCCCCGCTTTTTGATATTACCTATTCAACAAGTCGATAACCAGTATTATAGTTAGAATTTCTTTAAAATATATATATACTATTTTTGAGGTAACCTCTTCTTAACCAGGAAGTTTTAAATTCGGTAAAATTAATATAAAAATCAAATTGAATATAAATTATACTTTATAACTAATTAATTTATATAATATGTTTTGGATCGACGTAAAACTATCTTGAAACAACTGTTATATAGTTTAAAAGTTATTTAAAATAAAAAATAGAATCTAAAGGATCTGGATTATTCATTTCAGTAATTTGTGGTATCATAAATATAATATTTCACTATATTTAATTCACTATAATATTCTAAAATTAATTGATATTAACCATTCATACTTGTCCAGTACATAAAATTACTGCTATCTATAAATAGTATAAAACTAGGAAACAAGAGCAAATGGATACCCTTTCAAATTACCTATTCCATGCATATAGTGCTTTAGAGAGTTGCAGATGACGAGTTTCAAAATCAAATAACTATATTTAGAAACAACTTCCATGCTCCATGGCTGTAATATTAACTAGTAAATTAATTTTAGCATTTATTTCATGGGAAATCGTTTGGTGATTTTATCAACTATTCTAGTTTTAATTCCATTCTAGTCATTCTAGAATTAATTCTAGTCCAATATTTAACTTTTATTAATGAATTAACAAAATTTACTCTAACTAATAGCATTAATCATTATTATCATAATTATTTATGACAACATTATTAATAGTAAACTCTTCAGAATACTTAAGAACTATCAACATAATATATATATATATATATATATATATATATATATATATATATATATATATATATATATGGATTCCTATATTGTATCAAATTGTTGCTACTAATATTATACCTTAGTTAAATGCTTTAAAAGTATCAGTTTAGTTAATCTAAAATTGAATACAGAACACATGGGAGTACGAGATATATTCTATATTCAAAGAGTATTATTAAGGTTAGAAAACAATATAATGTTAATATTAATGTTTCCAAGTATGTTTTGGCCGATTTCGCAATATATGGTCTAGCATTGTCATGCTGAAGAATAACATTGTTATATCTTCGCTTGTATTCCGGTCGTTTTCGCGCAGTGCTCAGCTCATACACATTAAATATAGCCGATAGGGATCCCCATTAATGGTTCTATAGAGTAATATCTTCAAATCCTCGTTTTCAATTTTTACTTGACTGTACAGAACGCTCTTTGCCTTCGGTGTCAAAATAACCACCTTTAAAACGTCGAAACTAGTATTAATATTCTGAAATCGATGGAGCATGGTTTCCATAAGCTTCAACAGCTTCAATTCGTTGACCTTCAGCCGCCCCTTTCTTTAGATTAAAGTAAAAAAGTAAAACTTCATGCAAATACGACTTACTCGGCAATTGGGGCATTTTCAGTGCACTGAAATAAATATTTATTCACACTTCGACGATATGACATACTGAAAAGTGAAGCCTTAACAATAAAGCTTTAATATGAGGTTGGTTACGGAAGTACCCGATGCGATTTAATACACAGTAACACCATCTCTTATAAATACTTTAACATTAATTTATAGACTTATTACATCACATAATAGATAATTAGATAGAGACAGGAGCCTCGAAAACATGCATATTGAATATCACAACCTCATTGAAAGAAGTAATTAGATGTCAAAGCGAGATGACGGGTGTTCAAAAAATACGTTTTGAATCTGATTTGATCAAAATATTAACCAGTTGCTTCAATCATGTTGGAAATAGAAATTTACTCTTTACTCACTGCGGTAAAACTCTCCATAATGGTTCAGTTTTGTTGAGGTCTGAAGATTGTACTGATCAAAGAACATACTTAATGATATTCTGATGCTCCTCAAACTAAGAGTGAACCTCTGTGACTGTGTGTAATGACACATTATCATGTAATATCGCAGTGTTTGACAGAAATACACCAGTTATAGTAAAAACTTCGTTATTAAGAATGTCAAGATATTAATTCACAGTAATCAGGAAGTAATGTGAAGGACAGAACCAGCTGAACTATATTGCAGATTAAATAATAACAGATTCTCCCCCATGTTTCACTGTAGGAAACTGTAATCACTAGAAGTAAATGATGATTCATCGGAAGAATATGGTATTCTTCCAATCATCAAGTGATCAACTTATATGACCCTTGCACCACCTCTTTCGCAGCTAAGCGTTGGCTTTCATTATAAAGAAGTTCGCAATCGCAACTCTTACGTAAATGTTAGGTTTGAATTCTGTACGAATTCCCATTGCCCGAAAAATGTACATCTAAAGGACACTAAAGGCATGAGGTATATTTTAAAAATCTATAAAAATTAAATTATACACTTTATTATACACAACTATACACACAAAAATACCCCCCTGTATTAAATTTTACCTTCTCATAGATTACTACCAAAATACAACTAACTCTACGATATGAACTGTTCATGAGAGCTAATAAATATTTGATAACTAGACAATGGTGCACCATTGTTTGATTTAAATTATTCAGTTGATATTCCGAAACAACTAGCCAATTTGAAAGTGATAGAAGAGCGGAAATTAGCTATAAAGTCGAGAGTTGTGATTAACAGTATAAAACTACGAAACGGAGGCAAACGAGGATCCTTTGAAATTACCCATTCTACGCTTCGACGTTGCAGGTGACAACTTTCAAAACTAAATTAAGCTACAATTTAAAGTACCTTTAACAGCGTTTTTAAAACTGCCACAACGAAAAAAAAAACATACTCTTTCCAAAGTCCATCACTGAACTAGCGAATTCAGTTGAAACAAGGGAATAATCAGTTAAAAACTGAAAAAATACACAGGCTCGAATTATTATATTATTATTAAAAAAGTTATTAATTTTAACACTCAACTACAAAAAGATTACGATTTGATAGTTAAATAGAAAATTTTGAATAAAAATAGGATTTAGTACTTATAGTGGAAGTACAATTACAATTAATCAGAAAGAGCAATGTCCGGCGAAAACATCAGGCTGTCTGAGACGCATCATTTAGATATTTTCACAAGTTCTGCAGCAACTCAACAGGCGTTATCGTAAAATCATTTAATTGTTCTAGAAAATTTCTCCTGCTATGAAAAATTACAATTTCTTTCAAATGACAAATACATTTTTTACAATTTCTAAGCATTATAATGATACGTTATTATTTTCAATGTGTTGCCTTTCAAAATATAATTTTTCCCATCTTTCTTGCATCATTTCAAAGAAAAATCATTTTCGAATATCTTCAAAAAGATTAAGGTGCTGTTCAATCAAATAATGTGCCAGCTTAGTTAGCGTAGTGGTTAAGACGACAAGATGGTCATCTTACTGTTGCGATAGTCGCGTATTCGAATACACCTCCTGGGGCATGGTTATAAATGTATGTTTGTGATTGTTCATAGCTGTGGGCGTCCAAAAGAAAAAAGAGCAAAATTCGGCAAGGAAAATGGTATTAGTAACCCCAGTAACTAGGCTGGGTAAGACCAGATGTCTTCTGGGATGATCTCCAAGTTCGGTCACTTGCCAGTCCGTAGGTTTAATGGCGAGGACTATAATTCGGACTCCACGTTAAGCAGTAGATCCAGTCCATATAAACTCTGGTTGGTATAAAGCTTAAAGTTTGCTTTAAAATATAACAAAAAAATTTCCTTTATATACATTTCCACGTTGTTTCGCTAACTTTATAACTTTCTTCTTGACCCTTGATGATGCTTTTATTTGATTTTAGCTTCCTATTCCTAATATTTGAACTTTTTCGGTTAACTAACAGTTACCTTGTCACATAAATCTTTGAGAATTCTCAAAATTTTAAAATATTTTTACAAAATAAAATCACTTAAGTTAAAGAAAGTGTATATTAAATTAAATTTAACAAATTAATACAATACAATATTAATAATAGTATATACAAGTATTAATACAATATCAATTTTATTGATAAATTAAAACAAATAATAATTATTTCAAATATTCTGTATATTTTTAGAATTTTTTTTTAATTATATAGCTCTGTACCAACGTGTCATACAACGCACAAAAGCACAAATACAACAGTTTCAAACGTTTGGGTAACATGCATAATAAAAGTGAAGCTAATTAAAAAACCATGAAAAATTAATCAGCTTAGTTTAATTATCAGTACTGTTGCTGAATTCCAATTTGGCATCTCACAACTGTCACGTATTTTAGAAAATATGCTTTTAGATATATACGAGTTTAATATAATACATAATGTGAAACTTTAAAATAATTATAATCTTTTTTGGAGAAATACATCAGCTTATACATTAGTTTTGAAAGATGTTTTTTATTTGAAGCTTTATTATGAAAACTTGGTATAATATATTTTAGTCAAGGTATTGTTCATTGATAGCAGCTACTTTTTCTCATCTTTCATGTAATTTACGAATTCCATCTCGAAAGAACGATTCATCCTCCGAGGCTATCAACGAATCGATCCATTTGTTTGATATACTGCTCAAATAGGTTATGACTCATATATCGGAACAAGTAGTAATCAGAAAGAACACCGTCTGGAAGATACGGTGGGTGGAGTAGCACTGTCAATTAATTTTAATGTTTCCATGTATGATTTCACTGGTCTTGCAACATATACTCTAGCGTTGTCATGCTGAAGAATAACATTGTTGTATCTTTACTCGTATTCCCCACGTTCCCCAACTGTAGACGATAGCGATCCCCATTGATGGTTTCATCGAGTTATGCTTTCAAATTTTGCAGCATTTCACACATGGCCAAACACCTTTCTATGTCTCTTTGCTTTAACGGTACAAAATATACAAACTTTTTGATCATTCCCGTGTTCTTCGAGCGATTGGAAATGGTTTCTTATTTTACTTCCAACAATTTTGCCTATCCTTCTTGCGTTTTACATGGATCATCATCATCACGTAATACATTCAAATGCTTGTCCTCAAATTGTTTTGCCTGTTCAGAACTATCTTTGTCTTCGCTCTCAAAATCACCTCTTTTGAAACGTCGAAACTAGTATTTACATGTTGAAATTTATGGAGCATGCTTGCCATAAGGTTTACATAGCCTTCAATCGCCTTCAGTCTCCTTTTTTTCCAAATTGAAGTAAAAAGGTAACACATAATGGCATAATACATGGCAGATAACATTTGATGAAAATGACACATATTGAAAAGTGAACCCTACCTGTGAGGCTTTCACAAGTTGTACAATTATAGCTGATATGATTTAATACACAATAATACTATCTGTTGTAAATCCTTTAAAATTAACTTATAGGCCTTAATAAAAACATTTTTCATTATTCTCTAAAACAATACTCTTTGCATATCTCACCATTTGCACAAGTTTATGACCAAGAATATTTCGCTTTGGTGTTGATGTGGATGCTTTTCCTGTACTAACCCATCCATTTTTCCTCACTTTTGGATATTCTCCATCACATGTAAACCTCTGGAAATAGTTTAACAATTAAGTTCTAAGATATCTGAAAGTTCTATGAGAGTTTTTTAACTTTGTTGAACTTCCAGGCTCGTTGTTTATCATTGATATGAAAATAACGACTTCTAAATTTTTAAATGTGATTGATTCGACAGCAGACTTCTTCAGAACCAAAATTACAATTTTGATCTTTCAATATTTAGCGTTTATATACAATAAGTGAAAACATAGACAGCTGTTATTTTATGTAGATAAATATCAAAATTATGAAATTTATCGGTTAAATTAGGTCGTTTAACAGTTATCTACATTGATAATTCTCATTTTCATGAATAGATATTACTGATCAAAATATATGCATGAACATGATATAAAAATACGTCAGAAGTGATCAAGTCATATATTACGTAACATATATTCATAAAATAAACAGGAAAACTATAAAACAATTTTATACGAATTATACCTAAAGGCTATTTGCTAATTTGAAAATGATAGAATAGCGGGATTATCTATGAGTCAAGTGGACTGCTGTGACAAACAGTATTAAAACTACGAAACGACGGGGTATGACCATTTTTTTAATTACATACTCTACGCTTTGGTCTTGCAGGTGACAACTTTTAAAACTAAATTAAGCTACATATTAAAGCACCTTCAAATACCTATTTGAAACTGTCGGTCACAAAAAGTTCGTCATTGGACTCGGTAGTGTAGCTGAAACAAGGGACTAATAAATCAAACAGCATCGCGCTACTAAATTGCCAAATCGTTAATCTATGGTACAACTCCTAACGATGTAAATAATTACAATTAATTAACGCGGAACTTTAGGAAGAAACGATATCACTTTTCTATATATAGATCAATATAGCCCTTATTTTCTAAAGAAAACTTAGTACTTTTTCCCCTTCATATGAATATGATTTGATTTAACTTATTTTGATATCATTTCTCGTTAAAAGTTTACCATCCTTTAAAAAATCTTTATATTTGATCTGATTTAATTGACCAAAAACTTCTGCGAACGGTCATATTAAACGTAATTCAACCGTTAATTTTTAATAAGGAAGGGACCATAAATTCTCTAAAAGCAATTGAAAAAAATTGTTACCAAAGCAGCTATGAAGTATATCTAAAAAAATATGACAGAGGTGTTGATAGATGCTCTATTAAAAATTAAAAGAAAGTAATGTGTGATCTTATATTTTGCCTTAAAATATTATATAAAAAAGTTATTTTCTATAATAAAGTTATTTTAAAATTGTTTTATTATGTATGATTTTAGGATGATCTAATATTAGCTATTTCTGTTTATATTTATTACTTGTTATAAGAATTATAAATAAACTAGTGGGCCCAACAGATGTAGGATTGTTCGAATATAAGCTTTTTGTTTGGATGGTATAACTTATTTCGAAAATAAAACAAATAATATAAGATAATCACAATGTCCAATTAGTTATTTTGTTGTTTTATGTTGTTATAATCGAAACATTTTTTGAAAGAGGTTCACTCGGGTTCGACCTAAAGTTTTTTATTTATTATTTGAATTATTTTTTTTTCTTTATAAACCTTAGAAATAGAATATATACAATTTAATAATCCTAATCTGCTTTACGAGAAGCTAAAAGGAAAAAAGTCAGTAGAATGGTAGCAGAAGAATTTCGTAGAATAAAAGATATCAAATCAAGCAAAAAAAAACACACACAAAAAAAAGAACCAAGCAATACAAAGACAAGAGGAAATAATAATAAACTAAAGAGAAAAGCAAAAATAAAAACTCCGATATTACTTGGAATATGGAAACAAGAGACGGAGAACACAAAATTGTGGAAGTCATAACACAAATAGGGTTAAACATAACATAGAACTAAATAGCATAGAAAAACAACACAAACGCAATAGACTACAATCTCTTTAACAGTTTTAGCACTGACAAAAACAAAAAAGATAAAAATCAATACTAAATAACGACTAAAATTTAGAAGGAACCCAGAAAGAAAAACCCAGTAATATCTAGATAATCAAAACTAGAGCCACAGAAAATTACTAAAACTATGAAAATAACTATTGAAATCGAGTAGTAATGGTGGCATGGAATTGATTATACATAATGAAGGATGAAAATTCAAAATGTTAATGAGAAAGAAAAAGCGGAAAATTGAGGAAAACAAAAAATAAACTAACAAAAAAGATATAAGATATAGGACAAAAACATATAACACTAGAGATTTTTAAAGAAAACCAAGACAAAACACAAGAATTAAATTAAAAAAAAGTAAAACAATAGAACAAAGAATTGATTACCAACAAAGTCGAAACAAGAGTGGAGCAAAAAATCAATATGGAGCATAAAAGAAAAAACAGAATAATCACGTACAATTAATAGCATGCAAATTGAATCATTAGTTCGTAGTTAAAAATAAATTGTTTATGCTAACATTTTGTGATTCTCTCTACAAGTTTAATATTACCAATATATTCTGAATGCACAAATAGGAATTACATACTTATATATTTAGGTAGATTTATTTTATAGAAAAACTATAAAATTTTAATATATATTTTTCCCAAAGTAATATGGCTCAAGGGAGAAAGCATTCCGTGTTACGAAACGAGTGTTTATATTTTCGCAGCAAAACTACCGAGCTAGCGAAAATCCGTCATCGAAATTTAAAGAGAACTGAAAACATATTTAGTCATATCTCCTTCATGTATCGATGCAATATTCGATGACCGGCAATCCGTTAAAATTCGATTTGCTACTTTCCTTTTCAATTTCCTATAAATAACACCGCTTGGGCAGCTGAAAATATTTCAGTTCATCGATGAATCGAAATAAAAAAAACATAACTGGAATAATTGCAGGACTTTTGACGTTTTCATTTCTATTTTAATTTTCGAAAATACGATTTAATATGTAATTACTTCAATAATTGATAAAATTAAACAAAACATAAATGATGCAAAAATAATTTGAATTATCTAAAGATTCCTGATCTGTTAGGTCCTTGCATATATTCTGGTAATTTTTTCAATTTAAAAAGAGAATTTATTGAAAAAAATGGGACAATATATATCAATCAATATACTTTTTATGTTCATCATCTATCTGAGAATACGGCGAAACCGTGAGGAAAGAGCTATGTTGGTTTGACAACGATTCATTCATCGACTTATTTTCGAAATTCGTTGATTTTGAAATAGTATATTAGACAAGCCATACTGTGTCAAAAGCTATATCTGGTGAGAATTATGTAGGAGGCGCTATGTCTGGTGAGAGTGCTGTAGAAAACGCTATTTCTGATGACTACGCTGAGTGTGGCATAACGCCCCATTGTAGCTACAATAAAGTATCCTTCATAACACTTGACTGTCAAGCAACCACGATGTTAAAACAGTTTTAAATAGCATTTTCCCTTCTTTTGCATCTTTTTCATCGCATGTAAGCATCTATTTTCAACAACCACTATCCTTCGTGAAAGTTCTTTGAGAGTTTGAGCTCAATTTGCATCAAATAAAACTTGCAATTCACTATATTCGAAATTTTTATATAGGTCCTCCTAGTCGTTCTTAATCATTCGCATCAAAACAGAGCTTTTAATTTGTCGAAACCAAAATCAACAATTGGGATATGACAGAGTAGCATCACCTTGGCAAATTGGGCGTTGGCAGCAAATTTATTCACATGAAAGAACAAAATAAATTGATTACTAATTTTGTTTTTAAATAATCGGCCAAAATTGGATTTTTTGGTCCAGAAGTATAGTTTGAGGTTCAACAATGTCTTGCCATTAGTGTATATCGAAACTGCATAAATTATTGTGCCCTATATATAGATTAGTTATATGCAATATATAGAATATTAAACCAAGGACGATATTCTGTAGATCTCCTGTATATAATACATATAGTTCAGTGTATTCGCCACTTTATTTTGTTTAGTATTTACATAAAAGTACAGTTTAAGGTTCAATAATGTTTTATTAAATATTTAGGATATATAGAATAATGCAGCAGAACAATGTAATTTTCAATTTTCAACTGTTCTGTTGTTATTTTCAAATATTTGATATTATTTAGTTATTACTTATTAGAAATCTTTCAAAACTAGTAAATAACACGAAATTTAATCCCAACAGAACAAGAGATGAAAAGATAATTTTAATGAATGAAATAAATGATATGAAACTATTATCAAACAGTATTTTTAGATTAATAAGCGAAATATTTTTGCAAGATTTAAAATAATTCTATTGTTCAGTGTATGTATTATAATTTATATCTTAGTCACCTTTAAAAACATTGTAATACGAACAATACAATAGATAATAACAATTAAATTCGATAATAAACGTTTTTATTTGCTACCAAACTTAAGCAGATTTATCGATCGATTGTTCGAATTGCATTCTGTGGTAATAAAATTTCGAGGCCATGTTTTATGGAAGAGACACTTTTTAAAACACCATTAGAGAAATCTTTAAAATGCAGCTTATAGTTTGAAAAGTTGTCATCGCTATCTTCGAAGCGTCAATAATTTAAAGTGGATCCCTGATTTCTCTCCTGTCGTACTCTTCTTATATTATTTGACGCAGGTCGCGTTTACTACTAATTTTTTTCCTATTTTCGTTTCAAATTGAACTGACATCTTTTAAATATTAACGTTAGTTACTTTCTCAATCACATAAAATAGTTGTCTTAGTGTCGATCATTATTTAATCACAAAATATTTTTTAAATGCCAAGATAAATATTGACCGCCACTTTTACCATACATACAGAGGATCGACAAAATAAAATGATTATCTGACATACATACCATATTGATTCATTTATTAAAAACTCCTGAAGCACCATTTGCTTTTAAAACAGCTATAATTCTTCGCGGAATAGATTCGTAGAGTGCCGGAACAGTTTCCAACGTTTGTCCCATTCTTGTACCAAAACATGGATAAAACCTAATAAATCAAATCTACTGCCCAATCTCCGCTCTAAACGATTGTGCTCGCCAAGGAACATGTTTGATGATATTGTGATGCTCAGCAAACCAAGATTGAACTTTTTTAGAGGTGTGTACGGGCGCATTATCATCTTGAAATATGGTAGTGATTGAGGATGTCGAGATATTAATTACCAGCAATCCGGCCAGTGATATGAGTAAGAAGACCAGCCGAATACCACCATATTTCCGCACAAATCACAGCGGCACCAAAGTCAAAACCATACACATTTCACCAAACGATTATTT
Source organism: Rhynchophorus ferrugineus (assembly GCF_030347505.1). Classification (NCBI taxonomy): domain Eukaryota; kingdom Metazoa; phylum Arthropoda; class Insecta; order Coleoptera; family Curculionidae; genus Rhynchophorus; species Rhynchophorus ferrugineus. The sequence goes on along the minus strand of NW_027472584.1, from coordinate 6,476,425 downwards.
TAAACATATTAGAACAATATACAGGGCATAATATACTGAAATGCAATCTACAAGACTTGGTATATAAACTGAGCAATACATACTGCCAACATGCAACAAAATATTATATATTGCATGGTGTTCATATTATTTTGTCTATCCCCGTAACTTTACAATGCTACATCAGTACAAGTACAATGCAAGAAAAGTAAAAATATATATATTATTAATATTCTTTGTTATTTTTCTAAAATCTAAATTTCTAGTATCTAAATTTTTGAGGTATATAAAGTTATTAAAATGAAAGAAAATTAATTTAAATCTAAACTGTCCTGTTTCACGCAACTAATTATAAATTTGTCTCTTTAGGATGCATTAAATAAAAGGTCCTTACAGGTTTCGTAAGACCTTAATACTTCAAGCACCGGTTTTCCCAATCAAAATCTGTTTACCCTTAAGACTTAATTTCTTTTGTCAGAAAGAGCACGTTAAGTAAATTACTTCTTCGGTCTATTAATTCCTTTTATGTACTCTGGAACCCTAAATTTATACCCACTATTTTAATTTCGAAGCCCTGTAGTAATTAATTTTAAGTCTCTTAATTAATAGACGACTTTCGGTCTAAATAAATATGAGCTACGAACATTTTAAAATTACATTGTTACGACTTCTCGTACTCTTCATATAGCTTAACAATTAACGAAAAGGTATGGTAAATGACTATAACCCCTCATCGGTATTGTGTACTAATTGAAATGTAACTATATTGCAATTAGTTGAAATGTTTAAATAATTTCAAAATACATATTGTTGATTATATTTCGATAAATTCAGTAGCACTTGTCTTTTTGAGCTTCCACAACACTGCTAAAAAATTCATTTAAAATTTTTTAGGTTCATGAGATGTAATCTGTGTCTAAAAATGTTCTCTGTCCCTAAAAATGTGAGAGATTAAAATAAGATACAAGTAGCATAAATAAAATACCTCAGAGTTATAAAAGTAATAAAGAATTAAGAAAATATCTCAGTATTGAATCTGTGGAGTATATAAAAAGGAGACAATTCAGTTGATGTGGACAGTTGGAAAACAACGACGGAAGGAAAAAAATCCGGGGCGGCTTAAGCGAATTTAAAATGAATGTATCAAAGAAATACTTCAAGAAAAGTGAAACAAAACACAAGATAAAATAAACTGAAACAGAAGACTCAGAAGAGACATAACACATTTTTAGGCACATTTCTTTAACAGTGTTATAGAAGCTAGAAAAGACAAGTGCTACTGAATTAATCGAAACATAATCAATAATATGTATCTTAAAATTATTATTATATCATCTATTAATATTACAATGTTGTACTGAAATTTCCGCTTTGTCTTAGTCCTCTTCAGTTTTAAAGGTTCTTGATTTCATATTGTTTATCCTGTATATTTCTTGAATTATTCTTACTTATAGTTTTATTACTTATTTGTTCTAATATAACCCATAGTGTTTATCTTCTTACTCTATTTTTTTGGAGGGGTTTTCGCACAATTTGTCTTATACCAAATATATTTATATAATTCTTCCTTTTCGGAAACCACTGTGCGATTCTTTTAGCGACTTATTTACTACTGATATTAGACGATGTTCATATATACAATCTCCTATAATTATTACAGTCTCTTTTATCTCGTTTTTTACTTGGCAATTTTTTCTCTTTTTATACTCTTTTGTAAGTTTCTACTAATAATTCAGTAAATTTCTGGCCAATTTTTTTCATCGTTTCTGATATTTCATTCGTTTTACCCGGTACGACATTTCTGAGTATGTTTAAATGCTCTGATGGTCGTTTATGTTAACCATCAAAATGTAAACAATGTAAAATAAACCTATACAACTTTCAAATGTTGTTCAAGTATCACTAAACACTCTAAACTAAATAAGAATATAAATACCTAATATACTAATTAAAAAATTATAGTATAAATGATAAAAAATTAAAGTCCTGAACCTCTAAAAAACGCGCATCATTAATTTTAATCGTTTTTTTTTTTAATTCAAATATATGTCTCGAAATATTGAAACAAGAAATACGCTCTCTTTTAACGCCGGCTTTCCTTTTATTTGTTTATTCTATATACTTTTAACAGAGCCCTAATGAACACATAACTGCCTTTGGGCACACTCCTAGTGTAAAGAAAACGTAATAATTACTTACCACGCTACTCAGCTTGAAGTTTGCTAGTGTTCTAACCTAGGATTAGTTATTATTCTTCCTTTATAACCATATTCTCGGGAGATGTTTCCTTGCCTCCGAAGAAACACGACAATATGGTAGAGCCTAAAACTTCGATCGATTAGCATAAAGTTTTTGTTATAGAACAATTTTGACCCTGTTACCATCGTGAACTAGTTTATATTGGATTGTTTACAAATTGTTTGGTAAAATAACGTTTGTTTTCTAAGTAAAAATGTTTAGTTTCGTAGCTTTATGAAATTCCAAATTTATCTTAAAATTTAATCGTAATTATTATAAAAGCTTGTAATATGCCTTAAAATAACTACACTATTTATTATATTATACATTGTTTAGAAATCAGCAATAATAAAATCAGTATAGCGATTCAACAATACAAGTTATTTACCATGGTATACATATAAAATGTTCTATTTTATATTGTCTGAAAATGTCTGAAAATTTGAACATAAAATTATTCATTTTAAGAAAAAGTAACAAAATACCTTCTTATGACCAAGCGTTCTGTAAGAGTTGGAAATTCATTTTGGGAAACTATTCGGTTCGAAACTTTATTGTAAAAATATGTATACCTCATCTTTCATCATTTCTACATTATAATATATCTAGATATAACTACTAATTTTCCTACATCTTCATAAAAATAATGCAATCATCGATCAGAATAAGAAATAAGCAGGAGGGTTACCTATTTAAGGGTAACCATACAGATTCTCACTGATTAACGATATAACGACCATATTTTTCAAGGTTCAAATGGTGTACATAATCTCATTCACTTTTAGGTTCTAGTTTCTCGTATTTAAACTTTCTTTTGACGCTTGTGGTGCCGTTTTTAGTACGTACAGGTTTTTATTGACGGATTCAACAGCATATTTCTTCTTGCAAGTGGTATATAATATAATATAATTCGACATATTAATAAACATTCAAGAACATATAAAAATAATTTATTTAAAAATGAGTTTTAGAAGAAAGAAGAGGAAGAAGAAACAGAAGAAAGAAGTTTTTAGAAACATTGGCTTGAGGAAAAGGTAATTTCGGTTTTTTCGTATTTTCAAATCAATTCCTTATAATTTCATTAAATACCTAGCTTCTTAACTTTGGGCTTCGGCCAAATATTTTTTGGTGCATTACTATTAAAAGTAGCTAATTTTCGTTAAACTTTTGAGTGTTAATTTGTGTTGAAAACAAGTATGGAGTTACTTTTGATATATCGTATTTAAAAGGTTCAAAACTATTTTATAGTCGATGTTTAGATATATAGCATTGACTCAAGATAAAATATCTCGATGTACCTGGATATACTTAATAATTTCATCAACTTTTTCTATGATGAATGACTGACTGGTCAGGTCAGAGATTCACCTTTAACTTCAAAATGTTTGCGCCAAAGAGCAAACCAATTCTGATATTAGCAATCACTACTTATCAGTATAACCTCCACAACAGTTTTAATGACCATGTATTGTATTTTCCGTTTTAGGAAATTAATAAACAAAATATGATGGAAATAACCTTCTGGAAATTTTATTTCTAAATGGTAGAATATTTATGGACTGTTACCTTTAAATCGCTTTATAGTATGGCTTCATTGAGTAAATATTACTAAAGATATGCGACTATAAATCCATCTATTACCAAACCCAAATTTACTTTTTCATCAACCTTGTGATTTCTCCTTGGCTTTTATTAAAATATGAAAAAACAAAGTTTAACGATGAAAATGTATGATTTTAAAATGTTTATTAATTTTTAATTTTATTACAAGTATTAGATAAGAATTAGTGATTTTTGACGTATCATTATTTCCTGGATTATTTAACTTCATCAAATATTTAACTGCTGAAAATATTTCGTATTATTTACGTATCCAGTTGATTTACGAAAGAACATTTACGTTTAAAATCAAAATATTATATCAACGATTTTGCGCTAGGCAAATAAAAATTTGATACTGTATTACTTCATGTATTGCGAAGGATGCTCGCTAGACAATAGCGTTTCCTATTCCCAGTGAATCGATTCATCATTGTAAAAGCAACCTAATATTCTCGGAAGAATTCTCGACTCAGTTGGGATCAATAAGCCAAATTCTCCCATCACTTTAAAAAATATTTTTATTTCCGGTAAAATTATTAACGAAATAACTTCTCTTTACTGTCTCATTCTTACTTCCAAGGTATAAACAGAAAATGTTGATGCAAGAACAAACCAGGAATGGGTAAAATATAGATTTTATGCTTGGTATATTTTTAAATCTAATATCATTGTTACAACTAAATAAAGAATTCAGAATAGAAGTGTTTGTATGTATTTTGATCGGCGGTTTATATCGGTGAAAATGCGAATTATCGTTTTAAATAACTATTAACAGCATAACCTAATTGTTAATTTAATGGTTTTGACATTTATCGTCATAAAATATGGAACTACTCGGAAACGAACAAGATATATAGTATATCCTTTGAAACAGCCAATGCACGTCCTTAAAATTTATGATGTCGGCACGTCGCAATGTTGCCATATCAAATTGGACTTTTGTTTTACAACTTTTACCGGTTTATAACCTCTAATTATTATCACTAGCTTTTTAATGAAGTTTGTAGAAATTTGACAACAGGGTTAATCAATACCAATGCAAATATAAACAAACGGTTTACAAGCAGCATTTGGCAGTATATTTGACGTTATCTATTATTTGCATTGATGCTGCTAGTTAAACGCAGTTGCATTTCAATAAAACAAAAAATATATCAATTTAGTTTGGTTATTTATGACATTTTTGTTATATGCATGCCCTTATTTCGTTGAAAAGTAAATTTAGCTAAGAGTATTGTTTCTCTAAAGCATCAAACATCTGTCAGTATATTCAAATGTTGTAACATTGATATCAATGGCAACAAACGATCCAGGCCAAAAATTTTCGAGTCCAGGCCAAAAATATATTTGAGAATTTTCAAACAACCTAGCAATTGGTAAATTAACTATTATATCAACTATAGACGCTTACATATATTGGGAAAGATCCAAAATGAGAATAAAAATGGCTTTCACACTAATTAACTGAAAATGTCATTTAAAATCGCTTCAACATCGCAGTTTCATTGCCTTCCAGGCAGAAAAAAGAGTTTTCTATAGCGTGGTGTGACTGGCAATGAAAAGTGAAATCTACTACAAAAGCGCTAAGAGAAAAAGTCATAGGTACAGCAGAAGCAGAATAATATTCATTTCCATAAAGCCTGCTGTGGATATCATGAAATTATCAGCAGGGTTATTACTGTAGATGTCTAACGATGCTAAATGAATAAACTGCACGACGTATTGTTGTAAAATAGACCAACAATAGCGAGTAACAGACGCAAAATAATTCTCTTGCATGGCAACGTTTGGCTACACGTTTTTACGTACACAAGTTTTGAGTAAGATTCTGTAGCAGCTCAAGTTCTTCCACACTCACCGTTCTGATCAGACAGAGCACCTTCTTATTACCACTTCTTCAGATCGATGCAGTGTGGTATGGCTAGCACACAGTTTCGAAATGTTGTAAGGGAACTAAAATGGATCGATGATTGGATCGCTGGTAAACCAACATCTTTTTTTCAAAAAAAGAAAGATGAGACAATAAACTGTATAAAAATATTATTCAGTTTTTTCAACTAAAGCCTTTTTAAAGCGATAATATTATCAGAATACATACAAGCACCTAATATATTAAATCATGCGAGATATTAATGGTGCGAGATATAGGAACACAAACCGAAAAATGTTGACGGCAATTCTGTTCAAACTAATATTGTAAAGTCGGAAACTAAAACGCATAGGATTAATTCGGGATAGGTAGTAGTCTTAGCGTAAGATAAACAATGTGTCATTATTTTAGCTGACAGTTACCCTTCATTAATTTTGTGTCAGTTTTACCGGCTCTCGCACTTGTTATGTTTTAGTATTCCGATTTAGATTTGGAGAATGCCTGTAGGATTTCACGTAATTTTGCAAATTATTACTTAGCCATTATTGTGCCACAAACGAATAAATTACTGCATTTCAACTAACCACATAATGTTATTTGATCCAACTTAATTCACAACGAAACCACTAGTCAATTCTGGAATACATATCAGGTGTTCTCAAATATATACAAGAATTAATTTTCATACGAAACATAAGATTTTAATTAAAAATTGTATGACTAATTAAATAAACGATAGAGTAAATGTTTTTATGTTCAAAATATCGATAATTACACGTTTACAAATTCGGATCAACTTTTGGACCCGAACAGATGAAAACGATTCTTACGTTATTTGATGTCATGAACTCAGATCTTCGATCTGTATGTCAAGATTGGTTCTAATGTTTTAGTTCGCGCATGGTGGCAATACTGCGTTCTTATAACGGTTGTGGCTGTCAGCTGACCACATTGCATTAAACTTTATACTGTGGTTGTGCTGCAGGACATGTGAAATTGCAAATACAACGTTACAAAGTCGATTCAAAGCATTTTTGTTACTTTTGAGGATGTTTTGTTGTTGTTGCTCGGTAAACATGGAAAAATGACAAAAATGATGCACTCAAAGATGCGTACTTGCAGTACTTTGGTTTTGCTGTAGTGCTTAAAGCTGTACAGGTGGTCACTTGGTGAAAATGTGTACTTTTCATTTTCTGTACCAACGTTATGGAGAGAACAGAAAAACCATGTAGATGATTGCTACTTTTACCCGATCACTGACGTCGGTGTAAATGCAAAAAATAGCACAGTATAAATATTCTGACGAATCTGTGTCGAAGCCTGATCCATAAACGAACAGTGATGTGTTGCCAATTTATCCAGGTACATGTGCAAGAAATAGCTTAACAATTTTGTATTCATCAGTGGCGATCAATGAAACCGATTTCCTTATGTAATAAAAGCCTTTAATTTTACAAAGTAAACTAAGCTATTTGATTCAAGATTTATTGAATATTTCGAAAATTAGAACCAATTTCAAAAAAACGGGCTGCTGAGTTGATTTCAATCCCCAATTTACCTTATAAACATAAATTTCATAACATTTGTTTCTGCATATGCAAAACTCTCTATATGCTGTAAAAGTGGCGCCAAAAATTGCCAGTTTAGGGTAAATGATATTTCTCAGTGAATGGAGGTAAAACGAAATGAAATAGTGGTGTTTACAAGATGTGACCGTTATTTATTGACGATATAAAATATTAAGGAAATACAAATAAATGAAGGAATGAAGGTATCGGCGCTGGATTGAGCAGTCGATGCTGGCACGTCTAAACCAACCTATGGTCGGTTACTGAATCTTTTAATGCAAGAGGGTAAGGGCGGCCGTCTCGACATGGCGAGCAATGAAATGGAACTCATTTCTCGCGGACCAAAGGCTGGATGGCCCCCCTTCCTTCTGGCGTGTCTCCAAATGCCTCGTCGGGAAGGCGCACAATGTCATCCCTCCCCTGAAGTCAGCGGTTACAGGAAATTTCGCAGTCACTGACCAAGAAAAAGTCGAGCTCCTTGCAGAGACCTACGAAGCTCAAATGAAATGCCTCCCACCCGCTACTACTACGAACACTAAAACTAAAGACATTGACACTGTCATCAACGAATCCAACTCCGTCAAAAAACCAGTAACCCCCGCCTTTCTTCTCAACCATTTTGTGTCTCCAAAGTCTCTACAGACTATGATCGGCAAACTTCAAACCAAAAAATCTCCAGGTTTCGATGGAATATCGATTATCCAGTTAAAAAAGCTCCCGCATAAGCAGCTCGCAGAACTGGCAAACATCATTAACTCCATCATGAGACTGCAACACTTCCCGGCGTCTTGGAAACACGCACATATAGCGGTTATACCCAAGAAAGGAGCAAAATCATCTCCATCTGATTACAGGCCTATCAGCCTTCTCAGCGCCATTTCGAAGCTTGCCGAGAGGGCAATACTCTACGCTCTCAACTCTTTCACAAAGGAAAACAACATAATTCCAGATGAACAATTCGGCTTTCGCGCTCACCACTCATCCGTCCATCAAGCTTCCCGTCTGGCTGCACACATGCATCATGCTCTTGACCAACGTAAAAAGCTTGGAGCAGTTCTTCTGGATCTAACCAAAGCCTTCGACAAGGTCTGACACGACGGATTGTTCGCAAAGTGCGTGCGGCTAGGCCTCCCAGAAGACCTAACCGCTCTCATCAAGTCCTATCTCTCGAACAGATCTTTCCAGGTCAAGATCAGGGCATCACTCTCCAGTCGTAAAGGCAGGCGGTTTCGGTTTAGTGTATTGGTAAGCCCAGAGGCAGCCCCACATAACCCAGTCCAACTTGTCACTCCAGGGCAAGTCTCCGCGACCAGGTATGCGTCATGCATTCCACCGCCTGGTTTTTAGGCCAGAACAAAAAAAAACTGAATCTTTTAAAGTACCCTTCAATAGCATCCCAGATAAACGTCTCAGAATGGCCAGATAATCGTTATCGTTTCGTAATTGGCGCTGCTAGCACTTCGCCACTTTGCATCATCCGGGATTATATTTCTGGGTATTTTGTAGACAGTTATTCCTGTAGACAGCTACACTAGGTTGTATGAAAGTCTCAAATGCATTTTCTTAGAAAAATGTTTGGTCTGAAGCGTTGGTCTGATAGATGATTGATGATTTAGAGAAACAATATTGTCAGCCAAATTTGCTTCTCAAAAAAGTCAGGGCTTGCAAATAATAAAAATCACTTGACCAGGAATTATGGCTTCACCAAAAAAGTAACAAAAGAGGTACATATATAATGGGTAACTGTTTAAAATATATATGAAAAAAAATTATTTTGAAAATTTAATGTAATGAAAAAGAAACGAAATTACTTTTTCCCCAACCTAATAATTAATTAATTTTAGCCTCTACTAACATCTGGTAACGATTTAGATATAAATAATATGTGTACAAAAGGTTAAATAAAACCCTCTTAACGGGTCTAATTTATTTAAGACAATGCGTAAAGATCAATAAAACAAAATTATTAAAATGGTATGTACCTATGTTAGGAGAAAGATAATTAATAATCAACCTATATCAACATTACCTTCATATTATAAATCCTTCCCATCAAATAAAACCAGCAATTACCAAATAAATAATTTAAATTCCACTTGCTCTATTTTGTACTTAATTAAACATAATTTCATGTCGTAATGTCTAGGATTCCTTTACTGTTATATGTCTTGACTAATAAGTGTGTCATCTACCCCAGTGATATGTTTAAATACCACGTCATTTATTACAAAGCAAGCCGTTCTATTACACTATATTCATCTGCATTTGTATATATATACATCAGTATTTCTTGGTCATTTCTCTATACGAAAAACATATCATCCTATAATTAATTTCCTTAAAATAAACACACCATAAGCATTTAACTTTCACACTTTCATTAATCATTTAAAAATATGTCTTAACAATATTTTGCCCCTTTTACTTGTAAGCTTTAATACAGGAAGTGTTTTAAAATTATCTCGTTAATCCACATATTAAAAAAATCATTAAAAAATCAATGTTATCTTATATATAACATTTTTTTCACACTCAAGAGATCAGAAAATATTTTGTGCAAAGGTTCAATGATTTTATCTATGATGTGATTTGATAAACACTATAATTTTGTTTTGAACGTAACCATCGCTTAATTTTAATGATGTTTTTTTAAATTGTTATTAGTCTTTATTAATTATTATATGATTTTGACAAAATATCCACGTAAAAATATTTCGCAATAAAAATAAATATTGTTGTCTAAAAGGATTGTACTGTTCGTTTTCTATAATAGTTTAAAAACAATTAAAAATTTAATATCGGAAACAGCATAATTTTTTTCACAACTAGATGGAATAATAGAGAATAAAAGTGCACGGAATTAAAAATAAATATTTTAAACAAGTGTCACAGGTCATTTATGAACGATTTACAACACTTATTGATTAAAATGACATCATTCGTTTTCGTTATTTTTGCTGTTCAGGAATAAGTGGTAAAAAATTCGATATAAAAATCAAGTGTAAAAGTAATTTTTAAACGAATTTTTGTGCTTATTACGGATTAAAAGTGCTTATTAGATGTATATAAGTGCCTATAGGTAAATTACACAGGTCAGTAAAAAAAATCTAAAAACTTTTTAGGTTTTATAATTTTTATGTTTTTAAGTGTACTGAGTCCGAAAATGACTTCGTTTACGTTATAGAACGATACGTTTCTTGACTTTGTCGGTAATTATGTTAAAATTAGTTATTGCTTTAAAAAAGAGAAAATAGCCTTGAAAAATACTATTTTATTAACAAACCAATAAAGATACATACATTTTATCTAATGTACGTTCACTAGCTTACACTAAAATTTTTCCTTTTTCTCAGTGAGGCTCGTCTTTGGAATCCGGAATGTCTTTCTGCAACGTCTCTCAGTAGTTTGATATCACTGAGACGCTTCATTTTCGTTAGTATCTTACCTTCGTACCTTTAATGTCCTGGTGAAATCGTTCGCCTTGCTTTTCACTCATTTCCCAAATTTTCCGAAAAGTAGTCGAGATGAAAATGAAGAATATGTACTATTAGACTCATTAGGCAACTTAAAGGTTGAAGTTGTTTTAACATTATTTTGACGATTTATTTACAGTTAGGATCTTTATGATTACCTAAAAATGTTTCTATGACCTCGGTAAAATCAATCCATAGTGATTATAAATTGTGGGTCACACATAAGCTGTGTAATATCTGCTCCGACGAAAACACATTCCTTCATCTTTGCTTCTGAGAGACCTAAAACTATTTTATAAATTGCTTCATCAATCCCAATATGTAGCAGTGGTAAAAGAACTTGTGGAGGTACCAATGTTTCTTGGAAAACACTATTTTCAGCAACTTTAAACACCATTAGTGGCCAACTCTTTTTGGTCCAGTGATTAGCTCGGTCTCTGCTATCCCATAGGCATAAAAAACAAGGGAATCCGGCTTGTTATCCGAGCAACATGCACTGAATTGTAAAATCGTCGCACGCCTGCCAACCATAGTATTCATATTTTAATTTTCGAGAAGCTAATTCCAAGTTCTTGTAGATTTATTTGGGACAAACGGAATGACCAATGATGACAGGGATGGAATGTTCCCTAGTAACGCTTATTTTTAATTTGCCATCATTTATCTGAACTATTTCTCAACAGAAATAAGAAACATACATACATATTTTATGCTATAATGCCTTAATATATGATAGAACAAATGCTAATGGTATATATACATATATATTTGGCGAATAAGTTTATCAAAAAATTAACATAGTAGCCCATCCAACGAATGTTCTTTAATACACACATATACACATAGTCGAGCGATGAATCAATCCTCCAATCCAACAAATGTTTAAATTAACGTCTTTTTAATAGAATTACTATAGTATATCATATAAATGCATAATTCAGTGATTGACATTACATTATTTAAGGTGCTCTTATCACCGCAAATCATTTCACAGACGGAATATAATATGGAAATACACCCGTAGGCCAACACTGGTCTAAAAAATAAGCAGGTTAGTAAAGAAATGACAGAGTTATTAAACTGAAATCGTCTGAATAAACGCCTCCAGGTAGTTGAACTAAAACAAGTTACATAGAATAACACTTTAAATCTATACATACACCAGCGTTCAGATTCTAATAACCATAGTGATTAAAATGGGTTCTTCTTATGGGTTATGGAGTTAAAAAATAATTTAAAAAATTTAAAAAGGAATATGTCAAAATTTTGAGTCCATATATTCCGGGAATATACAACACATCAATTGAAAAGTCTCCGGCCTACCATAGTAAAACACATATTTTTGACAAAATTAGTTTTTTCTATTCAACATAATTCCCTTCGAGGGCGATACACTGATTATAGCGACCCTCCAACTTTTCGATACTATTTTTGTAGTACCATTTGTCCTTTGCTTCCAAATAGGCCTCCATTTCGGAGCACCTCTTCATTCGACGAAAATTTCTTCCCAGCGAGTATTCTTTTGAGATCCGAGAACATCAAATAGTCTATGGGGGCCAGATTTGGATAATACGGTGGATGGATGGATTTTTGCCATCGTTTTCAGTGACTTGTGACACGGTGCATTGTTTTGATGAAGCATCACTTTCTTTTTCTTCAAATGCGGCCGTTTTTCGGCGATTTCGTCCTTCAAACGGCCCAATAATGCTATGTAGTAGTCGCTGTTGATTGTCCTTCATTTTTCAAGGTAATCAATGAAAATTGTTCCATGCGCATCCTAAAATATAGACGTCATAACCTTGCCAGCCGACTGTTGCGACTGTTCCCACACTTTGGAGCGGGTTCATCGTGTGCAGTCCACTCGGATGACTGTCGATTGGACTTGTAGTGAAATGATACCGCAAAAACTTGGGTTTATTATGCTTGATCATCTTCAAACACTGCTCCGAATCATCAACTCGTCGTTGTTTGTGGTCAAAAGTGAGCTCGCGCGGCACCCACTTTGCACAGAGCTTTCTCATGCCCAAATATTCGTGAATAATATGATGTACACGTTCAGTTGATATCTTTAGAGTGTCTGCTATTTCATTCAATTTGAATTTACGACCATTCAAAATCATTTTGTGGATTTTTTAAATGTTTTCGTCGGTAACAACCTCTTTTGGGCGTCCACTGCGTTCACAGTTCGGTGCTTATTTCACCATGTCTCAACTTAGCATACCAATACTTGATGGTTGATTTTCCTGAGACAGTGTCCAGAAACTCGGCATCAATCCAAGTTTTTGCTTCAACTGTATTTCTCCTTCAAAAAGCAACATTTTATCAACACGCGAAATTCCTTTTAATCCATTTTCTTCAAAATAATAATAATATGTTACTCCACTCAAAATGCTATAATTCACAAACTAATGATCCGACAGCTGTCAAATTTATACACGCATCTTTTGAGGGTTAGGGCTAACTAAAAACTATGGATTTAATTTTAGTAGCGCCATCTATGTATCAGGCCGGGGACTTTTCAATTACCCTGTTATCATTACAACTCTATCAATATTTTAAAAAATTTGAATACAGGAAAAATATATAAATTAGTTCAAGTGTTATACAATAGGGAATTCATATTTTACACAAAAAGAGAGCAGAAAGTTGATACAAAGTAAAGAGTAAAAAAAAGGATGAATACAGCACTAATTATTTGCTTTATCAATCAAATATCAAAATTAGATATGAAAGAAGTACACATATTATCGATATATCGAAAACAACATATATCGAATTAAGTTGTTTTTTAAGCCAGGTGACCCTCTCCTCATGACATCGAACATTCATTTTCACACATCATATTCGGAAATCCGGTATATCATGATAGTGATGTCACAACACATCTAAATGTATTGTATTTTGACGTTATTTAATCCGTATGTCAATATTGGTTCTAATTTTTGAGTTTGGTACCCTCTTATAACGGCTGTCAGCTGAGAACCTTGCATTAAACATCATTAGAGACATGTGAAAATGTAGAGGCAGCGTTGTAAAATCAATTCAGGGTGTTTTTGTTACCTTTCTAATGCGTACTCAAAGATTTGAATTTGCTGTACTTTGGTTTTCTTGTAGTAAACCCTGACAAGCCATGGGTTCTGAAACTGTTATGTAACGGATACAGAACAAAGCTGTACGGTTACTAGGTGAAAATCTATAAAAATGTAACAAAAATATAAATGTTTTAAACAATTTCTAATAAAAATTCTATTCCTATCCGGACAAGAACGTATATTTTGTCAAATCTATTTTAAGAATACTATTTTCTCACTTCAAACCCAGTGATGTTGTTTAAATTTAAACGACCTAATTATCGTAAATCGACTATCGGAGTCGCCTGAAAATATTTTCGATCATAGAATATTCATTGAGCGATATTACAAATTCAACATGGAAAGGCGAAAAGGTGGAAAATTCAGGTGGCATACTAGAAATATCAATTAGCGTTACATTACAGCTAAACCATTTATCATTAGTTTGGCCAGTTTACCAGTACTACATCTACAAATCATGTTTATTAACTAACTGCTTTGATTATTTTATCGATATTTTGGAGAAAATGCAATTTTCTGTCACTATTCAAGGTCTCCCAGTAGAACGTCCGTGACATTACATTAACCGTTTTGTTTATTATTTTCTGATGTACTGAACAATTACAAACTCTATTTTTATATTTAACTAATTTATTATTAATTATTCTTAACCACATTTGCTAAAATTATTCTCTCTATTATCACTCAATCTATTATAATAGATTACTATACGAGGACAGTTTGATAAGTCACTGACTTTTTTAATTTCCCGCGCAGTAACATTAAATGAATCATTGCCACCCTCAAATTCCCTCTATTAATAGCCTAATGTGAGATTATGAACAAGCTGCATCATTTAAATTGTATTTGACAGCTATTGACAATAGACAATCTTTCCAATTTTAACATAAATGGAAAAAAGTGTTTTTAGTTTGCTGATTTGGCATTATTTTTTAGTACAAAAGGCATTATAGAACGAAGGAGAGGCTTGACAGGTACTATGGGGACTCTGCACCATACATTTCAATAGTTTAGAAATGATTTACTGAAAAAGTGACCAGGTCGACTAAATGGGGTCATAACACCAATAATCGTCAATAAAATCTATGGACTGATATAGAAGATCGGAGAATGAATATACATGAGGCGATGTTATAGGCATCTGAACTGAGAGGTTCTAACACATTTTACAGTAATATTTGGATATGAAAAAGCTATCCGAAAAAGCACCCCTGAGATTATTTCTTGTTTACATACTTGAGAAAATAGCTGGATGGTAAGAGATTTGGGTCGAATAAAGAGGTCGTCACTGATACAAAAGTCCTCTTTTGAGAATTTTGAGGAAACCTATTATTTGGAAGAAATAATAAAATTGGAAAAAATTGGGAGTAACGTTTCTCAATTTCTTAACTTTATTTTTTGAGTTAAACAGAGACTACGTTGAGAAATAAAACGCTTTTTTGTTAACGAGAAATGAGTTATCAAACTACCCTCGCATTACTAATATTTTTAGCTGCTCTATTATAATTTCTCATATGTATGACATATGTTATAAAAAGTTTATTATTTTTCTAAAAATGACTTTAGTTTTCATCAAACTTTCCCCCAAATTCAACACTTATTGCAACTGTTCTCCATGGCCTGTAAAATATCCCTCTACAGCAATTATTATCTCCTCGTTCCTCTTGAAATCTGAGAAAATCCAGATATTAGGTAAGCTAGATCTGGCGAATAAGTTGGATGTTGAAACAATTCGTATTTTAATTCATTCATTTTACAATGGTTATGTTCTGTAAACTAGTTCTTTTTTCGTGAATGTTTGATATGATTGATCTAAAAAATTACAGTAACATCCAGAGTTTGTTATTTTAGCAGTTTGGAGGTAATTCACAAAAAAAACTTTTTAAATCATAAAAACTTAAGATGACATTTTCGTGGTCTGCTCCTCTACGCAAACTCACTTCGACGCCATAATAGCAAGTTTACGCCATTCTTACCACAGCCAGTCTCTTGTTTTGAGTTAGAATAAGTTTCACCTATACTGATAACAAAAGGTAAAAAATTAATTTTTAAAGTTACCCATTGTGAACACTCTCTAAAATATGAAATATTAAAATCGTTTCGACTTTCATGTTCTACTTTTTTTATATATTTTTTAAAGTCTCCTTTTTACCAACGAGGGTTTATCTAGACTAGACCTACTCTTTAACGTGAGCTCCGAACCACGGTCCTCGACATTTAACCTACCGATTGGCGAGTGATCAACTTAAAAATCATCCCAAAAAACATTCATCGGGTTACTTATCGGATTTTACACTCTTGCCTAGGACAATCACAAATATTAAACAATCATAAACATACATTATGCAGCATTTGAATCCGCTACTATCGCAACACTAGGTGGACCGCCCTATTGCCTTTAGCACTGCGCCAACCAAGTTCTACTGTTTACAGCTAGATGGAGTTTCACAAAAGTATTGAACAATATGAACGTTTTGCGATAATTTCGATTATATGAGTGCCAGGAATTTTATTTTAAAAAACTTGATAAACCAGTACAAGAAATATTCATAAACCTACCTAAAAGGAGATCAATAGAATTATATTATATTATATTACTATCAATAGAATTGTTGAATTTGCTATATTTAAGACAGCAGACTGGATTTTCAAGTCTTCGTAAAAATTTTGAGTTACTCAGACATCAATCTGAATTAGGGATAATCAGAAGGAGTAATACCAGTTAGAACTTCTTATTTAAATCTAAGTTATAAGTTTATGTTCTTTGTGAACTCTATTGAAGTCATCACTTCAAATACATTTAAACCTATACTGACATAATGGGCTATATAAATTTCAATTGTCATCCAGTACTAGATGACTTGATGATTGTTTTGTTTTTTATTTTGATTTATTAGTATGTTGCTACTAGTCATTACCGACTAACTTTTTTTCTACAGTAACTTAAAACTAGGTACTTATCTAGGAAGGTCCAATCGTCCTCACTTAGTCTCTAATAAAATAAAGGTTAATAGCACTTTTCACAGAGTTTTTGCCATTTAAATTACTTTACTACATAACTAGATACGATCATACGGTTTAGTTATCTTGAGTTTGAATCCTAGTTCAGTGTTGTCCAAGAGTTTCAACACTTTGGTTTTTACATGGGAATGGATTTTCTTGACTTTTTGATGTGCTCCTTCCAACGAAGTTTTGCATCGAGATTCATACCAATTCATTCATATTCATTGTTACTGCATAAGGTAATAGTATTATTTATATTTAGTTTATATTTATATTTAGTGGTATATGAACAGAATAAATGTTATCCTCAACTATCTGGCTCCACTTATTTATTATTTACGCGTTGCATTTTTCTGAATACTTGATCGCTATAGTCTTCAACAGGAACTATCGTAGTATCATCAGCAAATATAGCTGTAGTAACATTTTCAATTTGCGGTACGTCAACGTGTGATAAAAAAACAAACTTCGACATTAACGTTGCTAAAAAAATGTTTAATACCCTCAGAATGAACTCACAACCCTAACATTTTAAAATATAAAGTGACATCATAGTTTCGTTGCCAATTTCATGCTCTATATTTATAACAAATTATGTTAAATATAAGAATATTGGTTAATATTAATGCAAAAATCGATTAGACAGAAGGCAATTATTCGCCAGGCAGGATAATATATAAGGATTTTCTCGTTCTGATCGTGAAGGCCTATGTTTCGTGCCTGCAAAATTACAAATTCAATAACCCAAAGTGAAAAGGTGGAAATACTGTAGGCGTACTAGGCATATCAATTAGTGTTACACTGCGGTCAGACCATTTATCATTAGCATGGTCACTTTATCAATTCCCTATCTACAAATCACCCTTAATAACTGTTTTGACTGGCTGTAACATCGTAGCAGAGAAAATACTGTTTTATGTCACTGTTCAAGGGGCTTTAGTATGCCACCTGACTGACAGTGGAGTTACAATAATAATCAGACAATTCATTGTCGGTCACGGTTTGTCGTAAGCTAACAAAAACCGTTTTGCCATTGCGAAATTTTGCTTGTTTTATCCAGTGCCGTATCAGCTTTTTTTAACCAATTTTTAATCGAATAAACCAGTACACACATACAAGAAAAATAACTCAGATTACTTATGTTTTTCAGTAAATTCATAGAAATGAAACTAATGTATAATTATAAAAATGACTGAAAAATGTTATTAAATTAATTTAAAATTAATAATGTTTTTTATTTTGTAAGTAGGGTGGTTCTAAACGAATTTTTGCATCCAAATGGTTCCAAAGATTATATTCGTTTATTCTTTTAACTATTTACAGGTATCCACGAAGAAAATAATTTTTTCATCCCAAAGAACTGGGCTAATACTGTCGAGTTTTGAACAAGAGTACTTTAGAGCTTAAAAACCAAGTTCACATCATCATAATTGAAACGTGAATTGTAGAGCAGAGAGTGAATAGATTTCCATCTCCAACATCACTAAGGCAATTTGATGATGTTTTGGTACAATAATCGAAAAATATTCGTATTCAGAGACTCTACGAATCTATTCCGCGAAAAATTGTAGCTGCTTTAGAAGCAATTGGTGGCTCAAAACCTTAGTAATAAATAAATATATTGTATATATCAGGTGTTCATATAATTTTATACATCCCCTGTATGTATTATGTTTTGAAGTCGAATTTTTTCATTTACTGATAGTTGGCAATAATTACATTCTCAAAGCAAGAACTCTGATAAGGGCACTATTCTATTTAAGCAGGTACAAGACTTTTCTTTCAAAATTTTGTGGGGTAGCCAGGAGCTCGACCTTGTTGAACTAAATGCTGTCACCCAGTGTTACCATTGGTGTTTCTTGATTTATCTACTTATCAGTCTCTCGGATTTTCCTTTTTCTCAATTTCAGGAGATTGTGGAAAGCGATTGTGGAAAGTTCTATTTTATGTGTAATGGAATCCTGTTAGTTTAGGGTTTGAGAATACTTGAAACATCTTCCTATGTAGTAATACAAGATTACTTTAATATTATATTTCCTCAGCACCCTACTAAAGTCTAGTCTGTCGGTTTTTCTTTTAAGTTTTTTTATCTAGCGATAACGATGGAATAAGGATGAGGAAGAGGATTCGTGGAAGTTATATAATAAACAGGCTGTGAACAGCAAGTAGATTTTAAACACTAGAAACGAGCCATTGCTGTATTAATTAAAGTATATTGGAAATCAATCGTGTAGCTGAATTTGTCAATCAAAATATAAATCAAGGACTACCAAGTAAAGCAAAGTATACCAAGAAAGCGTGTCTGCGCTATTCTGTAATAACTATCTTCATGGGAAAAAAATATAACATGATTAGGATGGATATATAGACCCTATATATCATAGATTAATATCATTCATATAGCGCCACCCATCTTGAGTAAAACAGCAGTGAACAGATCGAGAATATAAAGCAATGCAAAGCAATGACAACACAGCAACTTAAGCATACCTAAACGAATCAATCAAGTGGCTATGAACTTTCATTTCATCAAGTTAATGATATCGGTAATTGATCTTTCAAAGATTTATTATAGTTTTAGAAATGGCGTAAAAATATTCCAGGTCAACATAAATAGTTGGTATAACTAAAAAATTGAAAAGCTAGTCCTTGAAAGGCTAAAACTGCAGTAAACTCAACAAACCCACGGAAAACTATTTGGAACCAAATCTGCTAACCACGAAGCAATCTACAACCATTAAACCACTATTCCACGAAAAGAAATAAAGTTTTATTGTGAATATACCAAACGAAATAATCAAATAATTGTACCAAATGTTCTAAAATATCGTACCAAAATTCTGAAGCAACGAACTAACATAATCGAATTAAAATACGTAATTAATTCATCATTTAAATACATAATCATCCTGGATGATATCAGTAAAACCATCCACATTCATTAACACCGAATACACATTCTCACTGTTCTCAAATAACAATCTTACTCAAGTGTTAAATTTCGAATCAGCACACAGGATGGGGTCTTTTTCTTCAAACCTTACACAATGATTTTCAGTAAATACAATTATAGCGGGAGTAAACAATTGTCTATTCACTTCTGCCAGCCCGTAATATTGAAACTGCAAATACTTGATTAGTAGAAATGGAATAAGGTAAGTAGCAACCGTATCGAGAACTCAAAAGAGGCGCAATCCATTCAACGTTAAATTAGCATTTATGCGGCAACCGAGAATTTATTGTTTGTTTATGTACTTTTGTGACAAGTTTATTCTGAAGGGTTTTGGTGCACGTGTTATATCATTTCCCTCGCCTTACGAATACTAAACTTTCCCTATATGTGGGCCTTTGTTTGAATTAAAATTTCAACTAGCAATAAATTGTTTCTCTCTTTTGCTTTTATATATTTATAGATATATAAGTACTGAGTATTCAAATATATGACGCTTACATGTACTATAATCATTTTTCACTTTAAGTAGCATTTACTGGAAGAAAGTGATACAATATATATCAGTCAAAATAATTCCCATCTTCTTCACAGAAAACATTTCTTTTTTTGCCTGCCAAGCAACGAAACCGTGATATTAAAACGGTTCGAACTGGCATTTCCAGTCAATTCGTGCTGCATGTAAACATCAACTGTTAGGTTGTCTGAAAGTTTTTTGAGAGTTGGAGATAGGATTTCATTTAATAAGTCTTGCAATTGACTGTCTTCGAAATGTTTGTTCCTCCGGCCTATTCTTTGTCATTAACATCAAAATCACCACTTTAAAATCGTTAGAACTGAAATAAACATTTTGATATGACGCAGCAGCATTATTAAGGTATCTCGATTCTTAGATCGCCTTCAATGACAAGAAGAAATTCAGGAATCAAGGAATCCCTATCATGTTTGACAGTTATGGAGAAGCCTTAGCTAAAGATGGTTTATACTTGAGGAATTAAATACCGTATGTCTGAAACTTCAAACTTATTACGAAAAACTTAAAACTTATCTTTGCTTATACCAAAAAATATGCTAATATATTTAGGTCAAATATTGAGGTAGTAAGAGTAAGTACTAGAGTAATGATGTACTGGAAGCGCTACACTGAGATGTCCTACCTCATCTGCTTTATTTACCATCAGTTCACTTGACTATCACCATAGTACTTATAGTCTTATCAAAGAACCGAAAAAGTAGCTCAAAATTTAGATCGAACTATTTTTTTCCAGAAAAATAACAAAAAATTCACAGTGAGCAACTAACTTGACTGAATATAAATTAATTTTTCTGACTGTTCGTGACTTTTTAATACATCAATGGTAACTGTTATGAATATTTTAGATATTTTATATTTTTTATGTATCTGTCCTGTTAAAAAGGGTCATAGATGTCAGCGTTTTGTCCCAAATATGTTACTGGATTTTCTTGAAAGATATAACGTTCTTTTAGTGTAATATTCGCATTATTGTGGGATGCTTAAATGGCATCAAAATTCATTCAGTTCAGATTTTACAAAATGTTGATTGGTTTGTTGGTTTATTTTTAAATAGTTTTAATTTAGGTATTTAACCAAACATAAGTTTGTATGTCCAATTTTCGGTACTTATTTATAAAGAAACATAGTCTAATAGAAACCAAGGTTTCAGAACTTAAACCATAAACTAGATTGTGAATCTTCAGAAGCAAGTTGTAATAAGAAACTATAAACAATTGTTATTTTTGTTAAAGTGTAAACCGCCGGGTATATATTTAAGCTAAGAACTTGAATAATTATTAAATGATGTTTCAACTCTAATTTCTAATACGATGGTTAGATATTTAGATTAGTATTCCATGGATAAAAACGAACATCATTTCATCAATCTAAAAATATTTTAATTTATAAGTTTTATTTACACCCAGAAAATATGTGTAATAATGTCTAATAGTCAGCAATCATAAGGAGACTATCATCTCGATCTATATCCATACTATTATTGCACATTTATTGAAGACTCGAAACAAAAAGCCTGTTTAATATTATAGAGAATAATATGAAATCTGCAAATAGTTCATTGCTAGGGAGAATGGAATAAGGTAACCAGCAACCGTATCGAGAATTGTAGAGACCACAACGCGTTCAATGTTAAATTAGCATTTAAACGGTAACAGTGCATGTATTGTAGTTTTGTAATAAATTTATGCGAAAAGGTCTCAATGACTATGTTACTAGCTTGATGAAAATGTTAAAGATTTATTTAAATATTTTAACGAAGCGATTTTTATTTCTACTTTAAAACTGTTGCTTTTTAATTCTAGAAAATGGTAGTATACGAGGTAGCTATAAGATTCCAGGATTTTTTGTCAGTTGTCATCGGCAATATGAAAGAAATGCACATTGTCATGCATTTAACTACATAGTTTTTGCTTCGCATCAGGATAAGATTCACTTTCATTGTTGAATATACCATCAGAACCAACTGTTAATGAAGTTAAATTTGTTATAGCTGGCAGCCCATTTAAATATCGATATATTCGTATAAAACTCAGAGATAACACGGTGCACATGATCCAAAATAATTATCATTCTTACGATACTTTGCAATATCCATTTAAACATTAAACAAAGATATCCAGTCACAGTATTAACTTTCGATATTTTTCGGCGATATTTTTTTGCCGATATATCGATTTTATCGATATTTGTTTCAAGAAAGTATCGATAGCTGTAAAGGACAGTATCGAACTTTTGAATTGTAAATTAAAACATTGATATGGTTTTTCAAAGACAGTATCGAACTTTTTTTGAGATTTTTCCCCCTTAGTCATCAAAAAAAGTTTTGTGAAAAGTAGAAC
Organism: Rhynchophorus ferrugineus; assembly: GCF_030347505.1. NCBI lineage: Eukaryota > Metazoa > Arthropoda > Insecta > Coleoptera > Curculionidae > Rhynchophorus > Rhynchophorus ferrugineus. Next base: position 6,453,776 of record NW_027472584.1, on the reverse strand, counting down.
TGAAGCTCAAAAAGCTAGATACGATAACCTAGTGCTTTAGAATGAGCATATCGAACTTTTGTGTTGAGATTTCTCCGCTCTCTGTCATCAAGTTTATTTTGCGTGGAAAAATGGGGTCGGAGTGAACAAATATCGATAATGGCAAAAGTAACATCGACGTTATCGTTCATATATTTTGACATAATATTTTTTAAATTACCGAAATGTCGATATTTTTCTCCGAGATCAACATCCTTAGTAATAGTTTCTTGTAGAAACAAGGAGACCCAAACCCAATCACCCATCAATCAAATTTAAAAAAATATTTGGGTAAATTTACTACCACAAAATCGCAATACTTTTTTTCTATATCAAAAGAAATCTATATATTTATTTATGATTAAAGACATATACTAAAAAATACGAATTAATCTAACTTGTATTTTCGTTTTGAAACTGTTCTGTAATCATTTCTACGTTATCTGGTTTGTACACCATTTTTTTGTTCAGAGGCTGCGTGTCTTGTACGGAAAGGAAAAAAGGGCATCATTTTTGGAAGTGGGTAATCGGAGTATAAGATGGCCACCGCATTATATCAAAGCTGATTATGTTCATTTTTTGCGACCAACAAAACATTAATGTGGGTGTGCTTTATTCCGATAAATCCGGCCAGTATTCCATGGCCTTTTTTGTGTTCGATTCGTTCGAAAGGATTGAATTTTATATTATTGCATACTATTTGAAATTAATATAAAACATTTTTGGAGATCAAAATATTAATTGAGAATTAATTTTAATACAATGATTAATTCCATATTGTTGTCATGATAGGGAAATATAATTTCGTATTAAATTTTATTAAAAATAGATAATATTTTATGTTTATAAATCTGTTTCTGTTTATATATATCTGTTTCCGTATTATTGAATTAATTATATAAATATATGTGGATAGATAATTATTTTTATAATTATTGAATTTTAATTGTTTATTTTTACGTTATTCTATTTTCACTATAAATATAGAATATATTTGCCTAAGGACATTGACATTTATATAAATTACATCTATGCCCTGCGGGATTCGAACCCAACTTTAAAAAACCGACGTACGTGTTTTATAAACACAATAGTTACTACGCCGCCAATAAATTATCAAAAACACATTTAGCCGGCTTGGTGGCGCAGTGGTAAAGGCGATGGGACGGTTCTCCTACTGTTGTGGTAGCCGCGGGTTCGAATCCTGCTGAGGCATGGTCGTAAATTGATGTTTGTTATTGTTTAAAAATTGTGAATGTTCTCGGCAAGAGTGTAAAATCCGACAAGGAAAATGATCCCAGTCACGCCAATAACCAGGCTGGGTAAGACCTATAAGAAGAAGTAAGAAGTCTTCTGGGATGATTTCTAAAGTTGGTCGCTCGCCAGTCGGTAGGCTTAATTAATGCTGAGGACCGTGATTCGGAGCCCACGTTAAACGTTAGGCCCGGACCAGATAAAACCATAGTTGATAAAAGTAGACTTAAAATATATATATAAAAAAACACATTTATATTAGAATTAAAAGTGGGATTACCAAGATTTTACCGGAAATAAAACACGACATTTCAAAGTTCGGCATGTTACGTCAAGTGCCAATACGAAGAGCTACAAAATATTGACGTCACTTACAATTTCCTAACCATCATTTCCGCATTCCAACATTCGAAGATTTTAGTGCACTTCATTTCTACTTGAATTACCTATCTTCTATTTTACAATTAAAAAATTGGTTTTGTACTACTAACGGAAAGAAAAGATAAACGAAAAACAATCTAAATTTGCCCATAATCTATTCGTCGGTAGTGATTATGTTACGGTGTTACAGTAACTGAAATAATAATTTTAAAAAGAATACTATAAATTTTATAGAATTGAAATGAGTGAGTATTGAAAATACACTAACCATGAAATGTGATAGAATATTGACGAACATTAAGCAAAAATTCTATCACTATAACACCTGGCAAGAAAATTGTTAAGTGCAGGTAATAACTCGAAAGGGTAAGCAATAATAGCACAATCGCTATTTGGGAACTGTGAGAATAGTATTACTGAAATCAAGTGCTCTATGTTTGCTAAGACAAATCAAAATTGTATCGATAGCAAACTTACTAGAAAACTTTATGATGGTAATTTGAAGATTCAAGTACAAATGTATTTAATATTAATTTTACATAGTTCATAGTAACTACAATACAAATAAGGTTTAAATAATATATTTCATGATAGATTTTTGATTTTTTTAAACTGTTAGCAGCTCTGTAGAACGAAAAAGTGTATCCACTATTGTACAATTATTTATGTGAATAAAATGCACAAGTTTTATTTTTGAAGTTTCTTTTAATAATATCCTTACAAACTTATAAGCATATGTAACTACAATACTTCATTAAGTAATTTACAAAATCTGTGTCGGACATGCTTTAACATCTTCTAAGTTCTCGTATGAATTCTTAAACTAGATCTGTGCTTAGTTTCTTTTACTTTACTTAACTTCAGTGACAACATTAGACATGAAATATATGAAACTGCTTTTTCTCATAACACACACATACTAGGCTGTAAAAACTTGATAAAATCACATTGTTCAATCAAACATGTATTAATTACCCTTAACCTGATGAAGTATAGACCATCGAATTACTTCATGTACAAGAGACCAGATACTTGATATTGACTCTTTAAAAATATATATAGTCGTTCACTAGTGAACAGCAGTGAATATTCAGTGAGTTTAGTTAGAAGCCTTTATTTTCTTCTGTCTGGTTGGCATTCGAATCTTATAGAGATATATACCGACTTCATGCACACTTGTACGACTAAAACAATCACATTAGATTAAATATATTTTCCCTACTATTTGGTAACTAAATGGTAAAAATTGGTAAAAATTATTAGAGATTAAATTATTAGACTATTTGACGGGGCCAACATTTAAAGAAAAATGTATTCAGTTTTCAATTATATTTAACTTCAACAAATTGTTAGTCTAACGCTTTATTAAGAGTGTAATAAATCATAACTTATATGTTTAATTGTTGTTTCTTTATTAATTACCTTATTGTTTCCAAACATTTTAATGGTAATGTATATTTAAAAAAATAATACAATTTACTAAACATTTGCATTGATTTTATGGATTAACAAAGAAAATATTTGTTTTTGACTGTTAAGGTTAAACTAAACCTAGAGCTAAGTTAAATAAACTGTAACAAAATACCTTTCTATTGAACCCTCGTAAATGAAAGGTGTGAGCATCAATGTATTATTATTTCACATTTTATGAACATTGGCATTGAAAAATGGCTTGATTACCAACTGTCCATGATTGTAGTTTAATTTATCGTTAGCAATAAAAAAATGCTATGTCTCTGCCAAAGTGTTATGATAAATGACTGCGTGGCATTGTTAGTAATAATTGTTTTCAGTTCCACGTTAGGTTTATTTTCTCTGGCGCTTTGCCTTTCGTGAGCTAAATGTACAGTTGCTGTCAAAGAACATTAATAAATTTGCACTACCTAATACATAGTTTCCTACTTTTACACTTAACATGGGCTTTTAGCGCAATCTAAAGAAACGCTAGTTATTTCATTATTTACTGCCACATGCAATTATCGTTGCAGATTTTATTGCCACTTACAGAGGTGTTTCTCGATCTTATCTTTTACTCTGTGGGGCTATCGAATAATTATATCATAATTTTTTTTTTATATATTTTAAAGTCTGCTTTTACCCACTGTGGGTTTATCTGGACTGGGCCTAAAGTTTTAACGTGGGCTCCTAACCCCTCTCCTCAGCATTAAGCCTACCGACTGGCGAGTGACCAACTAGACATCCGGTCTTACCCAGCCTGGTTACTGGCGTGACTGGGATCATTTTCCTTGTCGGATTTTACACTCTTGCCTAGAACATTCACAAATTTTAAACAATCACAAACATAAATTTACGACCATGCCCCAGAAGGATTCGAACCCATGGCTATCGCAACAGTAGGAGCCAAGCCGGCAAATATCGTAAAAATTAATTTAAAATATCAATAACTATCGAAAATACGTTTATTATTTAATTTTTATATTTATATTTTATATTTTATACCCTTGGGTCTTTTTATCTTGTCGAAGGACTGGATGGCTAGATCTGGAATTTACTGGTTGTCTTCCTGGCTGTTTATTTCCAATTTCTTGTGTAACTCACTGATAAATAGATTTCTGGTACACCAGAATACAATTCCCCTGACGCTCACATAATTAGAAACTATAGTTCTGTTTTGCTGCCACTATAGGTCCATATTAATTTAAAATATAATAATATATACAGTATAAATGACTACCTTTTAATGCCTGTAAAGTATAATATTAAGATTATTTAATTGCACTAAAAATAATATTCACATAATAAATCATTGTCAAGCTATGATTCATATGAAAATTTAAGGCATTCATAGTACCATTATACTTAGGTGATGATATTTGTTTAACAAAATTTTCCTAATTGTTTCAGTATCCAAGGCAAAGATAATCGGTAATCCTGAGCTACATATCAAGAGTGGAAGTGACATAAACCTAACATGTGAAGTACTACAGACACCAGATCCCCCTAGCTTCATATACTGGTAAGATTAATTACTGTTTCTCACGAAAAAACGACGAAATTTTGGACACAATTCACACACGCCCAACAGTAAAACCATTATTTTACAGCCTCGGAAAATATGTTCCCTGCCTTTTTCTTCTACTCATTCCGTGATATCGATTCCTTATTAATATATTAATTGATATTTACCAAAGATAGAACCCTAAGTAGGTCGTATCCTAATTAAACATTAGTAATTATAAATTAATAAACATATAGGGGTCTGAACATTAATGGATTATTGAATCATTCAATCTGTTTTATATTAATTTATTTTTTTTACTTCATTAAATTTTGGTTTTTATTATGCAGCTGTTTCTTACAGCAGAGAATGATGATTAGATATAATTTTATTTTAATTTAGTAACAAAATGAAATTCTCGAAGCTAAAAATAGTAAAATGGATGTTGTGTTGGCAAGTATTTATTAAACCATGGCACTAACAACAATCATCCTCTTACTAACAGATTTATATTGTCAGCAATCATGATCTTTAATTACTTCTTTAAAATTCCCGCATATATTTTATGTTAATTTTTATACATTTTTTAAAATTTCATATTATTCCTTCTTTTAAATAAGACATTGCATAATATTCTACTGCTTTCAATATTACAAGCAACAGTATTTATTATTATGTCCTCAAAGTGTAAACATATATATCATATCAATTTGGTTTCGGCTTGAGATAACAGATAAATGTATTTTTCAAAATGCTTCAAAAATAAAGATTTCAAAGTTAAAGATAGTAATGATGAGAAAGATGAATATTGATGTATAATTCTTTTAATAATATGCTTCCACCTGTTGTTTATTTAATAATTTATATGTGTGTAAAAACGTGTTCATAAAACTAGAATAATAATTAATAGATTGACTTAAAACTTTTAACACAATATTGAATTTTATCTATATCTTGTTTCTATATACCTTCTTCCGGAGTAACGTAAAATTCCACGCACTTCAGTTTGACCATAAAATTTGTCATAGTTAAGTTGCAATAGTAACCGTTCGTTATGAAAAAAATATATAAATGTCCTATGTTCAACACCCATGATAAATTATTATTTAAAAGAATTTGAAGCATTATAAAGAATTGACTTGTACTTCTATTTACTCCTTCAGGTTTTAAATAAAGTTTTCAAAGTTTTTTAAATAAATTTCAGGTCAGGTTTATATAGTTGTATATGGACGAAAACATTAGATTTCTATTAGAAAAACTCTAAAACTCTAAGAGATCTATATACCCAAAAAACGATAAACTACTAACTTTACTGGCCTTACTAGTGTGATGAATGTTAATCTTTATCAGAATGTAGCAATATGCTTTGAAACTGAAGTAATTGTATAATAAATTAAAGAGAAAACTACTTGAAAATTAGGAAATATATAAAAATATGTATCTTCAAATCAACATCAAATGTTTGTATTTAAAACATAAAAAATTTTCTCAGTTATAATTTACACCAAGAAAACAAAAACTTTAAACGTACCTTAATAGAAGTAGAACTAAGGTGATATTGAACTAAAAATTAATAATAGAGCACGAAACTGCTTTAATTTAAAACGAGAAGCGGAGTTTTATATACTATTCCATCACATTTAGTTTCCAGAATATATTTGAAATCTCATACTTTACTAAAAGAAAATCGAATTTTGTGCCTTCTGTAGACTGGGAATATTTTTTTCTTTGTAAGGTGTTTAAAATTTGAATACGCTGAAAATTTTTACGTTATCCATATTTAATTAAAACTTTTTAACATTTATTATTTGAATTAGGACAACTAATGCGAATCAAAAAAAGTAAAACAAAGTACTTACAGATTCAAAATGTTTTGATACAATACATCTCTTCTGTAAATTGAGTTTTCCAAAGCACATTTGGAATCTGGATTTCTAAAAAAGAAGAAGCGAACGGATTTCTCCCTGGACCGGGAATGCCTTTTTGATCTTTCTAATGCCGACGCCTTAAAACTCTGTAGGTCCAACGTTGCGAAGTAACGTATCTAGTTTTTAATCAAAATTTACAGGTTTAACAGAAAGACGACGTGGAGAAAAAATTGAATGAAATACATTTTCACAACAAAGTTACAGCTCTTAAATTGAAAATAAACGCTAAACTAAAAATTAATTATGTAACTCATGATGGTATTAGTATATCTACTTGGGTTTAAGTATATTTGATTTTTGAATTTAAGCTAGTACATCGGACACATTTTTAAAGGTAGGAACAATTTCTTTTCTTTTATTTCATTTTTTCTTTTATCAGTAAAGCCTGGTTTTTTATTCAATTTATTGTTTTTTAATATATATTTTAGATGAAAAATATATACCAAAGATAAAAATTATATTAACACATAAATAAAGTAATGAAAATTCGTAGATAAAATGAACCATATAGTTTGCCTAGATGGAACACATAGAACAAATAGAAAAAATTATGAATTAACAGTAATTTGGTAAATATTTTAAACCGCTGATAAAAAATTAACTTTAAAATTAAATTACTTATGATTAAAATACTTAACGATTAATGCAATAACATATGTAATTATATAGCAATTTATTATTTGAACCTATTATCAATTATTTTAGTTATTTACTTTATGGACCTAAGTTTTGAGAAGTCAATAGTTCATTTAATGATTATATATACGAAGAAGAAATTATGAATTAACAGTAATTTGGTAATTATTTTAAACCGCTGATAAAAAATTAGCTTTAAAATTAAATTACTTATGATTAAAATATTTAACGATAAATGCAATAACATATGTAATTATTTAGCAATTTATTATTTGAACCTATTATCAATTATTTTAGTTATTTACTTTATGGACCTAAGTTTTGAGAAGTCAATAGTTCATTTAATGATTATATATACGAAGAAGAAATTATGAATTAGCAGTAATTTGGTAATTATTTTAAACCGCTGATAAAAAATTAACTTTAAAATTAAATTACTTATGATTAAAATACTTAACGATTAATGCAATAACATATGTAATTATATAGCAATTTATTATTTGAACCTATTATCAATTATTTTAGTTATTTACTTTATGGACCTAAGTTTTGAGAAGTCAATAGTTCATTTAATGATTATATATACGAAGAAGAAATTATGAATTAACAGTAATTTGGTAATTATTTTAAACCGCTGATAAAAAATTAACTTTAAAATTAAATTACTTATGATTAAAATACTTAACGATTAATGCAATAACATATGTAATTATATAGCAATTTATTATTTGAACCTATTATCAATTATTTTAGTTATTTACTTTATGGACCTAAGTTTTGAGAAGTCAATAGTTCATTTAATGATTATATATACGAAGAAGAAATTATGAATTAACAGTAATTTGGTAATTATTTTAAACCGCTGATAAAAAATTAACTTTAAAATTAAATTACTTGTGATTAAAATATTTAACGATTAATACATTAACATATGTAATTATCTACCAATTTATTATTTGAACCTATTATCAATTATTTTAGTTATTTACTTTATGGGCCTAAGTTCTGAGAAGTCAATAGTTCATTTAATGATTATATATACAATGCTTCGCAAAATCGTAATCGCATCGTAAAAAGTAAAATGTCTAATTGTGTTCATTGTTGGTTTAATTAATATACAAATATGTATTACTTCATTTAATATTCAATGTTTATGTTTATAACGGAAAAATAAATAAAAATCGTATTTACTTATATTTGATGCTCTGAAGTATGTAACAGTCCTGAAAGTAATCTTACTTATCTTAATAAATATTTGTTTAATTATTGCCTTTACTTTATTATCGGAATTAATTCCAAAATATATTCTGTTCTTAGATTGCTAGTATGTATTAATCGTTTCTTTTAATATAACGTATTATTATTGAAATCACTCAAATCACGTTCGTTAATGTAAACATTTCTATAATGCGAACTACACTTGGTTTGAAATAGTTCACATTAATAAGTGTTTTCAGTAATATTAATTAGAAAGCAAAGAAATAAAAATGAAGAATTTTTACGATGCATCGCTTTAAAATTAAGTTTTCCAGAACACATTTGAAATCTCACGTCCTAAAAAAGAAACGAATGGCTTTCTCCCCATGGACCGAGAAAATCTTTTTGATCTTTCTAATGTCGACGTCTTGAAACTCTGAAGGGCCAACGCTGCGGGGTAACACATCTACTTTTTAATCAAAATTTACAAGTTTGAAGAAAGAAACTGAAAGAAGAAAATTGAAAAAAATTATAGCAAGCAACAGTCCCTAAATTAAAAGTAAATATTTTTTAACGTTAAATTTATTTTCAGCTGTATATAGCTAATTAAATAGGCTATAAAATAAACAATTTCGATAAGCCAACAAATACAATTCAAAACTTACCAAAATATCTAAATTACTTAATAAAATTTATTAATCATATTTTCACGAACAATCGAGATATTCGATTCGATTACAATCGTTAGAAACTACACCCGAAAATATGTTTAAATAGTTCAAGAAAAACAGCTTATCCTCTTAAGAAGTTAAACCATGGCCTGAAAAATCTTTTTGAGATTTTTTTATAGTGAATAGATTTCAATAAGGCGTCAATATTTGCCTTTGGGATTGCATACAACATTTTTTACACACATTTCAAATACAAAATGGCATGGAGCTAAATAATTGGAACAAATATTTTTATACATAAAGTCACATTTTTTATTTTTTCATTACTTTTTCCGTAAAGGTGCCCAGGTTTCTTAATAATTTATCTTCTGAATATCTATAAATGAATTTACTTATAAGTTAATTTTGAATTGCTGCTTATAATATCTAACACTCGACAATATCCATCATTCTATAATATTATTATAAAGTTAAGGGCATTCAAATTCCCAAGCAATGGGAGAGAAGATGTATTCCTGTCACCTTCATAAGTTTGTTGAACAGAATAGAATATCTGTCTAAAAATGAATATAGGAACTATCCCTTTTTTGCTAGAATTCCAAGAATAGATTCTTCCTATTTTCTAATTATACACTCCCTTGCTCACTTTAGTAGAGGAAACTACATAAGAAGTTTTAAGTTAAAGCAGATGAGAGCATAACTTGGAGTAGCACATGATACTGCTTGTTACAGATTTATTATTAGACTATGATTGTTTTGTCAATGTTTCCCCAAAATAATCTTTAAACACAAAAAATATTAAAATTGAAACTAGTATAAGCCCTTAATATTTCATATACCAATTGTTTATAAATCGTTATTACAAAGCCATATCAAGTATTTTATATTTAACACAAACCATTAACAGTAAAACTAAAAGTAGTAACATATAAATGACCAACTTTATATACCAAAGGTGGATATAAGTATATTATATTCATAAACGTCACGTTATATGACAAATATTACTGCTACTAACGATAAGGTTAAAATAAATCTAAATATATAAATTTCCAGTCAATCTCGATAACTTTTCTTACGTATGGTACAAGCTGGCATATTCTCTAGAGCGATTTATTGTAACAAAGAATCGAAACTTTTAATCCATTTTATATCTCGCGTGTTTAAGATAATAACAACTTCGATAATTCCGAGTTGAACGAGGGAACAACAATAATCACGGATTTTACAAATCATAAAATACTAAAATACGTAGATATTGTCTTAGATAGGTTTGTTATCATTATTAAAAGTCATAATAGTTTCATTAACTATATATTCTTAAAATATAATGTTATAAATTCATAGTTCAAAAAAATCAGAGCTTAAATATATAATGTCGGTCATTTTATTGACATTAACCTCAAACTACGTTCCGTCAAAATAACAACATTAGCTTAAATATAATATATTTTTTCGACATTCAACGTTCAAAACAACGAATGTCCTGGTAGGCCGAAAACGATGGAAGATGCCAAATTGCAGACCGAAGATGAAGACCCTATACAAACTCAAAAACAATTAGCAGAGAAGTAGAAAATGGGTAAAAATGGAAAGATGGTCAAATCATTTTGTTTGCAAGACTATGTTCTGTGTCTAGTTGGACCAGGTGGATGTCGTATATTATGAACTGTTGAAACCTGAATAATTAGTTCATAGTGATTGCTAAGACATCAAATGATTAATTTGAACTGTGCATTGATTGAAAACCATCCAGGATTCGCTAAAAGACATAGTAAGGCGATTTTGCAGCATCACAACTACCTCATACAACAAAACCAGTCAAAGAAGTGTTAAAACTACTTGGATGAGAGGTTTTAGCTCTGAGATCGATGGGACACACGCTTGTAGGGCAGCTTCGAGATTCGTTTAGTTCAAAGGAGAAACTGTTCATTTCTAATGGTATCCATAAATTGTCTGAGAGATGGTCAACATGTATAGAATCAGATAGTCAACATAATGAATAAAGATATTTTAACTACCCATTGTAATTAACATATATTCTTTAACGAAGAAAAATGAAAAGGAATTACTGCCACATCTGATTTATATATTTATTTATTTATAGGTATTTGGCTGGGCTTCCTCCGGAATGCTTGTATTGAACAATCTTTCTGCAGACATAAAAATACTTTATCGAAATGTATGAATGAATAAAACTTTAGCAGCTATTAATCTTACCTATTAATATAAGGATATGTTAAGAATATTGATCTTAACTAGAACTTAACTAGAAGTGAAATACGAAGCTATGCTTCGAATAGAAGTAAGCCAACAATAATAACATGGAAATCAAAGTGAATTTCTTACCAACTACTATCAATAACTAATGCTCATCAATGATTTGCCAATATATTCGTAATTCGCTAAGGTTTCTTCATTAGAGTCCTACAAATCCTTTTGTAATTCTGTTAAAGATTAGTGTCATATAGTAATGCTACAATATCATAACATGACGTGTCGTAAAAATATAAAAAAATATTTCAGCGTTAAAAACAAATCATTCTTCATTACAACACAACAAATCCCGAATGTCATCTCTTTATTCCTGCACATACAAAATAAATCTTTAGAGCCAAATTTCGATATACTAGCATCACGTTAGACAAAAAGCAAAACACATTAGAACCAAAATAAAACAACTATACTGGTTAGTCAGAAGATACTCTCAACTTGATCTAAAATCAAAGAGGTTGATCTACTATACAATTATAAAGCCACCTTGGACCTATGGGGTACAAATATGGGGTTGCACTAAAAATTCAAATCAACTAGTCATACAACGCTGTCAAAACAAGATTCTTCGATTGATTACCAATGCATATCGCTATGTAACTAATGAAGAACTGCACGATGACCTGGAAATCAAATGGATTTGCGTAGTTATCCAAGATTTCGCCTTGAAACACGAAAGAAGACACAACTGCTGGACAGCGCGCAGGTGTCAGGAGATTGAAACGAACAAAACCATACGAACTTATATAAAGTGTGTACATTTAGTGTAAACTATAGCTATAAGTTAATAATTTATAAATAATTATAATTTTATAATTGAGGAATACATACTGATGCATTTTCTCGCACTCGTCTTACTTGTTAATTAATCCAAGTACATAGGAAAAGTAGTAATAAATTAATTGTAAATTACGATTTTACTAAGCGTATCTAATAAAGATGTTATAAAAAAAAATTCGATATCTCAAGAGGTTATTGCCTTCAGAATTATTTCATTCGAAATGGAACAACCAAATTGATACATTTACATAAAAATAACAAATTAGCGTTAATAAACAATCAGTATATGTTTTTGATATAAAAACCCGAAATATAAAAGGTAACCGTTGTAAATAAAATAAAAGAGAATTAATCGTGTGAGCGAAGATAACTCACTGTGATTACCTTTGCAACTAGAGAGTATGGTTTTAAAAAATACTTTTTTACAGAAAATATTTACCGTTTTTAAAAATCTTGAAAAATCAGGAATGCAAAGAAATCCATAATTTTAAAAGGGAAATTATTTACGTTGCTTAGCCTTAAAATAAAATAAGAAGCTTTTCCCTGGCTTAGACCATTAACGCTTCCATTATATTCTTCATTTTGATTATGTTTATTTTATTTTCCCTTTATAATTAAAGGCGTAATAGAATTTAATCTGATGCGAGGGTGCAAAATTCGATATGACGGAAGAAAAGTCGTAGTCTTGATAATAAACATCAAGTGTTGTATATCGATTAAAACAGCATTATCGCTTCCTTATTCAAAATATGTTAAACCACAATATTTTATCGAAAACCGAACAATGTCTAAGTAGATTTTTTTAATCATGTCGTTATGGAGTTACTGTATCCTGATAAGAAAACTGTTTTAAGATTATTCTTTTCAACATAACATACAAGTACAATAAAACATAACCTAATTAACTCTTACTTGAGTCAGCTAAACTACAGGGAAACCAACAAAGTGTAGTATATGACAAGCATCTGGTTATGTTTATTATTTACTAAATCTGTGGTTGTGTTTTGCTTGCTTATTAATTTGTTATAGGATTTTTAAAATTTGATGAAATTCATAAAAAATACTAGCTTTTATAGATAATCGAGGAAATACAAAATATATAGCAAAGCTGAGACCACGAGAGTAGAGATAAAATTAAGTATATATTAATCCCAGTAAGTATATATTAATATACTACATATTACTAGTACAAATTGAAAAGCATAATTTATATTAAAATATCAATAAAAATTATAATTTTAAAAACTGACAAAATAAAAGAATAAATATGAGAATGTAAAATGTAAATAAATAGTTATGTGACATTATTTTGGTAGGGTATGTTAAATTTGTATATATTAATATTAATATTAGCCGGCTTGGTGCAGTGGTAAAGGTCTCCTTTTTTACCAACGAGGGTTTATCTGAACTGGACTTACAGTTTAACGTGGGCTCCGAGCCACGGTCCTCGGCATTAAGCCTACCGACTGGCCAGTGACCAACTTAGAGACCATCCCAGAAGACATCCGGTCTTACCCAGCCTGGTTACTGGCATGACTGAGATCATTTTGCTTGTCGGATGTTACACTCTTGCCTAGGACCATCACCAATATCAAAACAATCACAAACATACATTTACGACCGTTCCCCAGCAAGATTACCACTACGCCAACCAAGCCGGCTTTATTTAATTTATTTTAAATTTTTCAACTTATAGTCACGTTGGAATGAATTTTTATTCAAAGAGAAACCGCTTAAATAATAATATAAACAACATTGTTAACTAAATTTCATTATCAACCAAATATTGGCCTTAATAAAATAAAAAAAAACATAAAAACTAAATCATATATAACCAAACTAAAATGAAATTGAATTCACTTTATTTAAGTGCGTATGTGCTGAAGCCTATCATATATTATATTTTGTTTGTTTCCAATCCAGACCTTTTTGACATTTTGGTTAAATACTTATAAAAAAGAATCGCTAACAATCGAATTGGAAAATGAGATTTGGGTCTACCACTATGACTCTGAATCAAAACCAGAAGCTAAAAGTGCTATCAGTTCATTAAGTAACGGATCGAGTAGTCGTTATTTTCTGGAACTTTACAATCCATTGTTACAGCATTTTTAAATACGTGTTTTTTTGCTTTAAAAAACATTAATTATTGTTTTTCTGCATTGTATTTAACCGTCGAAAGTTAATATTTTCTTAAACACGCGATATATAAAATGGCTTTAAAGTTTTGATTCTTTGTTACAATAAATCGCTATAGAGGATATGCCAGCTTGTACCATACGTAAGAAAAGTTATTGAGAATGACGGAAAATTTATACGTTCGGATTTATTTCAACGTTATCGCAAGTAGCAGCAATATTTATTATATAACGCGATGTTTATAGATATCTGATACATACCTTTTATGTACATACTGTAAATCGTTTTTATACCTACGCGGAATACACCAATTTACATGACAGGTTTTTATTAATTTTAATATTGCTATAGATTTACGACTCTTTGTAATCGATTAGAAAATGTTCAAGCTTTGAAGTTATTTATTTTAGTGAGTAATTGTTGCGTTTTTACCGTTAAATTTGCTTTCGTTCAATAGACTTTTATATATAAATTTTTATGTACACATTACATTATTCTTTTCATAATGTAATAAATAATTTTATATTATAAGTTAACATTATCTTTCGAAAACGAAATTTCCAAATATTTCAGATATCACTCAGATTTGTATCTCGACACTTTTTTCCATTTCGATTTCAAACTTTGTAGTTTCTTATATTCTCCAACGTATTACTCGATATTATATCATCGAGTTATTAATATGAGATTATCATTTATACAATCACGCTATGTAACTGCGTTTTAACTATGTATCTATATTTTCTACACATTTGTTTTGCCTCCATGATGTTAATTTTTGCTTCTATATATTGTGCTGGCGTGAATGTGGAGGAGTGTGCCCAGTGGAAATTTAGTTGTGGATAGACTAAGGAATGTGCAATAGTTCTCAGCCTTACATATTGCATAATAAAAAGACTAATTCTAATTCAATGTTCTGTTACTTAACGGAAGTTATTGAATATAGTTTTTCAAATAATTCTTGTATATCTGCCATGCTTCATCCACCTTTTTTCTGTTTATTGGAACTCTTTCTTTGCTAGTTGGTATGAAAATTTATTTTTCTTTATACCCTTTATTGAGTAGACTGGATGTTAGAAATTCATCATAATTGACACCACTTGCTATTACCATTTATTCATATATTCCAAGAAGTAGCTTAAGGTAATAGATTTAACTCAAAGAAATAATAGTAATTGCAAAAATTATTTTGAACATATTTCCAATATTATATTATTGAAGGAAAAAAAACAAAAATGTTCATTATAAAAAATTTAAAATTTGCAGTAAAATATGAACGTTTTTATTATCCACCAAATCTATTTGTGTCGAAAACAAGAAATAAAAATTCGATTAGGGATAAAAGGTAAAAACCGCGTATGGGAAACCAAGACTAATATTTTCCGAAAGGATTTCTTGGCTTTTTGTTTATCGGCCGCTTTTCAAATAAGTATATTTTCGATGCTCGATTTGCAAATCTGTTTTCAAATACGAAACTTTTTCGCCCAGCTAAAGAAGGAAAAAAGTAAATTCACCTAACGTCGTTACTCCTATCCATTTTTTTGAATTTTGTTATTCTGCTATTTCGTAAATACCATCGTCCTCCAAAAGCTTCTTACATCTTTTTATATAAAAATTAAATCATATGTTGGTTGGTTCATATATATTATTATTATATTTTTTTAGTACTCATGGTATCATTTTTTGTAACTAATTCATGAACAATAACATCATCAATTCATCAGGAGAAGACTTAACAATCCATGTATGTTCCAACCCAACACCCTCTGGACTTTTAACTCCCCTCACCCTTTTTTCATCAAACAAAATGTGTGGCGAGGTATTTTGCAATATTTATAACATACAGAATATATAGAGTAAAACTAAACTGAGAAATAATTATTTTACAATTATAAAGCCCGAAAATTGCCATTTTCTTCCCGCAAACTTACTGATCAACTTATAGTCTCTATTAGAGGATTTTATAAATTAGGAAAACCAATTACTCGAAAACTCGTACTTATTACACTCGAATTGTGTAGATTTTTTAATTCTTTAAGATCAGTTCATTTAAATATTCGGCTTGGTTGATGCAGTGGTTAAGGCGCCAGGACAATAGTAGGTGTAATAGTAATAACCACTACAATTGTGATAGTCGCAGGTTTGAATCCTGTCTAGAACGTGTTGTAGAAACAGTTGGATTTCTTGTGTGCATTTATGTGGATTCGTTTTATTTATGTGGAATTTTATAGATTCAGAACCGGACCCGGTGGAGCTGCGATAAAGTTCCAGGATTTTTTTATGTTTTAAATATTTTTCGTTTATAAGAACATATCAGAACAACATACTAATTTTCTAAGATGTCTACTCGCGAAAAGCGTTATATTTCGACCAATAAAAATACTTGTTTTGGCAAAATTATATTTTTTCTTCAAGATAATTCCCTTCAAGTGTGATACACTGATTATAGCGACCCTCTAACTTTTCGATGCCATTTTTGTAGTACGATTTGTCCTTTGCTTCAAAATAGGCCTCAGTTTCGGCAATCACGTCTTCATTCGACGAAAATTTCTTCCCTGCGAGCATTCTTTTGAGACTTCAGAACAGGAATAGTCGCTGGGACCAAATCTGGAGAATACGGTGGAAGAGGAAGCAATTCGAAGCCCAATTCATGGATTATTGCCATCGTTTTCACTGACTTGTGACACAGTGCATTGTTTTGGTGAAGCAGCACTTTCTTTTTCTTCAAATGCGGCCGTTTTTTCGGCGATTTCGTCCTTCAAACGGTCCAATAACGCTATGTAATAGTCACTGTTAATAGTCCTTCCTTTTCCAAGATAGTCCATGAAAATTATTCCATGCGCATCCCAAAATACAGACGCCATAAACTTGTCAGCCGACTGTTACGTTTTCCCACGCTTTGGAGCGGGTTCATCGTGTGCAGTCCACTCGGATGACTGTCAATTGGATGTCGGAGTGAAATAATGGAGCTATGTTTTATCCATTGTCATATATCGATGCAAAAACTCGAATTTATTACGCTTGATCATCTTCAAACACTGCTCCGGATCACCAACTCGTCGTTGTTTTTGGTCAAAAGTGAGCTCGCGCGGCACCCACTTTGCACACAGCTTTCTCATACCCAAACATTCGTAAATTATCTGATGTACACGTTGAATTGATATCTTTAGAGTGTCTGCTGTTTCATTCAATTTCAATTTACAGTCATTCAAACTCATTTTGTTGGTTCGAAATCACATTGATTTTCCTGGGGCAGTGTCCGCAAACTCGGCATCATCCAAGTTTTTGCTTCAACTGTATGTTTTCCCTTCAAAAAACGATATTTAATCAACACACGAAATTCTTTTTTATGCATTTTTTAACAATAATAAAAGTTGCTTCGCTCAAAATGCTATAATTCACAAGCCAATGATCCAACAGCTATTTACACGCATCTTTTGAGGCTTAGGACTAACTAAAAAACATACGGATTTAATTCTAGTAGCGCCATCTGTGTGTCAGGCTGAGGAATTTTCAATTGACCTGTTATATATTACATATTTTAATCAAGTACCATGAAAACAGTGGGCCAAAACTATCAATATATTTTCAGTTTCAGTATTCACGTACTCCTTTGCTGTAATCAAATAAGAGAAACCATATCTAGTTATTTATCTCTGAAGCAGAATTTGCTACATTCAAAAGGCATCATATTAACTATTACATATTATGAAGAGATAAAATACATTTCTTTATCATTAGCAAACAGATCTTCAAGTAATATACAAGATTCACAAAAACTATAGAACTTAGCATCCATTAGCATGGGCTTAGTCACCCCATTATAACGTGTAAGAAATATACAGATTCAAAGTATAAATTACAGATAATGTAAATTATTTATAAACCCTTGCTTATTTGGGATATAGAATGATAGCTGAAAATATTTCAAAGATATTCTGCAGGTTATATTCCTTTTATATTCAGCTGTATTTGTACCACTTAAAAAGGTGTTTTAGAATAACGCGTTTAACCAGAAAATTGCTTGTAGTTTGTATTTATTTTCTTGCGTAAAACTAAAGTATGAACGGAACCGAACAATTTGAAAAGACAGACTAGCTATAAAGAGTTATATTTTATGGAGTTCCAGCATAAACTTATAGCCAAGCTCCACAACGTCGTAAACTAACCCAACTATCATTAGTATTCATTAGGAATTCTCTTCCACGGTAATCTTCTGATCGTCGAAATCGATACCGTTTAAGACGCTTCTAAAATTAACCCGCTTTCTTGTTGCCGGTATTTTTCACTAGCCATCCCCCTTATCTTTTTAATAACCATCGGAAATTTCATGGGGGAAATATTCCTGTTTTATGGACAGGATGCAGTTGCAGTTAAATTTCATTACTTCAGGCGTTACTGGCCAATGACGTGGCCAACGATAGTCTAGGGCCTCTATAATGCATACAAAATAATCGGAATTGCTACAGTATTACCGCTAATGTCAAATACACAACGGCTTATGAATTCAGTGTTTGTTTATATAACTGAGCTTTAGATAGTAAACTATTAATTATTTAGTTCACAAACTAATAACAATTGCATCATCAGAAGTTAAGCTTATACATGTATAAGTCATAAAATATCGCAATAACATTAACAGTAATTGCTTTAAATTTAATTATAATAATACAGTGTACAATTAATTTACACAGGTTGTTCCACAACGATCCAACTACTACTGCTCGAATTGTTTCTTATTACCCTTAGTGGTCCAACAGTCTGCCCAATGGGCAATAAGTACTTTTTTTAAATTTATTTATTACTTTGCTTCTAGTCGTTGTCGACTAACCTACAATTTATCTTTACAATAACTTAAATCTAGGTATACATCTTATTCTCTAATAATGTTTATATATTAAATTTGCTGTTTAAAGTTATTATTAATAATATTATTATTAATATTAAATGCACCTCACTACACTACACAAGATCAAATGGTTTGATTCTTTTAAATTTATGTCCTGTTCTGGTGTCATCCAAGAGTGTATTACTTCGATATAAACATGAGAATGGAGTCTTTCGTCATGTCTTCTTGCCATTATCTTGATCATCTCGAATAAAATATTGAAGATCTCGATGTAAGTAATCAGTTCTATAGTATTTGGGTGCACCAACAATACTTTAGACTCAACACTCAACAATACTCAGAACTTTATTCAGGGAAACTTGTATTTATAGTACATTTATTTAGCGGAACATCCTCACAATTATATATGTCCATATATGTTTATATACTTGCTTGAATACAGTAACTTATTATGAACTGATTATGTATTTTCTTATTATAATTATTATATACATGGCATATATAAGATCACTGATGTCTATTAATGAGATTGGATGACAGTAAAAGTCTTAATATACGCGCTTCACTGTTATCGCTAATATTTCTCTAACTGTCAAGTCCATTGCGTGCACTGACAGGCTTTCGAAGATATCCACCATAACACGCAACACTTTATTTTGAAACCGTTAAATGTTGGCTATTGCCCGTCCAATAAAATAGCCAATGCACGGCAAATTTGTGATGTCAGCACGTCGCAGTATTGCTGCATCAAAATTAACTTTTGGTTTATTTTGACTCTACATATAAGTTTTATAAGCCTTTCCTTAATTACTTGTCGATCCATTTGTTGGGATCTTTTCCACCACTGTGCTATGATATTGTGCATTGTCGATAAAAATAACTCGTAGTTTTTCCAAGTTCTTAAAATGTTTATTTTAAAACCAGAGCAAAAACATGTTAGTGAAACTTCTGGACTTGGAGGAAAATGCTAACTCTGTTCCAGGAATGAAACAACTCCTGTTTCCAACATAACGAACAATGTATCTGCTATGAATTATTTACAATATTATGTCTAACAAAACATAGTCAAATGTTATTCTAATCTCTATCGCTTTCCATCAACTTGTGTTGTCATTACACTTTTTTATGAGCGTCTTGCTATTAGTGACCCAATATTCCATTTTGGAATATCCATATTTAATCTAGATACACAAACTTAATGAATAATGAATGACTTAAAAATAATGAATTTTCCTTAATTTTTTTATACGCTTTTGGGGATTTTGGGAAGTTGATAATATTACTTTCTTCATCTACAGACATTTCAGACGGGAAGGTTGATGATTAGCTGAATTTTTGTCAATAACTTTAACAAGTGGGGTTAATCTTCATGTATTTTCCTGTTATAAAATATTTCTGATGTAACATAAAAAGAGTGCTTATGTCAATAACAATGTTATTCTTCAATGCCAATGTAACACAACATAGAAATATAACATAGTGTGATTAAATTACTTTATTTTCCAATATAATTTCTCTAAACTCCAATACTCATTCCAGCGATCCAAACTTGTAATTCCAAACATATTCATCACTGTAGTAGTGTTACAAATATTTTCTTATGAGAATTGTTCTTCGTAAAAGAGATTTTGAGGTTTGAGAGCAATTAAAAGTTGGAGAGATCTGAATAAGCTGGATAGTGAAACTTTGAAGCTGTGAAGGGTCTTTTTTCACGAACTTTTGCTTCCAAATGATTCTGCTAAGAAGATTTTATTATTTTTATAGTTTATTTTTTAATCTTCCTCTTGCATACCAAAAAACTAACGCTCACACTTTCTTAGCCGATTTCAGAATAAATATTCGACGCCAAAGAAGGGGATGCGCACCACCCATCAATTTCTTGTTTTGTTTCAGACTCATGATGGTAAACCCAAGTCTCATCCTCATATCATCAATCATAGTGATGAAATGATGCAAAAATATAATTTTAGTTGCACTCAGTATTTACAGTCACAGTTACAGTTTACAGTATTTAAAGGATTATATTAATTTGCGGAATTTTATAAATAAATTTAAAGCTGTATTCTAGTAATTACGATTTAAAATTTAATTAAATTACATTAATATTTATTATAGGTTATACAAATGATCGATTAGCCTCGGTTGAAAAAACTGATAATATGAACGAGCAATATATGCTGAATATGACGATTGTTATAGAACTTTCCACGTCAACGTTTGTATGTAGATTTTTACAGTTTGAAACATATCGCGTATCATACAGTAATTTTCATCGATAATAATCACCATACGCCACCAATAATATTCTATATAATTAAATCGAGATATGACCCTTAATGCATGTATCATCGTCTATTTTGCTATCACCCTCTTTTACATTTATATACTTTCCAAGCACGTAAGAATGTGGCAGGCTAAAATTCTAAAGGGAATAAAAGTTAGGAACAATAATGTTTTCGTACAAAAAAAATATATAGATAGAAAAGATATTATACTAGCGGCGTAATGGCTATAATTTATATTATCATACATATCTGTACGTTTACTATATCAAGAACAAATATTTATGAGCTTATTCCAAATAAGGGTCTCATTTTTTATTTATTTTTCTTTATTTATATAGTATGATGTTACCGATAAATATTTACATTTTGAGGTAACATAAAAAAACAATTGTTTATACATTTTGTATTAGTAAACAACATTATTTTACCTTATACAAATATACCATTTATATTAATGTACATATTCAGTTTTAGTGTTAACGAAGATGATATAATATCGGTCCTATTTCAATTTATATTTTTTACTATAGACGGATGAAATAAATGAAATTGGGAAAATAAATGATTAGGTTTCCTTATCTCTCCTTCAAAGTCCTCTGTAGTACACTTCTATAGTAACTGTACTTCTCCATTCCTTCTCCCTTAATAATACTCCAATCCCAACCGCCGGCTGTCCTGGAAGCATCACATCAAAGAACTTCAAACTCGATGTTCCAGAGACATGTAAAAGCTGCGGTGGCTATCTAGCCAACGCACAGGTGCAGACCAGGAAACCATACTTAAAATATATTCCTCCATACTCCTTCCTAAGCTATAACTTCCTGCTATTCGCTTATACTACAGTTAGAATATCGCTGAATGCCTTTCGATCCTCCCCTGCAATTAACTTGTACAGTCTTACATCCACTCCGCCTCTTTCTTATCCCAGGGATTTTCTTTCACTGAAGTTCACTATGAGATCGCTTGCTCCACCATCTTCCTTAAATCTGACCTCCATTTGGAGTCATCCGCCAGTTCTGGACTGTCTTATCCCTAACTACTCCACTCGTACCTCTCATATAATTGCTGATCTTCTTTTTAGGGCTGGAGTTAGCTTGTTGCATTCACTCCTTATCCACTACCCCAATTTTCCCCCTTGGACTTTCACTACCCCCTTCATAAACACATCTTTATATCAATTTTAAAAAAGAAAACATTTTCCTTACCTCATTCGGTCCAAGTTATGTCAACTTCTCCACTCTTAATCTGGCCGCAAGCACATATGTACCGATGACTCATTTGTGTATTTATGTTGTCTATTTTTGTATATTCATATGTGAATTTCTGGTGGGCAACCGGGTATTCCGTTTCAAACTCTCTGAACAGGGTTCAGTATTGACATCTGAACTCTTCGTGATATTCAAAGCTTTATCCTACATCACAACACAATCCTTCAAAGAATTTCTAATCCTTACCGATTACCGAAATGCTCTCAAATGTTTGCTGGAACAGAAGTTCAATCATCCCCTGGTCACCGACTCACTATCAATCATCCGTACCCTCTATCTGAAGGGGTGTACGGATAATGCGGCTAAATCGGCAGCCTCCTCTCCACTCCCCATTACAAATATTTGTATCTATACTGACCTTATACCATTCGTTTCTTGTTTCACCAAGAACGAGGTACAGCGTCGTTGGGCCCAGGAGGCCAACCACAACAGGCTCTTTGAGATTAAAGCTGATTTTTTCTCCTTTCTTCACGTTCCTTCCCTTCGTCATCATACCGTAGCTCTGAATAGACTGCGATTGGGCCACTGTCGTTTCTTGAACGGTTACTTGATGACTTCGAGCCCGCCTTCTGAGAATGAGTATTATCATCATACCCTTATTTCATTCTACCACATACTGAAGGACTGTCCACGTCTCGTCTATACTAGAGCTATGTATGGGTTGCAAAATTTTAGAAATGTCTTAACAGGAGAAAATACAGACATACTCCTCGGATTTCTCCGTAGAATCTAGCCTATGCTAAGTTAAGTGTCACTGACCAGATAACCATTACTACCTCTGTATAGGTGCTAATATGTACTGTAGGATAAAGCCTCTAGTTCGTTATGGTTGTGTTTTTGTAGTCTTTTTTTATTTGTGTCCATTTTTAAATTGTATATACACTATTTAAAATTTTAGCCCCTGCTGTTTGTGTTATCAATTTTTTAATTTATTATTTTATATATACACATTATATCTGTCCCTATCCCCTTTATATCAACACAGTACTGTTGTATAGTCGCAAAATGATGACATCCGCCAAAGCGACAAAAAAAGTAAAAATTATTAAGAATATGTGGTAGACAAAATTTTGCCAATATAAATAAATATTTTGGGAATAAAAGAGACAATGACACTTTTTCAAAAACTATATCCCATGAGCTTTATAGGAATTAAGTTTAGTTTAGCTTGATGTATCCAGATATAATATTTAATTTATTCTACACATAGCAATCGCCATTATTGCGGTGGTTATCATGAAAATGTCACTGTGACAGATATAAACCAGGAGAAATCAAAAATATTTTTAAAAATTTCTGAAACCTTATCTCACCCACTTACCGTGTATAAATGTGACTATAAAAGATTCTCGAATCCACATAACAAATTAATTAATTAAAATTAATTGATTAACACAAATTAATTAAAATCGCTTCAACCGTTTAAGATAAATTCAATGACATAGACACTGATAGAAGAATTATATATATAAAGATGATGAATAATGTTTTCCATTTGATACTATATTTTAAGATTTCTACTCCTTAAAAGCGTTATATTTCGGCCAATAAAATTGAAAACTTCCCACAGAGAGTGTATATGTTACGTATTTTGATCAAGGACCATGAGATCGGAGAACCAAAATACCACTTTAAACAACGTTACGTAAATTCCATTTTAGAAATAAAATTTTCTTCTATTCCATCGTTTTAAAGGAGGCAATTTACAGTCACTTTTTAAATTCAATAGTAGTTCTATTACGAACGACCACTGTCAGAAAAATTGCCCAATTCCAATTTATATCTTTTGCTTTGCGACGCAGAGAGGTCGCTCGCAGTTTTATTACCATCGATAGTTATGAACTATACATTCAATAAACCGTAAATGAAACTTTACAGCCTCTATTACCTTTGTGAAAGTCAAATGTAATGTAAGTAACCTAATTTTAATTAAATATTCTTTTAAACTAATATGAGAAATTACGTAGACATGGGTATCAATAAATAAGGACTTAAACTACAGTTAATTATACAGACACAATAGTTCATAGTTTAGAGTTGTTTTATTACTTTTACATTGAACTCTTTTCCACACCACCTATGAGGTAGAGTTATAGGCGCATTTTTTATGCAATAGTATCCCTTGAAGACCTTATCCGCCCAATTAACAATTATATTTCTAACTAATGTACTTTAGTTTCATATTTAGCATTTAGTTCCTTCATTAATGTATTTCCTAATCAAGATATTTATTTATATCACCATATTTCTCCTTAGTTTCTTCTGTTACTACTTATGTAGATTTTTCATGATAAAATTAGATTTAATCACTGCATTTTCCTTAATGCATTTGTCATATCTGCAAAACAGTTAGTACTCATCCTCTCATACTATCTAACCTAATGCTCATGTTTAATTCTAACCAATTACACGCATATCTATACACAGAAATCTTTCACACTCCACAATACGATTTTTTACAGTTAACCTCTATTAATTATATACACGCGTTTACTTGTTTTCACTCTCATCGCCTGGTCTTGGTAATTGTCGGGGGTCGAATCACTGTCATGTTCTGAGTCAGTTTTCACCTGCATGTCCTTCTCACCTGCAAGAGTGGCCAATGCTCCTTTTTTAAATATCTAGGTATCATCTAGATACACAAATTGAAATAAAAAATCTTCCTTGATTTTATTATTTGCTTTTAAAAGCAGTCTGGTTCTATTAGACATCTTGAGTGAGTTATCTCTATTTACACCATTTAAATACTATGTTCACTAACAGTGTATTAAGGGATCACTTACAAGTTTTCTGTGAATACTTTTAAGACTACTAACCGTTTTCATCTTAAATAATTGTATTAAATTATATATTGTATTGTATTAAAATAATTGTATTATTTATAACCTCTGATAATCATCACTACTAGTTAGAAGAATTTTGCAGATATTTAACAACCAAACGAATTTTATTGGCTGATTCGCTTACATTTTCAGACGTACTAAACAGCATTCTATCTCTTTTTAACTAGAATAAAATGAGTAGTAACATATCATAAAATATCATAAATAGCTATAGGCAATACATTCGACATCATGATGACGTGAGTTCATTGTTGTTTTAGATAGATTACATCTGTTTTACCATGAGCATGACCACAACACCCTAATCTAGATAAAAAAATAGCGTGAAATAAAAAGCGAATCTTGTCCAGATGTTCTAATAGAAGTGCAGTGTCAAAATAATATACTTGATACCCCTGACAAAGGGAATTAACACTACTAATGGTTAAAAAATAGGTTGCAAAAGAATTTCATTCAAACGAACTATTATAAATACACAGAGTAATCCAATATGATTATCTAGAACAATTCTCAATGTTTTGACATATAATTTATACTCATTTTAGATTTATACTTAATTGGACATGCAGATTTCTCTTTTGCTGATGCATCATTGCATCATACTTAAATCTTTCAAATAATAAAAATTTAATTGTACACTATTGCATAGATAAATATAAGACAAAATCCTTCAAAGTATTATCAACGCTCCATGGCATATTTTAATCGAGAGGAAGAAGAACGTCGAAGTGTTTTAATTACTCGACGACAGTGAACTTATTCGATGCTTGAAAAGACAAAAATCTTTTGAACTAGAAGAGCTAGTTAATGTTTGAGATCTTATACCTGAATTTTAATAACATTATGGACATTTAAATTTAAAAAGGCTATCTATAATATTATTATTCTCATTCATAATCTCCTTTATCTTAATCCATTCATTTCACCCCTATTTATATATATGACCTCCATATATAAACCTTTAGTTTTTATACATTAATCATAATATGTTTTTCCAAATATCAAAAGTTTGTTGTGAAAGATCTTAAACTTAGGCAAAAATGGATCAAATTGTCCGAAAGGGAAATATATATTCCCACCTGGCCGAGAAAAAAAACTGCCTCTTTAAATGTTTTGACAGAAGACCCCTCGGCTTCATCCTCTCGCAGTCCGTATTTCTGAAATCCCGAAATAAATATTTTTAGGTGAAAATATATGAGACGAAAACTGACCATAAGAGACCTAAGTCCGAAGAATACCAATTGAGTTTAAAACTTTCCCCAAGGTATAACATTATATATATATATATATATATATATATATATATATATATATATAATCTTGTAGGTTATATTTAGCGTATCGTAGCGCTCGGTGAATCGGTGATCGATGTGTAATATCTGAATGATTGTTTAATGTTTTACAAGCTACAGTATCCACGGCAATGGCAGCATACACAAAACATGGGAAAACATCGTCGACAAAGACGAATTATACTTAGGAAACCCTAAGTTAACTGACAGAGACCGAGGAACAGTAAAAGGGATTTTTTCAACACTCACTTGAGTAATACTACTGTGTCGACGAAAATAGTATGGGGAGAGCTCCCCAAAACTACCATTCATGGAAGGACTCACTTTGAGAAGCAATCAAGAAGACTAAGAGACATATCACATCTATACCACCTATAAGATACAACAAACTAAACAAAAAGGAAAGCTCTTTGCTGAACATCTAACTGAAGTCAACAATCCCAATCGAGAACACACGAACCGGGTCATAACTAGTACTGATAACTTAAAATCACAAATTATCACAACAGTAACCCCGAGAGAACTAACAAATGAGATAGGAATAAACCTATACCCAAACAAGTCACAGGGATTCGATTTAATCACTGCAGAAGTTGTAAAACAAAGTAAAACCAAAGCCATAGTACCGCTTACTAATATCTTTAACGCAGCTTTTAGACTGAAATATGCGCCTGCATATTGGAAAGTGGCGGAAGTGAACAACTTGCTGGTAAAGCCTGGTAAACAACCTAATGAAGTCAAATCGTATAGACCTATTTTTCTACTAACAATTGTGTCCAATAATAAAACATAGCAACCTAATTCCGGACCAGTTTATATTCCGTCAAAAAAAATTCAACAATCGACCAGGTTAATAGAATATGTTTGAGCGTTCTTGGAAAAAAAAAACAAATATGCTCTGCAGTTTTCCTACGCGTAATACACCAGGACTTGATATATAAACGAAACAAAATGCTGTCAAAGCAATATGTAGACCAAACCTCAACGATCATAAAACCTGGACAGTTGATTACTAGAAGGATATGGTATAGTCCGATAAATGATTGTTTACATTGTTTCCTATAAATGGCCGTTATTATGTATGGAGAACCCCAAAAAAAGCCTACGATCTAGACTGTCTGCCTACAATCAAGCATGGGATCGATTCTGTTATGATTTGAGCAGCAATATTATGGTATTCAACTGGTACTCTCATTCACATCACTCACTACGAATCAATATCTCGACGTTCTTATTGATAAAGTTTTTACTATGACTAAAATATGGCTGCCAAGCACTACGATGGTCCAAGATGATAATACGGCCAGACACACAATCAAAAATGGTCAATGTTGTTTTGCGGAGCATCAGAATATCATCAAAAACCTTCCCTAATCAGAACAATCGCCAGACCTCGACATAATTGAAAGGTTATATGGGATTTTAGAACAGAGAATGATGAGTAGATTTCTATCGCCAAAGGATGGTTTAACACCTTATTAATAATTAAATATTGTATATATGTCATATGTTCATATTATTTTGTTCAGCCCCTATATAATACCATTATTAAACATATTTATTATCAAAGAATCATTTTTTTATTAAGAATAACAAAATCAAAACAAATTTACCATAGTCGAATCACTTAAATTCTGTGAAAAAATATAATCCATAATTTTCCTATTTCTATGCTGTATGAGCAGCACAGCGGCTATATCACTCCTGTCAAGTTCAAAACATTTCCGATATTTCAGTTTCAGGAAATATTTACAGAATCGTCGTGTTAAGAAACCTGAAATCATAAAACTGGAATATTGTAAAAATACCAAACAAATCATTTTTGATGAACTCAATCTCGCAAGATGCATGATGTATATAATTAACAAAAGTCCGACAACTGAAATAGGTAAAACAAATTTGATGTTTTGTTCCATAAATTAACAAAAAATATCTTGATATAACTGATATGTTAAAGCCAAAATTGCGCATGCCGAAGATTTTTTTCCGCTAAAATTAAACCTTAACCGAGAGCAAAAAATTATTCAAAACTCAAACTTTGAGGGTGTGTAATTACGGTTGAGCTTTAAGCTTTTGCCACCGAATCTAATTTTTCGAATCCCAACTTTCATCGTTCGTTCGCTTTTTCGTTCTGCTTTTGATGCAGGATACGCCTGAACAATTTTTGTTTCTACCGATTCACAAAAAAAGCATTTTGGTATTAGATCGATATAAAATTCGGAAGCTATTCAGTGCTATTTATTAATTTTATAGTACTCGATAAACTGTTACTTAAGCTGTATAAATACATTCTAGAATTGACTTCATTTTATACAAATTATTTACTGAACACTGTCCAACAAAAAAAACTGAATGATTCCTTCGCTTGCTGCGCTAATTCTTACCAATTTTGGATCAAAAACATGATTTTTATCATTTCTTCTATGTGTTCTAATTGCGTGATTCAATATTAAGGTATTTTCTCATTTTTTACTTCCCATCTATCTATCCTGGTCTCTTGTAAATTGCTTTGTACACTTTTATTTCAGTTTTTCTTGATGTTTAGCTTTTACTTATATTTTTTCCAATTTCTGTTTTTTTCAGTTGTGACATTCATTTCCATCTCTAGGCTACCATTGCTTTCGGTTTCTATACCCAGATACTTATACGGATTTACTTGTTTTATTTTTACCACCCCAATTTGGATATTTATTACTCTCCCATAACCAGTTCCCTCTTTCGTTTTGCTTTTATTCATTAGCATTCCACATTATCTTAGTATTATATTCCATCTGTTTAGGATTTTCTGTAGATGTTCTATCAGGTCTATCAGCTATTTTTACATAATTTGCAAAAGTTCCTACAGACATTTCTATTATTTCGGTATTTTTATATCTAATATCCCTGTATTGTGTATTTAACATCATGTTTTTTAATTAATCCGTGTTCCACTGCATCATCATCCGCCCATCTGTTATTAACTATTGTCATTCTTCAATTCATTCTCAATTTATTTTTATATGGCGTAACCCTGCATAACTATTTATTCAATTATCACTCATTCCATCATCCATTTACCATTATGAATTATACCTTTCATTCAGTTCGTTTAATTTTTATTTTTTGTTTTCTTATCTTACCTCGTTCAGCTCCTCTCTATATTATTTTGATTCCTCCCTTATTTCCTTGAATTCTTACTATACTTCCTTTAAAATATTCAATAATAGCAATGAGCACATCTTCTAGTTTGAGTTTCTCTTATCTGCTTCTTCAATATTTGGGTTTCTATTTTACACTCTTTGTAACATTAAAATACAATTCATTTGGACTCTCTCACTATTTAGTTGACTTTCCCCTTTTACCCTCATCTTTTGTATACTTGTCTTCTTCACTATTCATTTTTCGAATGAATATACTGCCATGGGTTTTTTAATTCATCCTCTTCCTTCTCTGACCAACATAAATAATAATGTGTTCTGTGATTTAATCATAGTTATAATCTTTCTGTTTATTAAAAATCCATGTTGTTAAGAACCACCCAAGTTTCCATTTCTTTTGTCTCCAAACCTAAATCGAATGCAATATACAATCTGACGTATTTTTAGCCTAATAACAACATGATGTAGGAAACTTTTCTTTCATGTGTTTCCACTTCTATTCGATATATTTGATTATGTCGAAGAGAGTTGATATGATTATATAAGCCTCACTCTTTTGAACTGCTTTACCGATATGAATAGAGATAAAACGATTGCTATTGTAAGGCAGCTTTCAACATAACTTTGAATAGCCACCCAGTTAGACTATTTATTTAAATTCAAACTTTCCACCAGACCATTAGTTTTTCTCTCAAAACAAAACAACTCTACAAGATCTATTTTTTACTGTGACAAATAAATTTCTCGAATGAAATCATTCATCATTCATATTCATTCAAAATTAGGGTCATGGGATACTGATCAAGCTTTACAAAGTTCTTGGTCTTTCACGCTTTCTTTATTTTCTACGTCCAACTCTACGTAACTCTTGAATTTGGTGTAGTAGGAAGTTGTAAATATGTAGTAAATAGAATGAAGTATACTGCTTAATATATTTTAACGTTGAAATGTTAATATTACAGCAGACAAAAACAGATTTTGAAATCATTATCTGTATCAAATTAATATGCAAAGAACTAATACAACAGCTGTATTACGTCAGTTGAGAAAGTGGAGATATATATTCGTACTGAGCTCTATATAGGTTGAATTATTTTAATATAATTTAAATTAAAACCGTCTGAATATTTCATGGACTATTACTTTCTAGAGTATAGAGAAAACATCGGTTCAAATATATATATATATATATATATATATATATATATATATATATATATATATATATACACGCACAGAATGAATCTTTCAACTTTATCGTGAATAAAACATTAGATGTTTTGGCTATAAACTCTTTGGAGTTGTTTTTTTATCTGCGAGTGTATCATTGCCATCAGACATCAAAAATAGAAACAGGGATATGAATAAAAAAGAATACATATAAAGTACATCCAAAATATCTGAATTGGTTTATTATACAGTTAAAAAATATAATTTTTGGTCGACATTTTTAAGTTAATGAGTTTTTCCATGAATTTAATGAACGAATGTTGTTCCCTTTCTAATTATTAGATGATGGAATGAGTCAGTAGTTTCTGACAAATGAAATCTATCTAAGCCACCAATAATTAAGCTATCAACAATAGACAAGTGCCTACTGTCTAATATAAAAAAAAATCTTTAAAAATGTATTTTATAACATTTATTATTATTAAATTTTAATTTTGAACACCCTGTAGATGACCGAGTAATTTTAAATGCATTGTCTCCTGGCACACACGAGCGGTTTTCTATTAAATTAAATTCTGAACTCTTTCAGATATTCAGTTTTCAAGCAGGCGCTAGTACGTGTAGAATATTCTTATACTTTTATTTACACAAAAAGCAGGGACGTTTATATTAAAATCACCTTAGCTTAGTTAAAATGTATTTTAAATACTGACCCATAAGCTGTTGAAAAGAATCTGATTATTTCGAACTGTATTTTAGTTACCAGTTAGGTGCATTAAATTACAAAAATTCGAAAAATATTATTTGAGTATTATATGTGTATACTCATCATAACAATGCCTCTTCTATCAAGCATTCAGTTTTTCGCTCAACTCATGCCATTCCTCAATTACCCTATTCGCCTGAATTAGCTTTATCAAACTTCTCTTATTCTCTAAACTCAAAATACCACTTCAGTGGCATTGTTTTGTGGCCATTTTAAAAACATATAAAACAATTCAAAAAATATTTTTAAAATAACTATTTAGAAAAACTAGTTTTATATAAGAAATTTTACTATCTCTTATCACAACGGTAGGCCAGCAACCTCAGGAACTAGTATATGAAGAAGCTATAAGATGTTTTGCTGGAGGATCCACAAGCCTTAAAAGATTAAAGATATTTCTGATAATTTAAATATCAACTAAATACTCCTTAACTTATTTCCTCCATTACTGATCATAACGTAACAGTGCAAAGCAAACATGGTAATTATTAAATTTAGAATAAATTTTAAAATAGAAACAGTTTTATTAGTAATAAACTTGACCTTTAAAGAGCAATATCAGCAAAAATGTATGAAAAGTGATAGAGATATGAAGAAATGGTAGCAACAGCTCAATTACAAATGTATTGCTATACAGGTATCAGATCGGGTTGTTTATATATTTATGGTATCTTCTATATATCCATGACAATTTATTTTATGAAATTCTGGATAGAACACTCAGTGAGTCTTAAACATTCGTCAATCACTGAGAAAATGTAGTTGTCATGGCAAAAAATTTGGATAATGATTTAATATGATATCATAAAATTAAAAAATGTAAAGATTATATATCTCACTTATACAAAAAAAAAGAAGCATTGCTAAAGTTTAGTCTTTGTTAATACCGAAAATATTACAGCAGTGAAGATGATCGTGAAAGAACATCATTATTTTTTCCACCAGTCCATTGAGATTGAATTCTTGTAACTTAGATTTTAATTTTGGTAATTATAATAAATTTTATTTTAATTTTACCATCAGCAGTTAGTACACCATCAATTTACAAAAATTAAAAAGTTTTAGATTTATCAACGAACTTTAGGTACATTGAATGCATGATATCAATAAATTGTTAAGAAAATTCTTACTAAAATAGTTGCTAACTATGGACTATATTTTTAAAAATAATAATGAACACAAATTTCTAAAATGTAATAGAAAAAGAAAATACTTAAAATTAATTTACAGTCGTTATAATACTTATAGAACGTTTAATTTTGTGCAACATAATTAAAATACACAAAGGGACTCTTTCCATCTATTTTTTCCTTCATTTCGTGCCCTGTATGGGGTTCAAAGAAGTCTAACAGAAATTAAGACTAAGTTTCAAACCGTTTTATGGCGCCATCTGTTCAAAGTTATGACTCTTAATTTGGATAAACCTTTATTTATGAACTTTGTAACATTTAAATTTTATACTATCGTTACATTTCATAAAGCGTCCAAGTTAAGTTGTAAAAAGAAATAACTTTTTAATAAAATTTTTGCTCGGAAATGTGAAAAGCTGTTAAAAGCAGATATGAAAAAAAAACTGTATAAGGCTTTCTTATCGATTTTCACAATTTAGTATCTACCAAATTACTCTTTAATATTACACAAATCAGGCGTTTTAGGCTTTGTCAATTTCCTCGCTGAATTTTTATGTCGGAAAATGAGGTTACAAGAAAACAGAGGAAAAAAACGAAATCGGAAAGAATGGCCGACTTTTTTTTCATCTAAAATCAGGAGAAAATAAGACCATTTTAAAAAGATATTTTTCTTTTCCCACCACGCAGATCAATAGGAACTGTGCTACTTTTCTTCTATTCCTATGTAAAATATATTTTTATATTCTAGTATTTTGCGATATTGTATTGAATATATCATCAATACTCCACTTATTTTAACACTCCTATTGTTGAAAACCGTTATATTTAGGAGCAAATTATCTGTGTACATTTAAGGAGGAACGTTTATTATCAGTTATCTGATTTCACCCATGGAAGTGGAAGATTAACTATTATATTCCAGCCTACACTAGCTTTGGGTAGTGAGGGAATATATTTCAAGGCTGGGAAAGCCGCCTTTTGTTGGCATTAATAAGTTTGTTGTTTAAATTCGCATTATGAGGCTCTACAGATATAACAACTAAAAAATATGCTTTTATATAACAAACGATCTCAATAAAATTTATTATTTTATTTAATCGAACATTTTATGTAATCATTAATAACCATTTACAATATTATGAATTGAATTGAATTGACAACATCTCTTTACAATTACAATATAATAAGTTCGTAGAAAATTTGAAGGATGGTGCTATAAATATCTTGTTTCTTTATAAAGGCTTCATCAAATTTCTTCCGAGACTTAGAAATTATCTGACTCTCTACAAGCTTGAAGTATTTCAAATGCTATATTTGCATTGAATCTGATCCATAATTCTGTTGAAATATTGTTCAAAAAAAGCTGAACGAATTCCTCATTGACCGAATGGACCCTCATACTGCAAAATAACTATATATTCTCAAAAAAATTAGGTTCTTATTCATAAAATGTCATCATCTTAAGAACATACTTATTTAAAACATTTTAAAAAATATTTCCCACTGGAGATCAATCTGACGCTGATATTTTGTATATACCGTCTATAACTGAATGACAACGCATTACCTTCCAGGTCTTCAAGGAAAATCAATTTGAGATTGCAGTACATGGCTGATGATTCAAAATTTCGAAATAGAATTAAAAAAGGTTATTTATTTTCCCAAGTTTATTTCACTCACTTTAATAGCAACATTATTTCCAGACTTTAAAGCAATTGTTGAATTCAATTTCTGGAATAGTAGTAGGCAATAAATATACATAAATATTTTTCATATCGATCTACCCTCATATGTATATCACATCGGATACCATAAATATATTCTTAAATTCTATAGCAATATGCATGTCAAAGCTTTATTATTACGTACCATATTACATTAAAAAAAGTGTGAGGAATTAGTTTCGACGTTTTAAAGATTAGAAGATTTATAAACAACAATTATCTCGTTTAAACGAAGAATTGAAAAAGTGGTCGTTATGTTATATAAACAAACACAGAATAAAAATGGAACAGTAAGACAATAATGTTTGAACACACAACCGTTTATTCCCGCTGCATTTACCAGACATTAATCTCATCGATAATCACTTTTACATATCTTTTACATCTTTTACAAAAATCTACTGAGAACCCACCAAAGAAATATTATCAGAAAAATAAGAATAAATAGTTCCCAGCGATTGCATTCATATTTAAATGAAAATGTCATTTTACACATAAAACCTTTATTATTAATAAGAATCAGTAAACATATAAACCAGTTAATAAATATAATATATAATATTCTTGGTTGTAGCTATTATCTCAACATTATTTGCGTTTTGATTTAATAGAAATGATATCAGTTGATAGCACATAATTGTAAAATAGTCGTTAAATTTTATGAATAGCGATAATACAAATTACGATAATGCATGCAGCCTTAATGGCGAAGAATGAAAGCCAACTTGCATTAAAATAAACTTCAAATAATAACAGGGAATATCATTAAAATATATTATAGTTAGTATATTATGAAAACTGTAACTAAAGTTTATTTTAACATATTGGCAAGAGAGTTTATACCATAACTCATTAACAACAAGCAAATAGAAGTTACTCTGATGAAATATTGATTACATAATGTTAAAATATAATTAGGTTTATTATTTTCTTCGTTAATAATTTGGAGCTTTAAATTAATATATTTTACATAAAACTTTACAGTACGGTACCTCTCTAATATAACCTAAATCAAAATAATATCAAATATTATATTGAATTATTTAATTAACAATGTTTATTACTTTTTATATTTGTACTAAATAAGTTTGTATAAAATATACGACTCGCAGAATGCTCTGATAAAATTTATTCTTAAATTCATAATATTTTCTTTACATAAAGTTTTACAATATCTCTCTAATATGACGAATCGAGCTAACCGAATTCTATATTAAATATTATAATGAATTGGTTTCCTAGATATAAGAAAATTCATAAAAGTAACTTGTTACAATAGATATTAAGTTTACAGACAAAAATGCTTAAAACTTTTACACCAATTGACATGAACGACGAAGAATTTTTAAAACAAACGATGTAATTTCAAAGTTCGAATCGCCTAGAAGAAAAAGTTTCGGAAACTTCCTCCGAACGCGTCCCTTTTAGGAAAACATTTTCTCTTACCTTCACGTTAACCTTTAGAAATTTAGTGTAATTATTCAGTTTTTGATGTTTACATTATAATCGCGCTAATTGTTCTGGGGAAATGCGGGTCTAAGCTTAACTTCCTATGTAGTATAATTAATTTCAAAAATTTAGGAAGGATCTCGTCACAAAAATATTTGTATTTACTCTTGGATTGTTAACGCAAAGTAATACTTTTAAAGTGGAATGAACTTCTTCAGGAATATTGAAGTATTCGCACAGAAATAAACAACCGTTACTTAGTTTCAGTTAATTATTTAAAGTTAATAACTATAATGAGTGTGAGGAATATGCTATAATAAAATATATTAATTTGGAACGATTGGTTGATGAAACATTTTGATATTGAACAATTTGCCTTTTGTTGATTGGCACAGTTGATTATTTTATGGTTTGAAATGATAACAAGAGCAAAAGTTAACTCGTTTTTTCTTCCTCAGTCACTGTGACATTATATTCTGATACCATGTTTTGATAACAAAATAATGCCCTAGATGGTAAACTTTACATTAGTACTAAGATATATCCAGAATATTATTTTGATATTAACGATTTTCACCTCAACACTCAATTCAAAAATTCTGCAATAGACTTAATAGACAATATGATATACAGTCATAAACGTAGAAATTAAGTAACGACATTTAACAAATTGCTTCCAAAAGAGAAATTCTTCAAGATAAAAATTAATATTATAAAAAAGAGATTTTTAGTTCATGATCGACATGATTTGTCATCAACAATGGCATATTTGGTAAAGAAATGTGTTTTTGAGCTCGAAATAAAAAAGGACAAAAAACTTTAAAGTTACTGATTACTTAGTACTGGTTGCAACAAATGAAATGACTTTGATTGTTGTAAAATTTCGAAAACATTTATTCATTTGTTCATAGTATTAACATAAATAACATAGTATTCTCAGAAATCATTTTAAATTATACAAGAATATGTCCAATAGTTAATAATAGATAGTCTAGCAATATAATATAACTAACTAAAAATTTCAATGAATGTATCTTTTATATTTCGGGATTAACTAAAGATAGTGTTAACTTTTCTTTCATTTATACTACTATTCCAAAGTTGACACTCAACACAAACACACTACTTCTTGCTGACTGTATTACCAACCAAGATCATCTAAAAGATGTAAGCACAGTTACTGTATCTGAGTTAATACTGATTTTTCATCTCGAAACAAACGTCGAACAAAACAGCAATAGAGTTTTTATGAAGTATGTTTGACGATTGATGAACAAATTAAAAATGAATATACATTCAGTAAGCTCAAATATAATCACCTAATTTGAAGCTAAATTATCTTTTTTTTATGTTATATAGTATATTTAAAATTCAAGATTTAAATGGTTGATATAAACCTGTACGAAAAGAATAAACGGTTTCCGTTATACTTTCCGATATTAAATGAAACAACCATAGACAAGATGTTTTAGTATTATTAAACATATCTAGTATAGGTTCAATGTTCTAGAAGTACCTGCTTAAATATTACTCTAGTAAATGTATATGGCGGTTATTTGCAGTGCTTATTTTCGAAACGTAGGTATACGTTGTTAATATTAATTAAAACTACTTTATTATAGCCAAATTGTTCGTCATAATTTTAACCCCGTCCTTGTGGATGGTATAAAATTTGAGCTTGAAGCTTCTAACTTGTATTAAATTATTTACAGCTGTTTCCTCGTTCCATTATATTCCAAATTTGAATTTCCATATCAATGTAAATTCCACTAATAATTTATTTATATCAAGACATAGACCACGTTACCATTGCATAACAGTATACTAATTAAGAAAATTATTAACATCTTAAGTTCTAAATAACCATAACATTATTATATTTAGGTAATATTAAAATAATTTTCTAATGTTAAAAATTATAATATCCAATATACCTATATGCAGTGATTCCAACACTTTAACTTTTTTATTTTTATTTAATTATTTATTATTAAATACATAAAATCTAAGTATGAGTCCCGTTATTGAACATATATATCGCAGCGTCATCAACAAATGTAGCCGTGGTGTTAAATCACATCTGTAGAGTAGGTGAAGAATTGCCCCCAATACACTGTTTTGTTGGACATCTGCATTAATTTATTTAATTGATGACACTTTTGTGAATTACTTAGTGTCAAAGTCCTTCAAAGAATGCGAGTTCTTCATGCCAAACCTTATCCAAACTTTGACAGATGTTAATAAATCTACGTGAGCAATTTTTTTTCTTTTCGTGTTTTTTATTAAATAATTCTATTCTCATTTTTTCTTTAAATTCCAAAGGACACTTATTAGTATCTGCATTTAGCACATTCTTTATTTAGCTAATCCATTATTGTAGTTTTTTATTATTTGAACTTTCAAATTCAACCAGTGATCTTGATAATTATATGCCGTTACAAAAATAAATCTCCATTAATTATTTCTATAGCGATTGAGATTTCTTTATGTAATCCGAAAAAAATTAAGGTATCTTTCATTATTGTAGAAATTTAATTAAGTTGGCAGTCAAATGTCATCAGTAACAATAAACCTAACAATATTTATATCAACACTCTTACTGATAATAGCCTAATATATATGTATGATTTATTTTAAATTTTAAAAAACTAAAATCCTACTTAGTATTCACCTCAAACTGATAACTTAATAACATTAAAATAATCTGGTAGCACTAAATCGATAAGAAATAGCCTATTGGAGCTGTTACTTTAAAATTTTTGAAAACGAGTAAAAATGTGTAGGAATTTATTTATGAAGATTCATTCAAGACTTACCTTATCGGTACGGTATCCAAATATCTTAACACACTGTCTATGTGTTTGGTAGGATCTATGATCTGCTGAAACCAAATGAAACCATAATTAGTTATTACTACCGGCTTCAACTGATGCGTTTGAACTTTCGATTGAAGAAAAAATGAACACAGTATCAAAACAAGCCTAAACTATTTCAAAATGTAATTCTCAAATAGTAATTCCCACTCCACCAGCCATATTCCCCAGATATTGTCCCGTCTGACAGAGTATTCGACCTTTAGCTGAAATGTCCGAAAAGTGATATATAGGGGAGAGCAATACTTTTAATATGTTTTAAAATAAATTATTGTTTCTTATTTAAAAAATTTTAATAATTCTAATCAATATAATCCTAATAATAATATATTTTAACGTCTATTACACTTTAATATTTATAATTTCGAGATATGTCTTTACATATCTGTCAATACACAGATATGATGGTATATCGTGTACTAGTGTTATTTTTGTTAGTATATCTAATTACAATACCTGTTATCATATATCGTTAATAATTGTGTAAAATTTATAGTTTATTACTTATTTATATGATTCGATGTAATAACACAAACACAAATACGACTTTTTTCTTAATATTTATACTACAAGAGATGCTGAAAATATATAATGGCAAAAAATATCTAATTTCTGCTTAGAAATAATTTAATTAATAATTATTTATTTTTCCCGTAATTAACATTATCGAATATAGGAAAGCATACCATGAATGTAATAAAAAACAAATATACTTACAAATAAAATAAATATCATTCAACTAAAAGGTTTTTATATTTTTACCTATTGCCCTAGCGGATTTTTTCGACAGTTTGGAATGTTTGTAGGGTAAATTCTCAACAAAAATATGTAATATAACAAAGTTCCGTATCCCTGCGATATTCGAGGATATAGCACAAACTAAGTTCATGAGATATTTAACAAGTTTGTCGCTAGATGGGTATCTGATTTCACAAGGTGCAAGTTTCCATACAAGTTCCCGAAGCTTATTTTACAATTTTCTAACATAAAACTTGATTTTACACTTTAATTTGTGCTGCATTATTAATATTAATTAGACTGGAAAATTTTTCGAACATCTTCGAGAATTATTAGATACTATAAATTACAAAGATATGTGTGTCATTTTAATCATAAACCACGAAATTGTTGTACAAGAAGTAAATACGAAAATATTGTTACTATGAAATTATAATATAAGTTTAATATTCTAATAAATCTCAAATTTAAAAAACAACAATTAACGCCATTTTATATATTGTTTTATATAATAAAAAAGGCATAGTGACTCTTTTAATTATCATAACGTTGTTGTGATGCACCAAAAAGAACCAATACACGAAATCTAAATTTGAAATGGACATTGCATCAGTGAGAAAAACGAAAACTACTCTAGGCCTCTTTTTAACACAATTTAAACAAGACCGAAGTTTAATTGAGTTAACACCTTAAATCCCTTAATAAAGATTCATTCAACAGTTATCTTATTAAGAGTATCCGAACACCTAAACACACAGTCTATGTGTTTGATAGGATCTATGGATCTGCTAAAACTAAATGAAACCATAATTAGTTATTACTATTTCAATTGATGTGTTTAACCTTTGCATTGAAAAAAAAAACGAATACAGTATCAAGGTAAGTCTAAAATTATTTCAAAATATTCAAAAGTTCTATTACATCCGCCATATTCCCCAGATATTGCTCCGTCTGACGTAGTATTAGTCCTTTAGCTAAAATATCCTAAAAGTGATATCTAGCGAAGAGCAATAATATCTAAAATTTTTTTTAAATAAAGATTCTAATCATTCTAATCCTAATTATAATATAAGTTAACGTCTATTACACTTTAATATTTATATTTTCGAGATATGTCCATACATACTTGTCATATCGTTATCAATTATACTATATTGCACTTATGTTTATTACAGTTGTGTTCCATGAAGTCTAAATAATGATGCTAATAACTCTGAAAGTTGAAATCATCCAAATTATTGATCATGTCTGTGAGTGAAACAAAACGACTATTATTTTTCAGTGAACCTAAATAGTCGAACAAGATATTTTAGTGCCATAAAAGCCGCCAAGCATGAAGAGCTGAACGGTTTAGAAACTCTAACATAAATACCACTCTTGTAAATGAATATCGTGGTTATTTGCCATGCTCATTTTCCAAATTTCGGTATACGCTCCTAGTAACAATTAAACGTTTTATTATAGATGAAATATCCATCATAAATTTAACGTCATCTTTATCGTTATTGTTTTTTATTTTCATTCAAAATTCCACAAAAATATATATAATATACTTATAATATATAATATTTTATTTTATATAATGTAATATAGGATATAATATATAATATCTTATTTTGAGCTCTATTTTATATAGTTCTATTTTCGTATATATAAAGTATATAACAAACAGAGGAATAACTCACAAAACTTTAAATTAATTTAATCGAGGAAAGGGTACTTTTTGTTGTCTTTTATATTTCGGGATTGTGCTAAAGAAAATGTGTGCCTATCATTGTTCTAAGGTTAATAGTGAGTATGACAATAACATACTCAGAAGATTTGAGCATAAGGATACTATTTGCGCTGTGTTGCTAACAAAAATCATCTAAAATATGTTGTTGTTTCTGCATCTGAATGAAAATTATCACATAAGATGACAAAACAAATCAGTATATACCTTTGATGCATAAAATTACATCCCAGTATAAAAATAGCTGTAGATAAGAAGTAAAATTGCTGTATATTGACAGAATAGAATTACAGCCTGATTTATCTAAATATGGCAAGGGGAGACTCAGCTTTAAATAATAAATAAAGTTAAACAATATCAATTAAACGTTAAACAATAACTAATTGATTTTGTTAATATTAAGTAGTCTGAGAAAATGTTATAAATAATTCACTAAATCGAAATGAATCACTTTATCATATTCGATTCGAATTTCTATACAATAAGGCGGCTTGGTGGCGTAGTGGTAAGGGCGACATTACGGTCCTCCTACTGTTTCGATAGCCGCGGGTTCGAATCCTGCTGTCTTCTGGAATGATTTCTAAAGTTGGTCACTCGCCAGTCGGTAGGCTTAATGCCGAGGACCGTGGTTCGGAGCCCACGTTAAGCTGTAGGTCCAGTCACTAAAAATCCAGAAAGTTGACGTGGCTCAAAACAATATGCACATTTTATACAATAAGTATTATTTTTATACTCAATTAAGCTTTATTTCTATATTATATACTATATTGTTCCTCATAAAAATGCATTATTTAGCTTCCTATTCTGTATACAATATCTAGTTGATTATATACTCCTGGTAAATCTCTTTCGAAGAGTTGTAATTTAGTAGACGCCAAAGTTAATGCTAATCAAAGAAAAGACAAGTTAAATGTAAGAAGCAAGCTACGTTTTATGCATTCCAATGAGCTTTATATCGACTTTTCACGTTTTGCTCTGTTAAGGATGTCGCAATAAAACATATATATAAATATATATATATATATATATATATATATATATATATATATATATATATGAATTGACATATGAATGAAAAAGGAATTTACTAATGAAGATTGATTTATCTTGCGAATAGAATTTAGAAAAAACAAACATCCGTTTTACAAAAAAAAAATAAAAGGAAAAAAGAAGCAGAATAACAATATTTCTAGAAAATAAATGTTTTTTTAGTTATCTTATACATGGCACAGATGAAAGAATTCTGCCTACCTAAAATTCAGTAAAAAACTAATAATAATTAGATCAAACACTTAAAAATACGATAAAATCCCATAAAATACTTCAACATAAATAACACAAGAAAAAGACAAGTTTGCTGAAAATTGCACTATACATTTTCTTGGGATACAACAGTACTACACATTTATACGTTTCAGGGATACAGGGATTGGGATGATATTTTTTAAATTTTGAATTGTACATAGTATAGATTAAAAGAGGATCAATGTATTAGATTTAAGATTTTTTAAAAATTAGATAAAATTATATTTCTCGTAAAAGTTTACAACAAGAAATAAAAAGCAAAAAACGCAATGGCAAATAAAAAAAATGAAAAGTATTATTTAGCTTAATCTATAAAATAATATATTAATGAAATAATGATAATCAAATCCTTCGTTTGCAAATCAGAATTATATGAGTGCAAAATAAGGTCATGCTCCATGATTGAAGTTCTAATCCTCAATTTTGACAAATTTCAGAACTCTGAACGTGAAATTTGAACCATAAATCTGCATAGACTGCATACAAATCTATTAGTTTAAGTTAGTTTAGGAATAAAACGAATCAAACGCATTTCCTCTTCATAAATAAATAAATTTTAAAAATATTCTGAAAATAAAATGTATTAATATTATTTTTTTTTTATTATTATTTAAATATAAACTCACAAAAAATCAAATGTCAACCATCAAATGACTTATATATTGATTAAATATTCCGGTAAAATTGATATTCGTATAAATATATGCCAGAGCAGTGAGTTATGAAGTAATTTAGAAAACAAATTGATAGCGTGATACAAAAATATTATAAACTCTCCGTAATACGTCTTATTTAATTAAATCAGATCTAGTAAAATTATGTTTTCAACGAAACATTAAAAACAACACTACTTAAAGGGAAATCCAGTTCATTCCATTTGATTATCGGTGATATTAAACTTTTTAATAATAATTTTATAAGGTTGGATGCATTAGGTTTATGGTTGTAGTGAATATAATCGATTTTTTTCATTCAGCAGTTATAAGATTCTTTCATGGCAGCATCTATAAATTTTATTTCATCATTATTTTATTTTACAATTAATAAAAATCTAATTTTAGCCCTGCGAGCCATCGAACAAACTTGTTCTAACCTTTTCCTTTATTTCTTATTACTTCTTCATTGTAGATGCTTACTTTTGCTCTTCTGCTAGTGCTTGTTTCTCAGAATGTCTGAACTTATCACATCGGGCATTCTAAGACGTCTCTTGCTCCCTATATTGTTTGGTGTTGCCTTAAGAAAAAGGGTATTGCTTCAGTCGATTTTCCAAGTAATTTTTACATAACACCAGTATATGCTAAGGCATCCTTGATAGCTCTGGTTCATCCAGATTTATTTTTCATCGGCGATTCTCATTGTTTTTTATTGTTTATTGTATACCGTTAGAGATAATTTGGTGAAAATTATTCTAATGGCAGAATATCTAGCACCAATAACACATCTC
The DNA here is from genome assembly GCF_030347505.1 of Rhynchophorus ferrugineus. NCBI lineage: Eukaryota > Metazoa > Arthropoda > Insecta > Coleoptera > Curculionidae > Rhynchophorus > Rhynchophorus ferrugineus. The sequence goes on along the minus strand of NW_027472584.1, from coordinate 6,409,534 downwards.
TTTAAAAAACAAATTTTATGATATATTATAAACATATATAAATCACTGATCCTGACTATGTTCAACTTCAATTTTTATGTATTTATCTCTTTTTATCAGAGAGTTATGTCAATCGCAACAACTTACCCTGCAAACTTTTAACCCTGCTCTTCCCTAGGCTTTTTCTTCAAAAGCTGTTGGACTTCCAATTTATGCCATAAAAATAGATATATTATTATTGAAAGAAGTACGAGACCCAATCATTCTAAAATTAGTCACTGATGATCAGCAAACAGTGACCTTTTAACTGATGTACCTCTTGTGCATTATTATCTCTCCAATTTGATTAATCTCCAATCTATTTAATTCATCGAAAAATGCTTCTCGATAGAAAAACAAATAATGATATGCATATCCTGTTTAACACTATTATAAATATGATTATTTAGTCATAATGGATGCTATACTCAATTTTCGAATAAAATTTCGAATTGCTTTATAAAAATGTTAAAATTAAAATAAATTTAATTATTTTAATTAAACAATTTAATAACAATTTATCATTTGGATTCTAAATTGATTTCTCTGTTGTTCAATGACATAAAAAAACAACCAATAATTAATATAAAACTAATGACCACATAATTAAATACTATACGTTAAGTAAGTACAAATATATTTCATTAGTTACACAGCCAACAAAAAAACTTTTTAAACCAATTTACCTAAAACATAAGTGTTTGGATGCTAAAACCTTACTTGGTCAATTGGTTAGTTCTTATTAATTACCCACAATTCTGTCAATTATATATCAAAAAAAGAAAAACCCGATATTTAAAAATCATTAATTTTCCATTTTTTACTCAGAATAATGTTAAATTTATAAAACGCAAATATTAGGTGCTTATTTTTAATATTTTCTTTTCTCGTTCTCTGTAAAGTTTCTTGCATAGCTTTTTCTCCGATATAATGTTTTTTCTTGTTTTCTATCAAGCACCCAAGAGTCATTACCCATCATCAACATGATAATTTCATCGTCTATAGTTTCATTTCTCCATCCCTTGCTCTTCACTCATATTAAGTTTTCATGAAAAAAGTTAAAATGGTTGTACAAAAATTGGATTTTAGGACTTATCAAACAACCAAAGGTTTTAAATTCGTTTATTATAATAACTACCAAAAATGTATAGTTATGACTTTTACATTGCTCAAAAACTTCTTTAAATCATATACAAATCTACTTTGAAGTTAGAATAGAACATCAATTTACCATCATCAAGCCCTTCGTTTTGTGTTTTGTGTCAATAATCTTTGTCCCACTGTTCCATCAACATATAAAACATATAATCTTTATAAATAAATGTTGTTTATCAAGAAGCATAAAACAATGATGAGTTTTGTCTGAAATATGAATTGAATATGGACTGAATGAGCAACAGGTAATGAAGCATAAGTATTTCCATTATGTATTATTACACCATTTTTAATTTATAATTTTTAAGTTTTGTCTTGCCTGCTACTCTATTATTATTTTCGGATTCTGCAGACAAAATAACATAGTAATTAGTTCAACAACAGAACAACCAAACAGCAGTGTTGCACCTAATTCATTATATTCCAATTTGTTTTTAACAAATAAAGTGCTGTAATTATAATTTTAATTGATGGATAATAAAATATTTGTATTTTTGTTCCAGGTATCGAGGAGGGAACGTGATCAATTATTCTCAACGTGGTGGCATCAACGTGGTAACCGAAAAACAGACCCGAACAAGTCGTTTATTGATTTCTCGTGCTACTCCCGAAGATAGTGGAAACTACACCTGTTCACCAAGCTCTTCCGACGCTGCCAGTGTCCTAGTCCACGTGCTCCAAGGCGAAATACCAGCAGCTATGCAACATAGCATCTCCATATGCCTGACCATGGATCTCGCTCTACTGATATTACTACTATGCTTCGTATTGGTCAGGTGAATCTTCCCATTTCCATTATAAAACAATGATGATTGCTCGTATAAAGGCAAGTGACTCAAATTCAAAAAATAAAAAACTTTAGACCGGTATTTATGATAAAATTGCTAACTTAATTTTTTCCCTTTTAACACAGAATTAATTGCTGAAAAGACTGAGAACAGTTAAAATCAGTTAATGCTAATACAACCGGCCTAAAGAATTAACATCTCTAAAAAATATATTCTAACCATAATTTATCGAGCTTTTTTTTAAATGGTAGATAACAAGCGAATTTATGATAATTTTTTCTTTTCAAATAATTATTAGGGGATATTATAACTTCTTATGTGGAAATATGACACTCACTTGGGAAATGCACTATTTCGATGTATATCTTGGTTTGTTATTTTCCAGTTTACCATGAAGATACATCGCCCATCATGATGTTTTAACATGAGTGAAATATTAAACAACATGGTTTTTAATTGAATTGAAAAAATACATGTTGTTAATATATCTCTTATAATGAAAAAATTAATTATGACTTACAATGATTAAGTCAATAATAAAAATTGTTGTTGATACAGGGTACAAAATGATTAATTTCATGTAACAAACTTAAAAAACAAACCAAGAAATACGAGCTGGATAATATATAAAACTATTCGTTTATCTCTGTTTATTTTGGAATGTAACGTAAAAGACTTTTTACATATGATGGGGTGTAAATTTTTCAAATTTACTTGAATGAAAGCGAAATGTATGTGATATAAATATTTTAAGTATGCTTTGGCAAAAAAAAGAAAATCGATAAACTCTTCTTGATCTGAACGATTATATTTATGCAACATTTCTTTAATGGTAATGAGAAATTTGACGTGTATATAGTAAATGATGTTTTTATGTCTTAGAATGTAATTCTTATATATTAAATAAAATGAGAAGCACTTGATGATTACTTATGATTGAACCAATATTAATTAAGGAGGTAATCATAGTAAGATAATATAACATTAAAATCAGACAGTGTTAAGGTAATATTTATCAGTGTTTAGTCTATAAGAAACCCTGCAAAACTTAATATGTTATTATAGATTTCCATGCACATCTTGTGAGCATTAATAATAAATAATGTTAGATGCATTAAGGACAGACTGTGCTTATAGTTCTAAGTCTTGTAGAGGTATAAGCAATAACGTCTTTGTCTTAATCGTTAGATGTACATACCAGCTTTTACTACCTTTTAAACAATTAGTGTTTTTTAAGATACATTAATAATAAATGTGTATTATATATATCTTCAAAAAATATACTCGAATTATTCGTAATCTTAAAATAACACTGTGACAAATTATTTTATTGCATGATAATACTCAACATCCCTCCATTTTAAACTGTCATTGACAATAAATATTTATTGGCTTCTAATTTGTGGTAGCGAAAAGCAAAATGCTATTTTCTGAGCTCCCCATTCGAGCTCATTTTAATCTTAAATATTGTCCCACTCACACCCTCAAACAACAAACAAATTAAAGCAATTACATTTAAATAATGCTCAGTAATGGTAATATATATAAATGCTTCTTAATGTTGTAGTTTAAAATTTAGAGCTCATTTTGCTCAAAGTATGAATATTGGTCATGATCTTCAAATATGAATACATCTCCCCTTAATTCGAATTCATATATAATTACACTGGTCAATAAGAATTATGTTTTTGCTGTTATGTGCAACTGATTCTTTTTCTCGCATTGGCATAAGATCATAAAATACGTGCCTGAAAAACACCTGTTTTCTTTGGAAGAAAAAGACAAATTCCATTACATCGAATCATACAAATAATAAATAAACTATAGGTTTGAGATAATTATTAAATTTAAGTTATATAAATTCTTACAAAAAAATTAAGTTAGTTTAAATGTTTTTATTATTTTATTTATATTTGGTCTCAAGTATATTGAATCCAAAATAGAAATTGTAAATTTTGCTTAGTAAGTGTAAAACTTGTCATAATTAACAATAACCTGTCAATTGCCGAAAACTAACACAGATGTGAGGGTATATGGTGTACGAATGTTGTTTTTGTTAGTATATCCAATTACAATTACAACGTTAATAATTGCGTCAAATTTATAGTTAATTATTTATTTATATGATTCGGTGTAATAGAATTTGTCTTTTTTCTTAATTTTTATACTAATGATATATATATATATATATATACATATTTTCCAGTAATCAACATTATCGAATATAGGAAAGCATACAATAAATGCCATACAAAACAAATATACTTAAACTAAAATAAACATCATCCATTTAGAAGGTTTTTGTATTTTTACTTATGCCCTCGCGGATTTTTTCGACAGTTTGGAAGGTTTGTGGGATAAATTCTCAACAAAAATATGTAATATGACAAAGTTTCGGATCCCTGCGATATTCGAGGATATAGTATAAACTAAGTTCATGAGATATTTAACAAGTTTGTCGCTAGATGGGTATCTGATTTCACAAGGTGCAAGTTTCCATACAAGTTCCCGAAGCTTATTTTACAATTTTCTAACGTAAAACTTGATTTTACACTTTAATTTGTGCTGCATTATTAATATTAATTAGACTGGAAAAGTTTTCGAACATCTTCGAGAATTATTAGATACTATAAATTACAAAGATATGTGTGTCATTTTAATCATAAACCACGAAATTGTTCTACAAGAAGTTAATACGAAAATATTGTTACTATGAAATTAATATAAGTTTAATATTCCAATAAATTTAGAAAACATAACAATTCCCACCATTTTATATATTGTTTTATATAAGATAAAAGACATAATGACTCTTTAATTATCAGAACTTTGCTGTGTTGCACCAAAAAGAACCAATACACAAAGGCTAAACTTCAAATGGGCATTGCATCAGTAAGAGAAACGAAAACTATTCTAGGCTTTTTTTTAACACAGTTTAAACGAAACCGAAGTTTAACCGAGTCAATACCTGAAATCCTTTAAAGCTTAATGTAAGCTATAAATGGGGAACAGTTGCCACTAGAGAACTTGGTATATCCTGAAAAAAGGAATCCGGTAAATGATTATTTCATCACTATATTTATTTCGTAAATTCTTTAGTTTTGTTGTATTATTTTATTTTATCCAATATTTTTTTAACCAACTATATGTCCTTTCTGAATTTGTTACTTCTAGCGAAGTACAAATTAATGACTTTTCCAATTCTGATTCAATTACTTTCGATTTCTATACCTAGATATTTAAATGAATTTACTTGCTCTATTTTTACACTTTCAATTTGTATATTTATTACTTCTAACTCTTCCATCACCACTTTCTCATTTTTCCAATCATCATTCTGTATTATCTTAGTGTCACAATCCATCTGCTTGAAATGTTCTGGCCTAAGTTTAATTATTCCGTCATTTGTAAAAGTTATTACCAACATGTATATTTTTCTGTATCCTTATATCTTATATAAGAATATAAAATATGTTTCCTATTTCTTTATTATTTCAACCATTACTATTATCAACAGGGTTGGACTTAAACTTCCACCTTATCTAAATCTAGATGGGTTTTTTTTAACTTTTTTGATTTCATGTTGTCTGCTATGACGGCATTGGTATTTTTCTTGTATATTTCTTGAATTATTATTACAATGTTATCACTTACACCTCTTTGCTCTAATATAACCTATATTATATAACTTCTTACACTGTCAAATGTTTTTTCCAAATCAATGAATGCTAAATATTTTTTTATCGCCAAATATAAAGAAGAAATGTTATAGATCAAGATACTGACTAAAATAATTCATAATTATCTTATTTTAGATTTAAACAATCGCCTAAATAAATATAAATATTAATAGCATTTATTACATGCTTACTATTATAAAAATATTACTTAATACATAACATCTTGTATATTACAACAGTTAAGTTAAGATTAATACTTGTTTTACTAAGATCCTAACTGCTAGTTTGAACATAAAATAGCCCATGTTACACAACAATGTATTTTAGACTAATTTTAATTAAATTAAAACAAAAGGAAGACCATGACCATGACAAAGCTGTAAATGTTTTTCCTCAAGGATAAGCCTAACCTAATCTAAGATTTTATTGTCTTGTTTAAAACCCTCTAAATTATTTACCACTATATAATTTCTGGCCGGGTCTCTAAATTGACAATTGTTACTATCTCATTATATATAAATGAAGTTTTCCACATAAGCAGGTTTATATTTACAAATATAGCCATCTTATTTTAATTTAAACAAACTAAAATTATAAACAAAATTATTTTAATTAAATTATTTTAAACTTTCAGCATCATCCATGTCATCTAGTTTCTTCTAATTTTTTCTAGTATCTTTCTAGTTTGGAACATCTTCCTATGTCTTCTTCTGTTTCTCATTCTGTAGTATCTGGGATTTTTTGGAAATTTTTATATTATGTCAGTTTTTATCCATATCCCGTGAGCTAAGTTTTCCATATTCTTCAGGGCAATGATCAAAGGTCCTGTAAATTCAGAAGGGTTATTTTTTTGCATAGGTAATGTGATGGTTTCCTGTAGACCTGGTATCTTAGTTGTCCATTGCCCTTTCGTCAAAAAGAATCTCGAAATTTTTTGCTTCTCTCAGCTTTCATGGTGAATAAGATGCTTGATTGTTGAGAATTAATTTAAATTAACACAGAATTAACTGATGGCCTATTCTATGATGACAAAAGTATCGTCCACATATCTAAACCAAAGATTAATTAGCATTAGTTCTTGATCATTCATTTCGAACAAAACATTATATTCAAAACACTCCAAAAACATATTACTATTAATTACACATGTGACGTGGAAGTTATGATGAAGAAGATATTGTTTCAGAAGCGATGAAGGCAAACTTGTCCGGAGAAAAAAAACAATTTTTTTATATAATCTTATAATAATTTCCCGGAATTAAATATGAAAGTTGAAAAAGTTTTTTAACAAATTTTGTACGTTTTCCTCTCTACATAATAAGCTGTAAGCGGTATGCTTTTTAACGTTATTTTTGTTCCGAAAACAGCATTTCTAAGTTAAATGTTTTTTTTTGTTTAAAACACAATCCAATGAAACTTTCTGAAAAGTACGATATAAATAAAAATCGACTATAAGAGGAATACGAAAAGCTCTAAACAGTTTTTGAACTTTTACATTATTTATTTACATGAGAACATATATGTTCTATAAATTATTTTTTGTTTAATTTTGAAACTTTTACGAAATATAGCAATCGATTATTTATTTTGAATTGTTTTGTTTTTAATTACAATGAGACTAGTTCGAAATCATAACTATAAGGGAAAGATTAATTAATAAAGAACCACTAATTAAATTAATAAAAGGCACATAATATTAATTTTGAATTAAGTAATTAGAGCAAGTTTAACATTTCTTCGCCGTGTCTGAATCATATTTTATTCTAGTTTTAATTTTAATTATATATGCAAAGCTTATATTGTATACACAGAAGACTTGGCATGTTTTATTATAAATTAGCAATTAATTTACGAACGCATAACGTTTAATTTTACAAAATTATTAGCTTCAACGCTGCACAGCAAGTGAATCATAAAATAACGTTAACTCCATTCCCATCGTAAATAATACAATATTTTCTAAATAGCGAATATACCAAATACATCGCATATAATTTATAATTATATATTGTTGATTTCACTCACTTCTGATTTAATTTATTATTTATTATACTAATAAAAACGATTATAATAAAATCAGTCAGATAAATAGAAACAATAAAAAATAATTTTATATAGTCTCGATTATCCTGTTTTTGTTTTGATCCAGCTAAATGACACAAAAATAAAGCGTCAAGATTTTTATTATGTTCTTTATTGCATTTTAAATGTTTTTATTTATTTTTATTTAAGCAATAATACACTATAAATTTTTATTATGCAAATCATATCAATTTTTTTTGGAAAAATATTTAATAAAAAGATATGACTGCTTTATTTAATCATTTAATCATCTCATCAGTGCCGTAGAGTAGATGTCAGCCGTCAGGGGTGAAAGACAGGATAAGATTAAGTTATTAACGAATTGAATATAAAACGCAAATCAACTTCCAATTGGAATTATAACAATAGTGTTAATATTTATATTTTATACAAGTAATATATTTGTTAGAATTAAAAACAAAATTTCTGTCTTCAACTAAACATTTATTGGTCAACTTTTTTAAGAAGAAAGTCATTATTGCACTGTCATTGTTTATAGCATCACACATCTCTTGCTCAGTAGACAAGATAGCCTTAAAATACTAATTTTTGAGTTTATACATGAGCCTTTTATGCCACCTTTATCAAACTTTTTTCTGTTCGTAAGTTTGTGGTTCTATGCAACTGGTCAATTGCTGTATGTTTATTTAAGAATTTAAGCATTTAGTTCATCAACAATACATTGTCGGCGTGTTCACTAAGATAGTATTTTCTTCTAATCGCAAATAATAGAAAGCACTATACAGTGTAACATTTAAAGGGTTTACTAAAGCCTCACCTTTCGGATAGTTTTGTCTTTTGTCAATTTAAAAGTTAAATCGCTAGAGAATCGAACGTAGTAAAGACCTGTGCCAGAGCGCAGAGGCTCCATTTTTGTTTGCAACTCCTGGTTCGAGTCAGTTATTCCGGACCTAATCACCATCGGGCCATATTTTATTCCACTGGCGTCCCGTTGTTTAAATTTAAGTGAACCTTTAAACTTACTTTTCCGATAGTTGAGAATCAAACTTTCCACAGGTCAACCGGATTAAAACACAATTGAAACGTAAATAATGCAGGATCCGAGTAAAATCTGAAAACAAACAGTTTCAGTATCAAAACACGATACCCCTCCGATGTCTGGTTCGCAAACCGACTTGCTATGATAACAGTATTTTTAATTCATCAACAGAATAATTGAGGATAAAACTTTTGAATGACAATATAAATCAAATCCCTCTCGCGAACTACAGAAATGGATTTTAATTTAATTAAAAAAATTCCCTCCGAATTTTTCGCCTGATATCAGAAGAGTATCACAAATGTATAAAAACCTTTGATAAAAAAATCCCCCTATATTGTTGCTTGTGAATTCCACTTTTAATATATTTCGGCTTTCGAGCATATATAATTTTTTGAATTCGTTCATATAGATTTATTTTTATTTTAATATAATCTCAAGAGAAGGAAAACTTTTTTATGCAAAAATATATCAATAGTAATGAGATATATTATTTTACTCTAGAGAAATGCTTAGCTATATAATTAGTGGTTTTCGCTACATAAATCATACACAAAAACAACAAATTAAATTCAATAAATAACCATAAAACAGCAATGTTTTAATATATTCAAATAATAAAACAAAATTTGCAATATCCGTAATATTTCAATAAACAAACGGATAAAAGTAAACTAATCTTTTGTGAACGTTTCTTTTGAACATGTACATGCCGCTTAACCTCAAATCTCCCATAATTGAGCGGTTTCATATGTTGATATACTTAATGTACACGTCGTCTTAACGTGTTAAACATACATTCAATACTACATGTTGCCGCTGGAATTATTCAACCAATTTTTATTGCCCCACATACCGCTTGGTAAAATTGATTTGAAGAATTGAATCTGCATATTCAACAACATATTCATTTAAAACAGCATTATTCGCTTAATTATCTTCATCATGTCGTACCAGACCCCCAGAGATTCTTTATATCTTCTACTATCGCTAAAAATGCCGATTTGTCCAATTTTCTCATAATTTCTGAGTTACGCTGTATGTGCGTAAATGCTATTCTGTGTATTGAAGACAACAGTAGAATCTCAGTATTGGATAAATACAGATATTTTGAAAACATCTTCCACATTTTCAGGTGGTTGATTAGATCTGTAAATTAATTTTGTCTCTACTCGAGGACCCTTTAATTCAACATCCAGTTTTTCGCAAATTTTTTGAACTTTTACTCCATTTAATAATCCTGGTGGCGCCCATGATAGCAACAACCATGTTTTACTAAACACATACCATAGAACTAAGCATTGTAGATGTTACAACACCGACTGCAGTTTCTATTTGAAACAAGACAATATTTAAAGATTAAATTTTAAAGAAATCATTATATAACGTCAATTTTCCTTTCTTTCTATTATAAAAACACACAGCTTAATATGGAAATAGATCTAGTATAGATCAGCAATGTACAGTTTGGATGCAAATCACACACGCTAAATAACTCACGAATTATGACTTTAACGGCCATCAAAAAAAAATTAAAAATCCCATTGCTGGTGTCAAAAAAAATCCAAGTTGTACATTTAGCTATATTTAAAACCCCTTATATAATAATTCAATTATTATTACCATTAATGTAAATATATTGGAGCAAAATACGTTTCACAATTATTCTAATGATGTATTCGCACATATTGAAAGAGATGTACAAAATAAGATCTTTCTACTAATGTATCATTTATCATTTAAGAGGATAGCAATAGATGTGTGGAAAACTATCACCGCATTTTATCATGGAAACGACAAAATTGGTCTAAATGCATCTATACTATCCCAAGTAATAATCGAAAATCTGTTTTATATCATATCATTAATATATTAACATATAAAACATTTTTAATCATTCCAAAAAAATGCTTCTTAAATAAACACTAGTATATAAATAAAATATTTATTAAATTAGTTTCTAGGTAACATATGCTTGTTTCAAGAATAACGGTAAACGCATAATAACATTTTTGCCGGGACAAAATCATATTCGCATTAAAACTATTTAAAATAGCGACCCCTTCTAGAATAAGCATTTTTTTTTAATTTAGTCTAGTGCTTAACCGATAGATATAAATCAAATACACCCAATGAGATGTATTACTATTATTTCGATGTGATGTTTAACAAAGAAAATGGACTTACTTATTGTAAATACCTTCAATTATCTATAGATACTTGTGTAGAACATTGTTTATAAATGTATCATACTGTATTAAAAAATAATAGGCATGACAGTGTTTTATTTCATCCACTTTTCCTCTTCCCCAACAAATATGAGACTTAATTACCATAAGTTTAATAAACAAAAAAATGACTAATAAACAAAATATTTAATTGTTTAATACATATATAAAGAAAGTTTATGGAAAATTATGGAAATAAAATTTAACTATATAAGTACCAATAACTTTACTTATAGTCTATCCAATAAAACAGCTAATACACGTCGTCAAATTTTATAATATCAGCACGTCACAATGTTGCCACATCATATTGTTCATTTAGTTTACAACGTTTATCGATACATAACCTCTAATTATTATCACTAATGTTTTGAAGAATTTTATAGACATTTGACGATATTGTCAACTTATTTTATTTAGACTGATTCAGTTACATGTTTCGAAGCATCAGACAGCATTCTATCTCTTTTTAACTAATGTAAAGTGAGAAAGAAAAATCCGTGCCAAATTTTAAACGAATTTTACATTTTTACAAATTTCATTTGTCAATATATTCGACATCATTTATGACATGCATTGCCTATTTTATTAGAACGACTATATAATATATCCAAAAAAGTTTTGTACATACGTCATCTAAATTTGTGGTGCCAAAACGTCGCAGTGTTGCCGTATCAACTCTCAGTTTTAGTTCAGTTTGGCTGTTATACACACAACAGTCAGTCTCTTGTGTGTGTGTATGTCAAATACAACAAATTTCTAATCTAAATAAACTAATGAAATCAAAACGATATCAAATATAAATTATTTTAACATTATAGTCAATCTAATGCTTATATTATCGAAGGACTTAAAACTACAATTAAGTACACAGTTATATTAGATTGTGGGTTGCTTAATTATATTTATATTGACCTCTTTTCTCATTGGTGGCAATGAGGTAGAGTTCTAGGCGCGTTTGTAGCTGTATGTCCTAATTCACCTAATTAACAATTGTAATATATTTTACTTTCAATAGAGAGCATATTTACCTTTTACGCTTAGTTCTTGTGTCCGTCGGTACAGTGTTTTCTTATAAAGACATTTTGATATTACTGTGTTTCTCCTTAGTTTGTTCTGTTAATACATGTATATATCTTTCTTGATAAAACTAGATTTAATCGCTACATTCTCCTTAATGCATTTGCCATATCTGCAAAACAGTTACTATTCTTTCTCTCCTGATACGTTTTAAGTGTCCATACTAATATCCAGTGAAACTGCAACATGCTAAAAAATATATTCAATAAAATTCGCAGCAAATTAATATTTAATGCTTACCTCTCTAACGAATTTTACTGGCAAGAGGGGGCCTCCATTATCTTGTTCCTATTCAAAGTAACTGATTAGAGACGCAATCTGTTCTGTCTGGCTTGGGAAAGTTCAATCAGAGTAATAATAGGCAGCGATTTGAAATGTATCAAAACAAGCAAAGCATTAAAAAACATTTACCGGTTTACAACCTCTTATCACACTTGTTTGGAAGAAAAACGTTCGACAACCAGACGACTTTGACAGGCTAGTTCGGTTACACGTTCGAACTTATCACAGAACATTGTGTCTCTTTTTAACTAGAATAAGATGGGAAGGAAAACATTGTCTGATTCCAAAACGAATTTACAAATTGCGACAGGCAAACATAAACATCTTTATGACGTATGTACAAAACCTCTTTGAATATACTATATGTACTTTACTAGTACTGATATTTAGTAGCCAAAAGATGGAGCCATAGAAAAAACAATACTACACATTAAGATATCCATTTAAAATTAATTTATTCGAAAATAAAACCATGACAAATCGATTTCTAGTCCCTTAAATCTTCTAATCTAGATTTCGCTGAAATCGTTAGAGCCGTTTATGATGGTACAACCAAATGGTAATCAAACGGACCATGATACGGCCTATCTGGTGTATCTTTTTGGTAGTAAAAAATGTAATAGGTGACGAAACTACATACATATAAATACCAAATAGCTAATCTAATCAATCGTCCCCAAGATCCGTGGTACGAAACCTGTCACATGGGTTTCATATTTTTCCAATAAATATCGTTTTTCAGAACATTTTTTGTCATAAAATATATTTGTATTAAACATATAAAAAATAAATAATTATAAAAACAGATGTAAATAATTTAATTTAGATATATTATTTTATCCTGTGATTTTAAGACTAAATGGCCGACGACACATACTAACCATAAAATATCTAAATATTCACTTTAATTTTGAATTAGCTATGCGAGAATTTACCAAATAAACATCAAATATCAAAATGTTCAAGCTTTTGATGACTTCGTGTTGCTTAACGTGAACTTTATACGTTTAACTGCGGGAATTGTTAGTGGGAGACATAAACTTTTTTATTATACGTTTATTGCCACAGTTAACGGTAACATCAACAAGACAAAAGCGTTAAAATTATTCGTATTTAAAAGTTGAATGTATATGTTTAAATGAATATTTGCGGACCTAACTGAACCTGTAACAATATTATTGCGATTCGGTTCCAAAAAAAATACATACATCGATACATTTTTGAGTATCCGACTGTTGAAAAATGTCCAAAATGATTATCACTTGATTAATTGCCGAATGCAATGCGATAATTAATGAAAAAAAGGTTTGGCAATATTCAATTTTATCTGGATATTAATTTTCAAGTGAAAAATTACAAATATTTCAAAATAGTAATGACTATATTTAAGTTCAATTTCAACTAGTTTTTGATTTTTGGATGTTTTATGAAAGACTGGTTATATAAACTATATAACATTAATAGGAACAAGTGATAATCAACCAGGGCAATGTCCGGTCGATAGAGCGAATGAGATATGGCTTAACGAATATGGTAAATATGATAAACGCTCAGTCCGGCAGTGACGTTTCACCATATATAACGAGCGACTATGTTTACTGTACCTTTCCTACAATATTTTATAACTTTTAGCAAAACATTTCCCCGAATTAAGCAGAAACGGTAACATCTTCTGAAAATGATAGTTTATTGATTAGTAATTCGACATCTTCAAATTAGAAAGTTAGTTAAAAATATTAATAAAATAAAAAACAAATAAATTTTGTTGAAGTTTAAATATTTCTATTTAATTTAAAGAAAATAGTTATTAAAAAACTGTCAAGAAATTGATATATACATGTATAACAACGAAACCTTTAATATGTTTAAAATGATGAAAGAATAAGGGTCGAGAAAAGGCTCGAAAAAAGCTCGATTATGAATCAATCTACATCCACTAGAAACAAATTGCAAGAACAAACTTTTTTTTAGAAAGGAGCACATGGTCCTTCGAGTAACTTTTCTGCTGCCATAAGGAGAAAACCTGCATTTAAAATTTTATACGCACTGTCTATATAAAACCTAAATTAGTAAATTAAAATACATGTTTTTTTTTCAATGCGAATGTATTCCTATACATATCAAACAGTAATCAATAATGACATATGTGTTATCTTTTTGGTATATGCCCTTTTGTCACTTACCTGATAAAACGCTTACGTTCAAAATCTTATTTCAGTTATAAACAAATTTTAAGCTAAAAACTGAATCAAGTCATTTTCACAGCAAATAATTTTGCAAAAATAGTTGTCGGATGGGACAAAGTCCGGTCTATATGGTGGACGCATCATTCACGCATCAAGCTCACATTCTCATTCACTTTTTCACGTTTTGACGAGTCACTAAACAATTCCTTTCATATATACAATTCCAGTTCCCATAGTCAGTAATCGATCGCTTCAAGAATGGCTCAATCACGACTTGATTCAGTAACGATTCATCAATGGAAACTATGTCAATCAAATGTTCCACTGCTAATTAATGTGGAACCCAAGTATCAAGCTTATTTTTCTATCAAATCTATTACAAATGATTCAAAACTTTTATATGCTGGGTTGCCAAGGGAATTTATGACATTCCTCAATAATCCAAGTGTAATTCCCCAAATTGGGGATAAAAATTTGCTGTCCGAAATCACAATTTTTATGTTTGGGAATAAGTATTCTCCCGCAGTGTTTTTAAAACGAATCACTTTACCCCAGTTACATTCACCCTCAATGTTATCTTCATGAAGTTCAAGCCCATATTGATTAAAATCCAGCATAGTAAAAGCTCGCCACTAGCCATCAATTTTTGTGCTGTCACAGATTTATGAAGTACTGTAAATCACTTCAGCACTGGCACCACTGATTTAATTTGTAGCTGTTGAGCTTCTAATAGATTTACAGCAGATATAAAAGAAAATAAAGGATCTGAACTGAAATTAAATCGCTTAGTAATGTCTCACGTCAATTCACGTCATTAAAATTCTTGGCGTATTCTATACAAATTTCCAATAACAATACGAGGTACAATTTCATTTTTTTTTTATTTTCCATATTCCAGCTTTTAATCTAACGAATATTTCGTATAAACTAGAAAATGTGTTGATTTGCTGAAATCAGCGTTTAAAATGTTAACACTGCAGACAGGGTTTCAAAAGATTTTCTACCTCTGTCGGTTTGAATTTGTAAAGAAAGGATGTTTCTGATTAAAACAAGGTGTTGAAAATCATGGAAAAATGAACAATAATATTTTATAGAATTCAAATATGGTTTTGAACAATAAAGACAATTGAAATATAGAGTATTTGGAATTCTTGTAGAAATATTTCGACCCAATGTTATATTAACGATGAGTTGTCAAAATCCCCATATTTTCTCCGCATAATGCCAATCCCCAATAAACCCTCAAACAACATGAGATTCTCCGCAGATTGGGAAATTCCCCCCAGCTTGGCAACGCTGGTTTTATTATCGATATTTAGTTTTAACATTACTAACCGCTAAAAACACCGCACAGTTTTCTATGAACCTACACTCACCTTTTGCCATTTCAGCTGTAAAAAAATAAAAACATGAAGAAAATAACCATACGGAATCTACATTTTCAAAGCGCAATAACTTTTGATCGAGTACACGAATATAATTATCTTAATATCTAGAATGCTCTATGGACTGTTACCTTTCAATCGCGGTGTAACATGGCTTCAATAAATAAGTATTAAGAAAAAGAGAAATTATTCTTTTCCAAACCTATTATAAATTTTAGTGGTTTAAATAAATATACAAAATAAGAGCTTGAAGGGCTATATAATTTATCACTTAACACAACAATAATCAATGTATCGAATTTTTCACTTTGTACACAAAAAAATGTCCAGATTTTATATTATCCATTTATCATCCTTGATAATGCTTAATTTGAGATCAACAATAACGACAAAAAAAATCTGAACGAAAATTTTCAATTTGCCTGCGGTTGCTTTAAAAATTAATTGTTACCTCATAAACATCCGACGAGTTTTCATTTTAAACTTGGTGTAATCGCGAGTGTGATATTATTCGAGAGGAAAAAGGAAACGGATGTGTCTCTTTTTATTTTTATTATCTCCCTTAATATAACAACAGGAAGAAACTGTCAAAGATTGCGCCATATAATGAATGAATCGATTTTCTTAACAAATGCCAAAGTTTTTCTAGTTCGGAAACACGTGGTGTTTTACCACAATCCCGTGGGATATACCTGTGTTAGTTGCTATTAATAGAAATGAGAAGTTTACTAATCAATTCAAGTAGGAATACATCCACAATAAATAAAATTGTAATTGAGTTTTGTTTAATTTTTAATTAATTACTCAATATTATTTTGTATTTCTTGTTTTCATTAAATATTTTTTTAATAAACAACAACTATACAGCTTAAATATGTAAAAATTCGTCATAAATATAGGAGACAGACAAAATAGGTGTTCTTTTCATTCACATCACTAGCCAGAATACTGCGAATGAATATCTCGACACCCTCTAAGATGAAGTTCTTACTATTACTAGCATATTTCTACCACATAGTTTATGCGCCCATAAACACAGCCCAAAACGTTAAGTCTTGGTATGAAGAGCATCAGAATATCATCAAACATCTTCCCTAACCAGCACAATCGCCAGACCTCGACATAATTGAACAGTGAGTTATAGTGAGTTTTAGAACGAGACAGTGAGGAGTAGATTTCCATCTCCAATATCATTGAAGCAATTGCAATTCGTGCAATAATGGGACAACATTCCATTATATATTCGGATGCTCTATGAATCTATTTCGCGAAGAAGAAAGCAAATCTTAGTTCAACACCTTATTAACAAATAAATATTATATCATATCAGGTGTTCATATTATTTTGTCCATCCTCAAAATGTCCATAAAATAAAAATAAACTAATTGAAATCCAATATTACGAAGCAAATTATAGAAAGGGCTACCAAAGTGTGCAATTTTTATTTCAAGTTAATCTGCAAACGGTTTCTGTAAAAGAATCAGACATAAAAGTATCTACATGGAGCAGGTGAAGGAATATTCTGTCGGAAATGCATAAAACTGCAAAGCCACAGTGGTACGTGATCGAGAAAGGAACAATAAATGTATATTTCGTGATTTCCATATTTCAAATATTAATTCAGCTAGGGTCAGGCTGAGGTCCTTGTTTAAAATGTCCACAGTTTAATCTAAAATGGAAATAAAATAATCCATGTCTACATCAGTATATAACGTATTCCGACCGATTATTAATCTATTAAAATAATTTAAAAGTTTAGTGGTTGTAGAATGTGTTTTAACATAACATTAGTTGTGATATAATTAATTAATCAATACCAACTCATTACCTTGTCAGCTAAGAGTCATTGTTAAGGACTATAAGAAAGCATATAATCCGAAAATTGTATTTCATGTACTGTAAAAATTACAGTATTTATTATGAAAACCGTAAATTTAGTTTTAAATATAGTTTTATCAAATTTAATTATTTAAAAATTTTATTTTTTCTAATTAAGACTCGTAAACAAAGTACTGGGAGATATTGTTGATGATTCATGGTACATTCGTAATAACAACCTGCATAAGGATCTGAAGGTAGAAACTGTCTATAACATTATCAAGGACTATGCCCAAATACATGAACAGAGGGTTCATCAGCAGCGAGCAGCTCCTAGATAACGATGGCTTAGTCAGAAGATCAAAGAGAATGAAACTATTTGATCTAATTCACTAAAGTTATTTGTAAAACTGAGTGCATATTAAAACTAGTGACATAGATATTAATCCCAAAGTGTCTATCATAGAATAACTACTTTGTGAAGTTAAAGTACGTAGTAAAATTTTTATAAAATCGTAGTAAATTAAGAGAAGAAGAAATGGCTTATTAGTGTTAATGTACTAGATTGCCCAATCTGATCAATAAACAATAGAATACACATGAAGAATACCACTTCAGTATCTATATGTCTTCAAGTCTATATGTATACATTAATTAGATCAAATGGTAGTAAACATTTAGTCATAGTTTTACACATAAAGGTCTAAAGCTGTCTCTGCACTCCATAAAATATGGTGCTCATATCACCCTCATGATTCAACATTCATATGGTCGACCATTTTCCAAATCCATATCCTGAATTTTTGAGATGATTTCTGATGTTGCAGTTTTTGGGTATCCTACACGTAAATTATCTTCAAGATTTGTCAACGAAACAGCTCACTTATAGCAAATAATTGTTAACTAAATAACACGTTATCATTTCAATATGAATTGCCATAACCTTTAGTCCTTTTCTTAAGAAGAATTTAATTAGTTACAAAAATGGTTAAATAAAGGCACTAACTCACCAACTTTAAATAGCTTGTAAAAATTCAAATATTTTCATTAACGAAGATTATTGGCTTTAATCTATCTTTAGCACGTATCACTTCATCATCGTGATCACCATCAATCCATAGCCAGCGCTTGAGGAGAATGTCTACTCAACCAATATGATGCTGTTGATGAAACAGAATCGCTTTCTATGTTCACTACATCTTCCACCCAAAAGAAGGTTTCCACTACAGAGGTCTGAGAAATTCGTTCACTTTTCACTCGACAGATATGTCCAAGCTATTGTAATCATAAAGTCTCTGAAGTTGTTGCTCAAATATCCACTGCCCTTCGAATCTTAAACAAATAACTTCATTTCTAATACGAAGAAAAACATGTAGAACTTACGTAGAGGCGTATTTTAGTATTACAAACTCGATCTTAGAGAAGAAAAAGCTCTTGCAGCTAAGCCGATTCAGCTTATTACATCGGCAGTAGATTCAACTTTCTTCTATATTACTGAACACAAGTACTTACATCATGCACTTGTCCTAACTAGATCCCATTGAGATTCATATTAGCAGGCAATTCGTTAGTTGTCAATATATTGATCATTCATTTTCAAGCCGTATACCTCTGCAATGCGAATTATATCATGAATAAGTCAGTAGTTATTGAGAGCCTCTATATCTATAACAGCGAATATAGCTCTATCTTCTGCAACCATCAGATTGGTTAAGAAGTTTGTAGTATATTGAACTCCATGTATCTTTTTAAATACTGTAAAAACGCATATTTTCATCCACTACTATGTTGAAAAGCCGCAGAATGGAGAGACGATATTTCCTTAGAGAACACCGGTTCGAATCTCATATTGATTTAAGAAATCATATCGCACTCGCAGCTGTGTGCTTTCCCATGGAACCTTCCTAAGGTGTCTGAAAAAGTTTAATAATTATAAGGCAACTTATTCAGCTTCCAAAGCTGTCCAAAATGAGCCACATTACAATTATTAAATGACACTTGGCAACTGATATGATACCTCGATAATCTTTACAATGTTTACTATCACCTTTATTCAATTAGAAACAGAACTTTCTTCCATGGTGTCATTAAAATAATGTTTCCTGTCCGGTCTTAATAATTTCTGTCGTTGCTTGGTTAACTCCAGTGGTCTTATTATGAAGTCTTAAAATAAAGTTTCTGGAATGTCAATTACTGGCAGAGTTGCTTAGCCCTAAGATGGGTCATGAATGTAGAGCTGCATCAAGTTCCCTCCATCATTCGAGATGCTCATCGTGTCATTGTTTTATACATATATGCAAATAAAAATGAAATCAATCATAAAACATCGTTGTTAACAATATAACAAAATCAATGCTATAAATTAATATATGATACAGACAAAGAACCTGGTTAACTATTATTACCAATCCATTCCACCGCTAGTGATAAAATACACAGAAACGCTGATAAAAAAATATCGCCTTCAATAAAATTCAACCGTAAAATTTATCTAGTGAGAAAAATCAAACTATAAACGGAAGCCAAAGGTATCCAATAATCGTTTTTCAAGAATGAAAAGATCCACTCGATTATTTGGAATGTTTTCTTGTTGGAGACCGTGAAATGTAATAAAATAATTTCTGGATTTAAATTCTCGATAACTTTGCGCTTCCCCAGAATTTATCGATCTGAAATGTGTTAACCGTAAATCCGGAGATTTATCCGTTTTTTCTCCAAGGGACATTGAATTATAGCCTTTAAACATAATTGCTAATTGATTGGGTCGAGTTTTAAAAATCATTCAAGAAATTTTAGGCTCGAACTTGTTTGAGAGGGATTAATCGAAAACGAATTAAAAATATTCCCCAATGGTAAATTTTACCAAAACCAAATTACTATTCAAATTTAAATACAAAAAAAAGTATTCCTATTATTTCCATGGGAATTCTCTAAAATTCCAAAACAAACATTTGTTTAACCTCAAGGAGGCAACACGATGTAAAAATATTATAACACCATTTTTTTCTAATTATACATTTTTGTTTGGTTGAAATCATTTATTTCGCCAATAAAGCAAGTTCTGTAAGATGATCACAATTTTTTTTATTATTATTCTCTTAATATTCCTCAGTCTGCCCAATGGGCAATGAGTATTTGATAAAATTTATGTTATACAATAACATACAGAAGGTCGGTTCAGTAGATGATCTTGTGTACAAACTCGTATATAATTAATATAAACTAGTATTATAATTAATTTAACTACTATTCTATGTTATTATAAAAACTATTTCATGTGTATTAATCAGATGGGATGGTAGTAAACGCTTTAACCTACGCACTTCACTGACATCACGCACATTTAATTGTTTGGTAACTGCATTCAGATGCACTGACACTCTTTCAGAATACTTTACACTGGCACTTTGAATCACATTCATTATACTTTCCAGGAGGGTATGGTGCTGAATTAGGTTATTACTGGCATAATATGGGACGTCAAAGATGGCACTTAGTACTTTATTTTGAAATCTTATTTGACCTCCTTTAGGTCTATATTGGATTGGATGTCTGGATGTCCCCACAATTCGATGCCATACGTCCATATGGGCCTAATAACTGACTTATAAAGCAATATACTATAAAGATAATTCGGATTTACGCCCTACGAGCCAATATATCTGATTCAGTTTAACGTCAAATTGCTTACGCTTTATTAGTATATGTTTCTTTCAATTTAAGCGTTGGTCTAGATGCCTTCCCAGATATTTAACATTATCTGCTTGCGGCAGTTCATGGTTATTAAGATTTACTACACAGGGTGAACCGGGAGTAGATTTTGCCTCATTTGCCTCGACACGCCATGTTTTCAACCACAAATGGATTTAGTTGAGATAAAGTTGGAGGTTCCTTGTAACTGATATTAGATCCTCGTGAGATGATAAAATCGCCGTATCGTCAGCATATGTTGCCACAGTAGTGGTGTTTGAGGTCGATACATCAGCTGTATTCAAAAGATACAGGATATTGAATACACTGAAGGTATTCGTCACTCTATTTCATAATAAAATGTCTATCTGTGAGATATGACTTTAGTCAGTAGTAGTGTGAATGGAGCGAAAGATTTTTCAGTTTAAATAAATGTGAAATCCACACCTTATCAAAAACGACATATATCGAGGAATGCAGATGGGCATTTTTTTTTCCTTTAAGTTTTTTAAGTTTGATTGGCTTGTCTGGGAAATTGTTCTATTATTCCGTGTTTGTTACGGAAATCAAATTAATGCTGTACAATAATATTTCTTTCTTATGTAATTACTTTGAGTCTCTTGATGTGTAGATTCTCGAAAACGTCCATCAGAATCGGTCCAACCATTTAAGAGGTGTTCAATTACATACACACGAACAGAAGAATTGTATATAAAGATATATACTTGAATCTCCGTTATAACAACTCCTAAGTGGAATTCGAACCCGCGAACCTAGCAGAATAAGAAAAAACCGTGCTGCCAAATCAGTTAAACTTAATAATAATAATAAAACACGATACATTATTTTCTAAAAATAATAAACAAAATTCAGCTTATTTCCATTAATTGCTTATCTGTTTCTTAGGTCACGAATATCTTTTTAATAATCTGAAAGCAATGCCGCTGATAAAAAACAGGACTATTAGTTATCCAGAGGTTTTGGTTCCCAGAGTTTTCCTTTAAAAAATATATTTTCACCCTGTTGAATGTCAAGACCATTTCCACACCCCAACAAAGTTTTATAGATTGATTTTGTGCCCTTTCCAGCTTCTTTTAAGAAATCGAAAAAAAATAAACAAATAACTGAACAGTTTCTGAAATATAAACATATTTTGAATAAAAATTTTTTTTTCAATGAGTAAATGAATATCAAAAAGTAAATATTAAGTTCAAATATAAAATTATATCACTACATATATAAAGTTACATAAAAATATAGAAATACAAGAATATAAATGATGAAATTATAAAAACATCAAAAATATAAGTCCATAATGAACAAATGTATGAAAAATTATAACATTTCAGATATAAAAATAGTGTAAACGTATATAATAAAGAAATATAAAGACATAACAGTCCGCGACGATCCGCACTCTTTACATAACGGTGTATTATCTCCCGTAAGGAGAAATTAATGTGTCAATCTGCAGTGGCCTATTCGAAGTCGCGAAAATATACACAGTTTGCGTCTACTAATATCAACAATGTTAAGGCCCTGGCACTCCATCAGGCCCCATTTGAGCCGGTCTAATTGTCTAAAGAGCATAGTAGTGGCATGGTCGTAAATTTATGTTTGTGATTGTCCTTAGGCAAGAGTGCAAAATTCGACAAGAAAAATAATGCCAGTCACGCCATTAACTAGGTTGGGTAAAACCGGATGTCTCCTGGGATGATCTCCAAGTTGGTCACTCGCCAGTCAGTGGGCTTAATGCCGAGGACCGTGCTTCGGAGCCCACGTTACATTGTAGGTCCAATCCAGATAAACCCTCGTTGGTAAAAAGGAGACTCTAAAATATAACAAAAAAAATCGCGTCTAGATTCACGGGAGGGGATCTTTGCAATACAAGCTGTCAATTGGGCTGGTGTGGAAAGCCCCCAAGGCGATTATCAGTGCTGTATTGTGAATTGTATTCAGTTTATTTATGTATGAAGGGGCGGCAGAAATAAAGCGTTGACTGTCGTATTCTAATTTGCTCAAAGCTTTATTAAGGCTTTATAGATATTTAATATTGTGATCCTATGAACACCCTAATTATAGTTGGCTAATGTTCGAAGCAGGCTGATATCTGCTAAGCATTTAATTTTAATATAATTAAAATGTGGGAACCAACTGAGGCGAGAGTCAAATATGAGCCCCAAGAATTTGTGTTCAGTGTTATTAATTATGTTACTTCCATCAATCGATAACGTGGTCACTCTAGGACAACTATTTTTCGCTTTTAGATTTGTCGGGAGATAACGATAATCCATTTGTTTTTGCCCATAAAGGAAAGAAGTCAATGCATTTCTACAATAGGCTTTGACTTAGTTTGTGATCCCGATTCATATGGTAAATGACAATATCATCCGGAAAAAGTCCGACCTTGATTTGTGTTAGTACCATCATGTTGATCGAGCTAAAAACTATAAGGAACAAGATTGGTCTTATGCTTGATCCTTGCGGTACTCCATTAAGTTGAGGATATGAGGATGACAGCGCACCATTAAATCTGATCCTGAAGGGTCGGTACTTAAAAAGGATAGTTTTAAGCGGTATATGTTGCCTCCTATTTTCCATTCATTAAATTGTTTGTTTGTCATTAAATCTAACCACAATATTATTCTCAAAGTCCATCAGGTAGTCCAACATAGAGAAGCCCCTAACTAATAGCAGTCCGTATTTCTGTATAATATACATTAGTCTATTATTAACAATTCTTTTCAGTATTTTGCATAGATGACTGGTTAGAGATATCGGCCTATACCCATTGAGAGAGAGTCTTGATTTTCCAGATTTATGAATCGAAACTAGTATGGAATGTTTCCACAATAATAGCATCTGTCCCTTATTCCATATTAAGTAATAAATGTTTATTAAATATAAGTGTTGGTTTATACTTAGTTATTTAATATAGATTGTCCTATACCGTCAGGGTCGCTGGAAGAGTCCTTGTTTTTCGATATAACATCTGAAAGTTATTCGAAGGTAATGGGACAGTCCAGGGTAGCATCGTCTCTCTCCACTTCTGGTATATTTTCAGCAATATTATCATCTTGATTTTTGGAATACATTAAATGCAAATGATTACCAAAAGATTCCGATATTTTTAAAGGGTCGCATATGTTATCTGAATTATTAACATTTGTTGTTATGTTTGATGGTGGGGCACCCTTCAGCTTCCGGATATTTCTCTATATAGTTTGGGATGTGGTTTGTGGATTTAGGTTGCTGGTAAACTCCATCCATGACCTGGTTTTAGAGTGCCTTATCGATTTCCTAGCAATATGCATTAAATGTTATTTCCACAAAATGTTGAGTTGTTAGGTGGCTTTTGGACCTATCAAGTACCCGTTTCATATCCTTGATGGCTCTCCTACAGTTCTCAACCCAACTCGTTTAATAATAGCCTCCGTACATTTTTCAACCAATGTATCTATATTCAATGTGGGAGAAGGCAGTAAGATGGATTCTCTATACATATTCCAATCTATTTTTGTATGTTGTTTGTAAATGTTTTTTGTGATGTGTAGGTGAGATATTCCAATTCACCTATCGTTGGATAGCGGTCGCTAACATGTAGGTCTTGTATGGTCGACCATTGTAGTTGGCTTAGTAGAGATGTGGAGCATAATCCCAAATCAAGGTAGGAGCGGTTTCCGATTAAAGAGGAAATAAATGTAGACGAGTTATCGTGAAGTATGTGAAGTCCATTATCTTACATCATTTCTACTATGATATGACACCTTTGATTATAGGATGGCGAACCCCACTCTGGAGTGGGATTGAGGTCTCCCATGATTATTATTCGATCAGGCAATTCTAATATTAGCCTATCCATATATATTCGGGTGACAATTATCGATGCAGATAAATACAAATTGCAGATAGTAATAAATCTGCCTGCAAAATTTATTTTGATGGCTACCGTTTGAAGGTTTCTACTCAAGTCAACTTCCTCATAGGCCATATCATTACTGACATAGATGGCTACTCCTTCCGATGATCTTCTATTATCAATTATTTCCTTTCTAATAGATCGGAAGCCTTTGATTAAGAGAGAATCTGCGTTCTTTAGAATGATTTCCTGAAAGATCAAAACAGAGGGCCTGTAGAATCCCACTATAAGCTGCAGTTCACTATTTCTGGCTTTGAAGCAAGTCTAATTCAATTGTATAATTTTATTTGTTATTGTTTCAGTAGATATGGTATCTTAATCTTATTTATAGATTTCAGTCCATGTCACCTGTAGAGGAGGAGAAGCGAAGAAGTACGAGAGGAGCTAGCAGTCAAGTCACCGCTACCTTTGTCTTTATAACTTGAGCTGCCGCTGCCTTTGTCTCTAGTGTAGGAATCATCCTTTTTGTTGGAGGATGAGGTGTGGGATGGCCGGGAAGTGATGGGGATAGTTTGATGATTCGCACCTCTAGTTAAGGTCTGGGTTTGGAGGGTGATTGGATTTTGGACAGGTAGGATAGGACCCCTGATTTTTGTGATGAGGTTGGGGGTTGTAGCCAAATGCCCTCTTTAGTTATAGGGGGTTTAAATGTTAAATAAGAGGTTTTGTTCTGCGTTATTGGTTTTTGGTACCTTGAGGTGTGTTTCTTCATAGTGTGTTGCTGATGTAGAATAAGTTTTATTTATTTTTGTTGCTTTTGCATAATTAAATTGGGTGTTTCTTATTTGGTTCTTAATCTTATATTTTGCTGCAAAGTGTGATATCTTTTCGGTTATTCTCAGCTTTTGAACTAGGAACTCTTCCTTATGTACCGGACATCCTCTATATCTAGGAGTAGGCCACCATTAATACCAATTGATGGTGATATACATTCGGTTTCACTATGAATGTCTTTTCCACAAAAGCGCATTTTTGCGAGATATGTCCAAATCTCTGGCGCTGACATTATCGTAAAGGGAATGCTTGAATATATACTGCCTAACTCTTAAACTCGCTCGGACTCCTTCTCGAAGACAAATTTTAGGGAATGTCTTTTGCTACTGAGGCTGTTTGTGACGGCTTTAACTCCATTATTCTTAGAAGTGATGCGTTTCACTGAGATTACTCCTTGCGCTTTATGATTATCTATGCTTTCCTCCTCTGTACAAACCAGCAAATCATTACTGGATATCACTTCTTTGCAAGAGTTCAATGATGGGTGAGGGGATACCTTTATTTCGCTATTGTGAAATTTGGTTATTTTCATAACCCTTTCCGATTATTTGTAATTGGCGGTGATAGCTAGTAACGAACCATTCCTCAATTTTTTAATTGATTTAAGTTCACTAACAGACGCAACCAAAAATTTAAGTATAACAAAAGGTAACAGTTTTGCTAACAAAACATCTTTTGTTACGATTAAAAAGTATTTATAATATTCGATGGTGCTATATGTGATTAATGGCATATATGCAATCCTGGGTCTTTTCAGGCCAACATTTGGGGTGCTAGTAATTGTTTCCTCCACTCCGGCCTGGTCACCTGCCGGAAGTGCTGCACAGACGCTCGAGCGGTGCCTGCGCGGTCACCTGCGTTCTCGACCGGCACTGGGGTTCCGAATCCCTGCACCGTAACATAATTCTCTTTATGGTATCTTTTCATATTAAAAAATGTTTTCACGGAACATACGGGTTGTCACACCTATACTGTGGAAGAATATAGACCATAGCCTACACTCTGCAAACACAACCCCTTGTGGAAGACTCGGGCCCCGGGGGCGCCACTCCCCGAACCCAAGCACGAAGTCTAGGCCCCGTGAGTAATATTTTATTTAAAAAAAAGAAAATTCGACTTGTTGAACGACTTGTCGATACAAAATAACACTCAGTATAAAATCAGGTAAAAATCATCACAACGTCTATTTTTAGATATTACACTCGTAACACTGCAGTACTAGTGGTATGATATTACACCTCCGTCCTAAAGAAAAGACTACAACGATAGATGTGGCCGTTGTCCCGTCTGAATAGATCTAATAATACATTCACCCACCAGTTTGCTTCTGAAGATCTTCGAAATAGCATTTTTTCTACTCAAATTTCCATGGTTTCCCTCTATGGAATGGTTTTCCAAGTTTTAGTGACTCCGGACTCTAATAGTCTACGGCTAAAAAACTAAGCTACTGCAATCCCCTGTGGTGGCACTTCATCCTGAACTGCTAACTTCTGTCCAAATGTCAGTAGACTATTTTAATTCATAGAAACTTCAGTTCAGAAGAACTATTTTATTTAAAAGAAAGGACGACTTGTTGAACGGAAATACAAAATGACACTAAAGGTAAAAACAGGTGAAAATCATCCCAGCGTCTATTTTTAGATATCTTACATATAACACCATTCTTAACAGATTACAGTGCAGTCCTTATTCAGTGCAGTACTAGTCATATAGATTATATATAATATAATAATTATGTTTTATATGCCTCCTTCTTGAACTTTGAAATTTTGTTCCAGTCTTTAGAATATGAGAACCTGTGATCAAATGATTTGTTGTATAGGGAGTTGATATATTAATGAGACTTCTAAAATTAACGGAAAGGTGTGTTAAGAATGTGTTAGACGTATGCGCAATATTAAATTCAATTCAAGATACTTCTAATTGATCTAGCTCTAATAATTAATAAAACAAATGATCACTACTGCAGAAGATGACTCAGACTGACAACACTCCATCAGGACAATTTTCACCTTAGTATGATTTAGTAATCTTCTTTCGTGTTTCAAGGCGAAATCTTGGATAACTTCGTAAATCCATTAGATTTCCAGGTCATCGTGCAGTTCTTCGTTATTTACATAGCGATAGGTATTGGTAATCAATCGAAGAACCTTGTTTTGACAGCGAGAAAGAAAAATGAGGAAAACAAACATCCTGAGAAACTCTTATTGCATCTGCCATTATAGATGGCTCTCCTGGACCAACCCATGACATTTGATTGAGAGCGTCGCAGTAGATCCACTTTCCATGGCCACACCAATACACAGAAAACTGTTCTTTTTTATAAAACAGAAAATTAAATAATAATAATATACAGATATTATATATTGTGCTATATATAACAATCAAGAGAAATATGGAAAGTATATGTAACCAAGCTGACATTATAACATCCCGATATATTGAAGAGTATAAAACAGACCCACACAACTAGTATTTATTAGGATTCGTCCCCAAAATAAAAAATACCCTCAATTTGTCACAAGCCCACCCAATCGAACAGTTTTGGATTATATGTAGCCAGTATTATTCGCAGCAAAAAATACATCCCAAAAATCTCAACGGCTTTAACAAAATGAACGCAAAAAATCTCAGAACTGAGAGATTTACGAATTGAACCAATCCGTAAAAATTACTGAAAATATATAAACTAATTTTTCGATAATATTTCACGCTAACTGAACTGAATTTATTGATTTTAATTAAATTTATCAAATATGTAAGATATGTATTAAAAGGAATTTTTAATTTTATAGGATTAACAACAGAGAATATAACTAAAAACAATTACTGAATAGAACTGATAGATACTGAATTACCGATATACTGGAGATAGATAAAATAATAAGACCTCGTTACATATACACAATATTTATTTATAAAAAAGGTTTTAAGCCACTATTTGCTTTTAAAATAGTAGCAATTCTTCACGAAATAGTAACTGAATAGTTTCTAAACGAATGTTGTCTCATTGTTGTACCAAAATACCCGGAAATTGCTTCCGTGATATTTTGCTCTCCGAGATGAAAATCTACTCCTCACTCTCACCTCCAAAACCCTCCATAACGGTTCAATTATGTTGACGCCTGACAATTGTGCTGGCTGGAGAGGATCAGTTGAATACCACGATATTGCCGCTCAAATCATAACGTAATCTTCCCCATGCCTGACTCTAGGGAGCAAACAATTCGGATTGCAGTCTTATTTTGGGATTTTCTATACATAAACCCGACCATTTATAGGAAACACTATAAACGATGATTTATCGGACTATACCACATTCTTCCAATCATCAAGTTTTATAATCGTTGCACCACTTGTTTTACAACTTAACATTGGCTTCGTTTAAAAAGGGCTTCGCAACTGCAACCCTTCCATTAATGTTATCTTTGTGGAGTTCCCACTGTACTGTTTTTGTCAAAACACTAAGTAAGTGTTGAATACTGTTATCATTCTGTTGCCGCATTACTTTTAGGCCGTCTAGCCACAATCCTTATGACTATTCCTATTCGCCGATAATGTTTTACCATGTTTTGTGTATCCCGTCATTACCATGTATAGTATCACCCGTAAAACGTTAAATAACTTCTGAAAGATCAAACAGTTCTCCCTCAGGTTCCTGATGATAGTTTAATAGATTGGCACAAATATCCTTTCTGCTTCTGGTTCGTTGAATGCTTTCAACAAGAATGGATAACACACCCAAATGTGTCTCAATTTCGTAATTTCCTCCTTGATGAGTGGGTCAACCTACCACGTTAGAATTTCAACAATCTAGCAATGGGCAACAAGTATTATTATATGATTGCCGTTATATAATATAACTATCCTGACATGTAGAAGATCACTTCATTAAGTGATCTGATGTACAACTTATAATATAAATCTTATTCTAGATACTATTCTAACTTATTTTAAAGCCTATCCTAACTTATTCCAAAGACTATTTTAACTTATTCTGGAGATTATTAAATATCACTCTATGTGTCTATTAATCACTTCATATTGTGCGTTTGAGCCTGTGCACTACACTGTCATAGCTCACATTTAACTTTTTGGAAAGTGCGTTGAGATACACTAATAGCCTTTCAGAGTACTTCGCACTAACACTTCAAATCACACTTGTTACGGGTTCTAAGGGGATATTGCGCTGAATCAGTTTGTTGGAGACGGTAATATGGGGCATCGACGCAATACTTTATTCTGGAACCTCTGGAGGATAGCTATGTTATATTTGCTAGTTATACCCCACAGTTCAATACTATAGGTCCTAATGGGCCTAAGTATTAACTTATGCAGCAAAACCTTGTTATCCAATGATAATTTAGATTTACGCCCTATCAATCAATACATAGTTTAGGTTTAGTTTAAGCCCAAGCTGTTTGCGTTTTGTCGCTATATGTTTTTTCCAAGTCAAACGTCCATCAAAACGCATTTCTAGATATTTAACATTGTCTGCTTGAGGGACATGTTTTTCTATAAAGGATGAATGTAACATGGGTAGATTTTGTCTCGTTTGTTTTGATACGCCACGTTTTCAACCACAATTCGACTTTGTTAAGATGAAGTTGGTGGTTTCTTGTAGCTGATATTGGATCCTCGTGTGATGATAAAATCGCCGTATCGTCAGCATATGTTGCAACAGTAGTGTTTCTTGAGGTCGGTAGGTCAGGAGTATACAATCGGTATAACAATGGGCCAAGAACACTGCCCTGCGGAACACCCGAACATATTGGGTGAAGGTCAGTGTATTCGTCACCCTATTTAACAATAAAATGTCTGTCTGTGAGGTATGTTTTCATCAGTTGAAAGTGCGCATGGGGCAAAAGCTTTTTCAATTTAACATGCAGTCCATTGTACCACACGGACCTGCCATGCAGCCTCTTATATAGTATTTGTTATATTTTTTGCTGCTATTTCTGTATCTCTTTCTGTTTTGAGAGGTAAATTTGGAGATATTAAACTGTTTAATTTCTCTCTAAATAATGGCCAGTTAGTTTTGGTGTTATGCAAAGAAGGTGGTTTTGTTTTATTGATAATATTTGAGTTGACTCTTATAATAACTGGTGAGTGATCAGATGATTGATCAAAGCATTTGCACGTTTTGGTCAATATTTTTTGTAACACAAAGTCAATGATCTCGGGAATTTTATTTCTATCTGACGGCCAATATGTTAGCTCACCAGTAGAGATATGTTGTAAATTATGTGCCTTCATTGCTTTGACCAATTCTCTGCCTTTTGCTGTTATTAATCTAGAACCCCACATTACATGTTTCCCATTATAGTCTCCTCCGGCAATAAATATATGAGCTAGCGCGTTAAAAAAACCGTGGTATTGTTCTGCCTTGTTGTTGTGTTTAGGTGGACAATAGATAGTAGTCATTATTAATGGCCCGTGCACTTCTTCAATGGTTACACTGGTGGCTTGTAAATATTCCTCGTTGAATTTCTCTCTTTCATTGTGTTTTATGGTTTCCCGAATTATTATAGCTGTTGCTTCATGGGCTGTTGCTTCATGGGCTTTATCATCTGGGTATTTTCAGAATCCGTAAATAATTTTTATCTGTGAAATATATTTCGGATACCATCATGACATCAATATTTTGTTCATATAAGAACATTTTAAGCTCCCTGGCATGTTGCTGGAGTGCATTAGCATTCCAGATGGGTATTTTATATTTACTGTAAAGGCTATCAGTCATTAGGCTAGCTTGGTAACGACGACGGTGAGTAAATTCACCATTGTACTCATTTGCTTCATAAGTTTACCCATCATTTCCTCTAATTTACTAAGAGTACTTATAGGTTCAGTGGTGATTGGCATTCTCTGCGTATTAGGTTGGATCTGGCTATTGGTTACTGCGTTTGAATATGATATAAGAGAATGTTGTATTGGTACATTAGGCGAGCTAAATGGTATAGGCTGTCTTGGTGGCTGTAAGTTTCTTTTTTCTCTCAGTGCTGGATAAAGTTTCTGTTGCAACGCTTTAGGGACTAGGCATACCCTATAATTTGCAAGATGGTCAAGTCTATGCACCTGTTCTATTGTTCCATGCTTATTGCGAAACCCAAATTGGTCTTCAGGAATGATTTTTTCTTCTATTATACAATTGAGCCTCTTTATGTATAGTTTTCCCTGGTTTGAGAATCATTATTATTTAAGCTACTTTCTAGATGCTAGGAAAATAATTAATTCATAATATAGCATTGAATATAAATGTTAATATTTTTACCCCCTTCTTTGGTAGTTACTGTAATATTTTTTCGGTTATTAGATCATATCTATGAGCTTTTCAACAATTAATCTCTTGATTATTATTTGTTAAAATTCTTTGACAGTGTATTTTTTATGTGGTAAATCCATTTAAAATGACGAATTTAGGAAGCTAGTGAATGGAAAAGTTGATACGGAAAGAGTTTAAAGACATTTTTAAAATACTTTGAGAAGATGTCGGCCTTTTTTTTAATCAACTCTTTCAGATCTTTTACTGCTTTATTAAATTTTCTTTTTTCTGCATTTTTTGCCCGAATTATACATGAATGTACATGATGTGTATGTTGTTTTTTTGGAGATGTTTCACTGTTAGAAATCGCGAAATATGCTGCTTCCTGTAATATTCATTTCTGGTGTTTATATATCAATATTTTTTCTCCAAATAGGGGCTAGTTAGTTCTGTTATTATACAGAGGAGGGTCTTTATCTTTGAAGATAATTTTTGAAGAAACTGTTATTCTTAATTATTCCGTTTACTATTATTCGTGTATGATCAGAAGACAGATTGAAACACGATTCTGCTCGACACTTTTTTGTATCAATACTTTTTGTGAGACAGAAGTCTATAGTATCGGCTTTTTTATTTCATTTACAACAAGCTGGTGAAAATCACTTGATTATGTTTTTCCTCCAAATCTCTCGAATGTTCTAAAATAACGATATTATGATGTTGGAACAAGATCATCGATTAAAACAAATATTTAAAAATGTTTAAATATATCTATATACTAATCGGCTTAGCGAAAATTTTGCCTCCTTTATTAAGGAAAACAAGGACACCTGGAGGCGTGAAACTTATATCAAGGAAGAATTTTTAGGCCTAATATTTTTGTGTAATACGCGCTACAAATAAATATATTCCAATAAAATGCCATCAGATCGGTGACACAAAATATATAAACAAACTCAACGAGTAGCTATGCGACTAAGAGTTTACCTGGCCGACAATAATATACTTGGATTGAATCTCGCTGGGGATAAAGATTTTATTAAAGTTTTTAAAATAAAATAAAGGACAGTGTCCGTGTTAAAGTTAAGTGAATGATTGTTTGTTACATTTGAAATGAATATTAAAATGGAAAGTGTGAAATTAAAACATTATTAAACAAAGTTGTATAATTTTAGCAGTGTTTTATGTTACTTTCAGTTATTCCCATGTTATTCGAATTATTACAAGACATTTATTATTTTAATTAATGTTATATATCAAATACGTTTCTGATCTTGTATTGAAAATACTGTGAATACAAGTTTTAGTAACATATATTTTTTAAATTAGTCCTTTTACTCTATTATGAGAGAAACATGAATAATTTAATACATTGTGGTCAAATTTCTACCACACTTATCCATTATTATTTTATCCTACCACATTTGTTTATACGAATGCTAACACACGAAAAAATTATATTGAAATAAATTTTTAAAAATGTTTTCTATAAATCGATTTAGATATTGAACGAGGCATACCTTATTGTCTCAATTAGATCGTAAAAAGCGCATTCCAGGTATAGCTCTGCTTATCGTTGTTTATATAAGTTATTCATAAAGCAAAAGTTGCTCATTCTCGATTTAAACACGACCACAGGTAAATCACAAGTCCGTGCCCACTTTACAAAATGGTTCTCATCAGAGAATGGACCGAAGATGAAGATTGGGGTGAATCCAGAACTGCGTTAACCAACAATCCACAGTTTGAATCTCCAAGACCACATAGAATCGTGGATTTCGTTTCCATCGATGAAGTGCGCTATTATTCATCAAGCTCACCACCTCGTTATGTTGCAAGACCTCTGTTAATGGTAAGTTAATCAAAATCATTATTTTTTACATCAAAACAGATGCTTGGAACTGTGATATTAACATTTTATTTTGTTATTACTGTTGTTATATACAAATCTAACATCATAGTTCAACATACATCAAAATTAGTTATTCCAACTTCCGTATTGTGGTTTGTTAAGAAATATTAAGCAATTGATAAAACAAAAACCAGTAATTTAACATACATAATATATTTATTTCAATAACACAGTATACACTACCGTTTTAAAGTTGGCAAACATCCTATTTTTAGTCTACATAAAAAAGGCTGCATTAATCTTTATTTTATTATTTCTATGACCGTGCTTATAACAATAATTAACAAATTTACTAGTTCAATAGGGTAGAGGACTGTAATAAAGACCTTTTGAATTATTTTTAATAAAGCTTTAAGATTAGTAGTTAATTTTAAATGCATAGCACATTTTGATATTTGATTTTAAAAGTGTATGAAAAATATTGCTACTTTTAAAAATATTTAGAAAATATTGATAATTTTCCTGGTTGTTTATATTCTTTAAGATATCAAAATATCGATATTTTACTCCGCGGCCGACATCCTCATGTTAAGCATGATGATTAATTAATTTAAGCATGACAAGATCTAATTGTGGGGAATCATAGCTTGCGCACAAGTATTTGTGTTTGCAACGATGCAAGTTCTTGCAAATTATACGTATAATTGAGGAATATAATATAAATAGTTTATGAATCATGTTGAATTCACAAATTAACTTAATATTACCGTTGAGACTCATGTTAATATATTTTGGCACATTTTTCATATCCTATAATATAAAAATTTAATATGAACAACCTTTTATAAACATATTTCATTGTAAAATAATTTTGTAAAGAGAAAAGAGAAAAGTAACAATATCTAATTATTTATCAATATATATAGTTATAGTTTTTTTTTTAATTATTATACCTATAAATTAGTTTTAAAGGATTTTTTTAAAATTTGAATCTTTGTTGTGAAAAATGGGTATCAGTATTTTATTCATGGTACTGTCCATCGATAGCGACTACACTTTCCCATCTTTCAGGCAATCTACGGATTTCATCTCGAAAGAACGATATATCTTTACTCATATGTCGTTTGTACTCATGTCGTTCAAATATTTGAAAACTGTTTCTTGTCTTACTGCCAATAATTGTGCATGTTCTTCTAGCCTTTTATGCAGATAATCACCGAGTTCTTTGACACATAGTCTTCGGTGTTAAAATCACTTTTAACTTTTGAAACGTCGAAACCAGTATTCACATGTTGAAATCGATGGAGCATGGTTTCCATAAGCTTCAAACAGCATTCGTTGACCTTCAGCCGCCCCTTTCTTCAGATTAAAGTAAAAAAGTAAAACTTTCCACAAATGCGATTTACTCGATACATATTCAGACATTTTCAACGCATTGAAAAAAATGTTTGTTTACACTTCGACGAAATGACATATACTGAAAACTGAAGTCTGTCAGTAAAGCGATTTATTACACAGTAACACCATCTGTCATCTAAAATAAAATCAAATCCTTTAAAATTAATTTAAAGCCATGATACCTTATAATTTCTAAACTTTTACAACCTAGCGTATTTCGTAAGATTGAGAATATAACCTCAAAGCTCGAGAAAATTTTTATTCCATTAATAATTTTAATCTCATTAGATGCTCGACATAAATGTTTTTGTACAGCGGTAGCTTTCTTTCTTAAAATATAAAAAATTACATCAACATTTCAATAAAATACTTTTGTAATCGTAAATTGATCATAAAAGAACAATTCGATTAAAAGAAAAAGCGCTCTGACGTATCAGAATTCATTTTCGAGCTTAATTTTTTCGATTTTATCGCTTTCTTTTAAACGATCGACGATTTTGACTAATATACGGTAGTCATTAAATTTATATGTATATTTTCAATATCCATTAGTACTGTTCTAAGAAATTTTATATTATTCAGACAATTAACTGATAGCAGTTAAATGTAGAAATAAACCATCCGTCATTCGCCAACAATGGCATTTTGTTTTAAAACGGTCTACACTTAACAAAATAAATACAAATATATAAGTGAGAATATAGGGTGGATAAATCATCTCAATATTTCACATTACGTCATATTTTACAAGTGTCGTTAGAAAACATATGTAGTCTGAAGTATTTTGGAGAATGATGTATATCTTTAAAGACTGTTCGAATATTTTAAACCAGTCATTTCGAACAACAATATTAAATTAATCATGTTTCTCCCATAATAGACTAATTTAAAAATTATATGTTACTTTTAATAAACTTTTAATATAAAATGAGAAATGTATTTGATATAGAACATTAACTAAAATAATAAATGCCTGTATATTAAAATATATGCAACTATCTCAAGAACTAACACTCACTAATATATATATATATATATATATATATATATATATATATATATATATATATATATATATATATATATATATATATATATATATATATATATATATATATATTTTAAAGTCTCCTTTTACCAACTATGAGTTTATCTGGACTGGGCCTAAAGTTTAACGTGGGCTCCGAACCACGGTCCTCAGCATTAAGCCTACCGACTGCCGAGTGACCAACTTTAGAAATCATCTCAGAAGACATCCGGTCTTACCCAGCCTGGTTATTGGCGTGACTGGGATCATATTCCTTGTCGGATTTTACACTCTTGCCTAGAACATACACAAATATTAAACAATCACAAACATAAATTTACGACCATGCCCCAGCAGGATTCGAACCCGCGGTTATCGCAACCGTAGGAGGACCGTCCCATCGCCTTTACCACTGCGCCACCAAGCCGGCATTTAATTAAATCTAATTTCCATTAACTTTCAATAAAACCACAAAGTATTAATAAGTGTAAATTACTACGCCATTGAACATTATAACAAAGTATCAAAAATAGGAATATTTTAAGAACCTCGGAGCTTCAAATATAAGTATACATGATCTTTCTTTACTTTTATGTTATAAACATAATGAATAGGAATAGGAATAGGAAATGAATAGGAAGAATAAATGAAGTAATACATGTTTGTATACAAAAACAGAGAATATGTGAATTAAACAATTTTGAAATTGATATTTGACTTAAAACGATAACGAACATAATTAGGTAATTAATTTTTTATAATTTAGAAATGTATATTAAAGGTAAGTATTTACAATCATTATAAGTTAACTATTGATTTTCCAAAACCTAGGTCTATATATATGTAAATAATCAAAATAATTAATTTAAGGTTTAAAGAATAAGATGTGATAGTCACATATCTTATTGCAATGATCATTACACACCTTAATATTTATCAATGCTTTAAAATATTTACAAATATACTGTTAATAATTCATAATTTCTTCTATTTATCCTATGTGTTCCATCTATGCAAATTATATAATTAGTTTCATTTTAAATTCTACATATTTTCATTACTTCATTTATATATTCATACAGTCCTTATATTTTATCCATAATTCTCACCTAAAGTATATATTACGAAAACCATAAATACACCAAGCTGATTAAAAGAAAAAATAATTACAAACATTAAAAATGTATGTAATTAAGAAAATTGCATTATTCTTTGCTTTTTTATTTCACTATTCGATCTCGCCCTTGCAGATAGCTCATCTTTAGTTTGTCTTCTATGGCTTTCATTTATCTATGGCTTTCTACTTTTTTTTACGTCCCATGTGTCCCAACTAAAAATATATCAAACTATTTTATAACTGCTAATATTCTAGTTAATAGTGATTTTAACACTTGATGCACACATTAACGTATTATTACCTGCAATATTCGGTTAGTGCTTTATTAATAAATGTATTTACTAATGAAACCTGAAATTAATCAGAAATCAATACAAGTAAAATTTACAGAAAAATATTAACAACCTTTAGAATTACCTTTAGTACAATGATATATCATGAACCATATCAATTAATAATAGTCCTTAAGCAAGAATAATTTTTCTTTTTCTTCACCAGGCATTAAATTAAATGAATATTGTGATTTCGAAAATCTAAATATCTTATAAGCAAAGAAAATAGACGATTCTTGTTATTCTCGAATTTTGTTAATCTATGTTGGGATGAAATTTTCACATATACCGGGCTTCCACAGCTATATACCTTCCGATAAAGCGGGAATATTAATTTGTTTTCTCTTAATCTATTTTTATCCAAACTTGTTGACTTTGGCTTCATTTAATAATGTTTTAATCAGTCACTTTCCATTTTAATATCTTTTCAAATTTAAAAAACAAACCCTCACTTAATTTTAACGAACATAATCTTTTATTTCATTTTATAAACTTTTAAAAAATCTTTATTCCCAGCAAGACTCAATCTTAGTACGTTATAGTCGGCAAGCTAAACTCTTAACCTGCATGGCTACCAGCTGGGTTTGCTTATATATTTTGTGTCACTGATCAGATCGCTATTCCAGGTTGCTTGATTTGGGCGTTTTTCGTTTTATTAGAATATATTTATTTGTAGCGCATATTACACAAAACTATTAGGCCTAAAAATTCTTCCTCGATATAAGCTTTGAGCATGCCAAGTTTCACGCCTCCAGGTGCCCCCGTTTTCTTTTAAGAAGGGAGGCAAAATTTTTGCTAAGCCAATTAATACATAGATAACACAAATTCTTCAAATTCGACCATTAGAAACATCTATTTTACTGGTATCAAATACAGAGATTATTTTTATTGTCATATTTATCACTTTACTTAATTACCAAAAAATATACAAATACTTTTGATCAGTAAATATTTCTGATTAAAAATATCCCCATTAATTTACTTGTTCCTTCGAAAAAGCGTACACAATAATTATTAACATTATAAAAACATTATTATTCTATTTTTTCTTGTTGATAAATCATTTACAAATCAATATTTTATATTATTATATGAGTAAACATGTTTGGAAGATACCATTAAATCATTATCGCCATACTGTGGTTGCCTATCTCTATAAATTTGAGATTTATGATTCTAATTTACGTAACTTGAAGACAATAAATGTTGTATCTAAAGTAAACCTTTACTCGGTATCGTACCATACTAAACATAACGCCTATTATCTAATATGATGGTTCTGAAATATATAAGAATAATAATTATATTAAAATTCAAAACAAAATATGCTTCATATATATTATGTTTAAACTATTTTTTACAAATAATATATCCAATAAAAAACAACTTATTATTCAATTTATGGAACTAATAACTATTATATTTTATAAAATACATTCTTAAAGATAGAATTACCATATTTAATGCAACCAATAATATCAGTAATTTATTAACACACATTTTTAATCTTTATAGTTATTTTTCAATATCATTTCGAATGCATTGTGTATATTTCATATTGAATTAAAAATATATTATTTCTGCCAAGCATCCAACTCAATTAAATTAATGATAAGAGTTACTTTATAAATATTCTAAAATAGATTTTTTGTCTATTCTTAAAAATAAATATGTTTTAAAATTAAATTGACTAAAAATAAAATTAAATATAAATAAATGAAAATTAATTAATTGCCCTAATTAAATAAAAATCAGTTTGGACAAAGTTTTATTAAGTGGTCTATTGAATCCTCTATTCATCTTTAATGGGCGTGCTTTTCAAACTCTGACAATTTACGTTCAAACTTTTTATAATTTTATTACCTCGTGCTAGATTCATGGATCCATAATATTCAAAATTAGGAATACCACATTACATATGTTACTTAATACATTTGCTTTCAACTTTACTTTAATAAATGGATATCTATTGACATGTTTGATTTGACGCCTAAGAATATAATTAAAAAGGTATTTATGAAATATGTTTCAATTAATAGTTACTAGATGATCTCCTGCTAAAAATAAAATATATTTTAATCCTAACATTACATCTAGATTGTATTTACAGTTGCATAATCCTAATTTTTTTTTACAGATAACTGATGGGGTTATACCACAACGATTGCCAATACGTTTACGAATATTCAGGTATATTCGAAACAGATTGGCTACTAAAAAATATGGAGGAAAAACAGTCTTAAAGTGGATGAATATTGTTATATCATATGCAGCCCTAGTTGTACTTATGATAGCAGTAATGGCTGTCATGTATTATGCAATGACATATACCACTAGTAAAGAATTTGGTACAGGAGGAAACAATGATAATAATGAAACTTTATATTAAAATGTATTTGTAATTTTTTATCTATCATCACTATCCATATATCAACCAAAGATTATATTAACGTTTTTTTATATTCAGATAATTTCCACTAACATATTAAAGTTAATCCATTTAGTTAATCAATAAATATAATAAGTTATAATAAAAATCATAATTCAAAAAGTATATATTTTTTGAAGTAAAAAAACGTACTAAAAATCTATTTTGAATAACAAAATTCTAGTAAATAATAGCTAAACGTGGTAATGTAAGTAAAATGTAAGTTAGGTATCACCAAAATTTAATTAAAACTTTAAAACTTAATTAAAATAAATGAAGCTATGATATTGTGACATGTTCAATAATAAA
The DNA here is from genome assembly GCF_030347505.1 of Rhynchophorus ferrugineus. Classification (NCBI taxonomy): domain Eukaryota; kingdom Metazoa; phylum Arthropoda; class Insecta; order Coleoptera; family Curculionidae; genus Rhynchophorus; species Rhynchophorus ferrugineus. The sequence goes on along the minus strand of NW_027472584.1, from coordinate 6,368,721 downwards.
TAAAATTCTGTTAACTGCAATTGTGTATTTTATTATTATGTTATTCTTGGTTTATATATATATATATATATATATATATATATATATATATATATATATATATTGATATATAAACTATATACTGACAAATTGGTGAAGGTAATATATACATAATTTAATATCTCATTAAATATAGTTAACAATTAAAACGAATTCATATAACTACATTTATGTGAGCTAACAATTGTAATTCAGTAAATCTAAAAATAACAAACAAACCCCTATTATGTCAACGAATATTTAGACTTGTAGTAAACTACGCTGTCAAGCTTGTCATTGCTGTGGGTAAAGTAACGTACATCGTTATCGATATTTCCAATTTTGTTGTTCTTAGACTGGATGCGTGATGCCTTACTACAAATGTTTTTTTCTATAAAATGTAAACTAAAATTTGCTTAAAACATGGGGCGAAGTAAGTTTCCAGGAAAGCCTTCTAAACACTGCCATAGAAAAAGGGTTAATGTGCTTCCTCCGACGGGCGAATTAACTCATGGAAGCGATAGTTCCTCAGTGACAGTTATTGGAAGTTCCAAAGAAAATAAACAGGTAAACATTAATGTTTTTAGCTACTTTTATATAAATTACCAGTAACTTAAAATGAATGAAAGTTAATATAATAGTAGTAGAATTACATAATCATTTTATTTTTTTATTTTAGGATGAGGATCTATCTGAAAATGAAGGTGAAAGTACTGCTCAAACAGAAAAGTCAAAGCCCCATAGAGAACAAATACCAAGGAAGCTTAGTACATCCCTTTGTAAAAATGGTCGCCAGAGAAATTTTATAACAAAAATTCGAAATAAAACACCTTTAAAGAATAGCAAGGCAACTAGAAATAACCTATCAAAGAGCCTTGTTCGTAAAGAAGCACCAAACTTTGCAGGAAAATTTGTATTACCAACAAGAAGTGTACATTCATCAAGAGTTATCAAACCAAATAAAAGATTTATTGATCTAAATGAAAGTATCAATGTTAAGAAAAAAGTTCTTACTAAGAGATCCCTTAAACCAACTGAAGAAAAGAATAATGAGAGTTGTAGTGATGCTAAAGATAAAATGGCATTTTCAAATGGCCATAAAGTAATCTTACGCCAAGCACGCCTAAAACTACCAAATCAAGTTGGTAGTCAGATATCTTTTTCAACCAAATTACATAATGGACCTGGTACAATTATTTGTGGTGTTTGTGGTGCTGTTCGTTATTACCGTTTTGTTAAACAAGCTAGAAAATTTAACATATACAGTTGTGAATCTTGTCGCAAATTTATATCAAAACAGATTAAACGCCAAAATGTTGGCAACAAAAATTCAAATATTTTGCTATGTCAAACAGGACAAGGAGCTTGTTATGTACCTCCTGTTGTTAGAAGTCAACATTGGAAAATTGCCAAGTGTGCTTACAGATCAAGGTGTCCAGCCTGTTGGTTGAAAATGTGTATCAAAGCCTATCATTTACCTTTAACTTTAAAACAGAATCTCACCCAACTTCTCCCTAAAAATATGAGAGGCTTTGATTTGTCATTTAACAACAGCTTACCACCAATTTTATGGCAAAAAAATGTGGAAAGTACTACAAAAAGCCCTGAGATGCTTGTTAAACAAAGACCTGTTAGATATAAGCCTCCACAAAAGACAGCTGTAACCACTGTAGCTATTACATCTGATGTTAAAAGGCAAAAAATTGATTTGAAAGGTCCTAGAGTAAAACATGTATGTAGAAGTGCTTCAATTGTACTTGGACAACCTTTGGCTACTTTTACTAGTGATAATGACAAAAAAGTGGTAGTTGATTCTCAAGAAACTATTAGTGATAAAAGTACTGTTAGTGATAATTTTAAAATTAGTGATACATTAAAAACTGATTCTCCAAATATAACAGATGAAGAACTAATATCAAATAGTAGTTTGAAAAGTGTTTCTGAAAAAAGTAATTTATCTAAAAAGGAAAGAAGCAAAATTTCACCAATGGCATCTAATAAGGAGGTAAGTTTCAAGATATTTAACATAGTTTTCTGCATATGAATATGTTTAAAAAGTCAATTCAAAAACTTAACGATTCTAGGTTAATAATGTACCTCTGTCCGAAGAACCACAGCATTCTCTAGGAATATTATTAGACTATTCCCAAGAACAAAATTATGATAATCGTTATAAATATGGTTTTTCTGTTATAACATCGAAAGCTGTCTCAACAGGTGCCATTTGTTTTCTTTGTGGCAGTGCTGGAGTAAATCAAATGTTAATTTGTTCAGTATGTTGTGAACCTTATCATACTTTTTGCATAGAAAGTTTTGGGTTTCGAATTAATTCAGAAGAGAATTGGATGTGTGTTAGATGTGTTCCATGTCAAAATTGTAAAGGATTTGATAGAAGTAAAGTTAGTTGTCCAAAATGCCTTAATATTTACCATACTGATTGTTTTAACAACAAAGAAGATTCCAATAATTCAAAGATGGTAGGTATTTAACTATATTGTAAATTAAGGTGTTTTAAAAGACATTATATTTTAGCTTTGCAGAGAATGTAGAAAATGTCAGGATTGTGGAACAGCTACTGCTTATAATTTAGTTAGTGTTCCTGGAAACATGCCATTTTGTATAAATTGCCTAAATAAAAAAAAGATAGGCATGTATTGCCCAATTTGTCAATATTCATTTGAAGAAAATAATGCTACTACCAAGGTATAACTAAAGAATTATTTCGATAAATGAAATGTAAGTGTTTTTTTTTTTAATTTTAGGTGTTGGAATGTTCAAGATGTAAAAAGTGGGTCCATTCGGAATGTGAAAAATTAACTAGTGAACAATATGATATCTTAAAGCTGCTTCCAATTTCTGCAAATTTTACCTGTAGCCATTGCTTAAAGGGGTCTGTTGTTACATGGCACAGGTCTGTACAATCGGAATTATATCATAACTTCAATCAAGTATTAAGATTATTAATAAAAAACAAAACAGCTCGAAGTATATTAAAGAAAGTGGGTCTTAAGGGCTCTCATTTTAGAAGGCAATTATTGACTAATCACACTGATATTGATAACAATAATTATAAAAAGGATATTGATAAGATTTACTCATTTGAAGAATGTGAAAAACTGCAAAAAGAATCACAATCTTCTGCGAATACTCTTTTAGACATTAAAAATAGGCTGTGTGAATATAGCTCTGTTAAAAAATTCAATAATGATATGAAAGAGGCTTTGAAACCGTTCCATTCTGATCAAATGTTAATTATTTACAAGAACATATTCCAAAGTGTTTTTCCTTGGTTTTCTCAATCTCATGAAGCAGCTGAAGACATACCTCTAAGTCCATATTGCCATAATCATTTAAAACATAGAACAATGTTAGAAAAAGTTCCAAGTTTACCTAATAAAGATTTAGATGAAAGACCTTGTTCTCTTTGTCATAATATAGGAGACAAGCTGGATTGTGAAGAATCAAGGTTACTTTATTGTGGAAATAATGTTTGGGTCCATGCAAACTGTGCTTATTGGTCTATTAATGTATATGAAGAACTAGACAATCATTTACAAAATGTTATGGAAACTATAGAAAAGAGTAAGGAGATTAAATGTTCATTCTGTAACAAATTAGGTGCAAGTTTGCAGTGTCACATTTGTAAGAATGAATACTATCATTTTATATGTGCCAGGAAAGCTAATTTTACTTTTAAAGCTCTCACTAAAGCATGTTATTGCTCTAAACATCAGTTAGATGATTCAGAACACTGTCTGAAGGCTAATGAAGATTTTCAAATTAATAGAAGCCTATTTATAGAACAATATAATAAGGAAAATGAAAGATCTGAACCTGAAAGTGTTAATTGTACTATAGGTTCATTAAACATCACTAATCTAGGAAAAATTGAACCTTTTATATCAGACACAGTGGATGCGATTATACCGACTGGTTTTGTTTGTTATAGAATATTTTGGTCAACTATAGAACCCTGGAAATTAATTACATATGTAATCAAAACGTCAGTTCAGAATCCAAATATAACAACTCTGACTGTTGATAAAAATTTTACAGTAGATCATACATTAAGTAAAATTAAAGTTGATAAAGCTATGAAGGAAGTTAAAGATTGGCAAAAAATTTATGAGAAAAAAACAGATGAAATGGACTATGAAGATGAAGAAGAGAAGAATGGAGCAGAGCTTTTGTCTCCTGAACTTACAGATACAATATTAGAGGACCTACCCCATGATATATTAGATGGAATTTCTGTACAAGATATTTTTCAAAATTTTAGTTATGAAGATATGCTTAACTTAGAAAATAGCAACACAGAAAGTATAGCTGATTCGTTAAAGAAGGCAGAAGACGACGATTCTACTGCAGAAGCCCCAGAATTTCGATCAACCCGAGAATTTGTTAGGACTAAATCAGATCCTGGAATAAAATCAAGAATACCACCTTTAAGTTTAACTTTGAGTTATAAGTTAGATAGCACCATACCTCCTATTACAAAGAAGAGAAAAATATCTAAAGAGCCACCCAGTAATATGCTTCTTCTGCAAGTAGATGGAACTTTTGATGATAGTAGTTCTAGTGAATGTGGGTCGCCTATTGGGATAAATTCAATAAGCCCATGGGCTATATCTGAGGAACCAGTAACTTGTGAGAAATGTCAGCGCACATATCGCACTCAAGCTAGCTATAAAAGACATTTGGATACTTGTGAAGTATTGTGTACAAGTGAAAGTGATTCTGAAAATATGCCAGAGCAGGACATTAACACTAACAATGAAGAAGATATTGGCATAACAACACAACCAATAGAGGTAACTGTTCAAGTAAATGAACCAACACAACCTGTACTTATACAGGCTTATGAGTCATATCAAAGTCAGGTCCACACGTCAGTGGTTAATGTTGTACCACAAGATGCAACACCACAACCACAATCTGTTACTGTCCAACCAACGATTACTATATCCGATCATCAGCCAACTCCAGCTACAATTTCAATACCAGTTCCTTTGTGCGTAGGACCATCGTTAACACCTCAAATTGTGCAACCGTCAATTGAATTTCAACAAGTTCAGCAAGTCCAACAAGTACAACAGACACAAGCACAGCCAATGACTTTGCAACAAGTACAGCAAGTTTTGGTACAGAGACATCAACCAGCCCGCAGAGACCCTGTAGTGTTACAACCAATTCAACCAACACCAGCTACTGGATTTGTACCTTTTGTTGATGCTTTTGGACAACCGCAAACAAATCAAGGAGTTCAATATGTACAAATTGCTCCTCAAGTTCAACCTCAAACTCAGCTACTACAAATTCGTTCAGATGGTAACGTAATTGGAATATTACCGAGTATACAGCCTACTACTGTTATTGTGCAGCAGCCCCAACAGTTGGTTTTAGATAGTAGTGGTACGTTCGGATGGACTCAACAACCTCAACCTCAAATTTATTATGGATTTGAAACTATTGTGCAAAATACGGTTATGCAGAGCCAACAATTTCTTCCAACACCTGTTCCTGGTGTGCTTACTGCTAATAGCAGTTACAGTACTACCACCCAAGTCTTCCAAACCAGTAAACTAGAGCCAGTTCTTGATGTTTCATCGAATAGTTTTGTGTTAGTGAACCCTAATCAAATTGAAGTTCCGCAACGGTATCCGCAAAATCAAGCGGCTGCTGTCGTAACATCGCAAAATCCAACAATTATATATTCACAGCCGTCCACAACTCAAAAACCAATTGCAGCCGCTCCACAGAATTGTATCAACTTGCCGACAGCACCTTTTGTTTCTGATCAAAATATTCCAATGAACATAGTCCCTCCAATACCAAAACCGCCCACTTCTCACGGCAGACCAATGAGCAGAGTATTACCTATGCCTACTAACACTGTTAAATCGTCTAAGAAAATATCTGACATAACTAAGATGTTTCCTGATGCGGAAAAACCACCACAAAGCAAAATAGAGGATAATAAATTTATTTTTTCCAAAGACTTGGGCAAAATTACTGATAATCCCAAGTCAAGAAATAAGAAATTTGAAATATTGGATTATAAAATTATAAAGTCTCGCGTCAGCCAGAATGTAGATTCCAAGCAGATCCACAGATTTGAAGAAAAACCATTCAGGGAATTTGAGTCCATAGAAAAACTACCTAAGTTATCAAAATATGAACCATTGAAAGAAATTGAGAAGAAGGTAAAAATTGAGTTATTCGAAGAACCTATTAAAGCAGTTAAAATGATTGACAAAGACAGATATATCAAGTTGGATGCCTTGAAAAATATAGACAAATTAGATAGCCCACTTAAAAACTTCGACAGTATAACAAAATCAATCGAAGTGGTTGAGTTAAAACCAAATGGGAAAAAAGTAAAGCCAGAAACGAACACGCAGATTGAGCGCATGGAAAATAATTTACCGAAATTGGAAAATAATGTTCAGACAAGTGAATTACACCTGAATCATTCAAAGTCATTAAATACTGATACAAGAAAACAATTCGTTATTTCTGAGAAAAACGTTCGTAAAACAACCCCGGTTGTATCCAACCCCCAGAAAAAAATAGCACTGCCTTCTCCAGTTGTGAACAACCATTTAGAAACAAAAATTATTAAACAAGATACTCTTGAATTAAAAACGAAAGTAGTACAATTACATGAAAAACATTTAGATATGCCAAAGCTAGATAATTTGGATAAAATTACGGACTCTCCTATTAATATTAAAGCGATATCAATGATAGCTAACTTTGGCTCTCACTTTAATAACGTTCAAAATGCTTCCCGTAATAATCTTAATAAACCTGCTGTAGTATCACCTTTGAGAACCAACAAATCTGATACATATATAAAAATGGAAGAAAAATCAAAACTGCTTGATAAGGAACCATTGGCAATTATAACAGAACCTAGTCCGAAGCTTCCGAAAAAGGAAGCCGACAACTATGGCGCTCCATCAATATTATATACAATAGAAAATAAGGAAGGCTTTAAGTATTCATCTGCATCGATATCAGACTGTTGGGCTAAAGTATGGGAAGCAGTACAAAATGCAAGAGCAGCACATAATATGCCCCTGTTGCCAACAGATGGCAAACAATTAAAATCCGTCCAATTAATTGGCTTAAAATCTAGCCATGTCAAGTACCTCATAGAGCAGCTTCCAGGGGCTTCAAAATGTATTAAATATAAAACCTTGTTTAACTTCACGCCACACCCTCTTGATACTGTTGACTCGTCTACTCACGGATTTGGTGCTGTAAGATGCCAGCCTCATAAAAATCGGAATACAGATCCTAATGATATGTTTAGCTGGCTATCTTCAAAGCACCGACAGCCATTTATATCTGCTGATTCGCAAGTAGTACAGTCTAGGTAAGATATATAATTTTGTTTATGTGTTCTAAATACTAAACATATTAAATTTATTTTTAGAAGAGTAAACAATTTTCCAATAGCAATGAAATTCCGAAATCTTAAACAAACCTCAAGATTATCTGTAGGTGTATATAGATCAAAAATACATGGAAAAGGATTGTTTTGTTTAAGAGATATTGAAGCTGGTGAAATGGTTATCGAATATGCCGGGGAAGTAATTAGGTCAATTTTAACGGATAAACGCGAGAAATTCTATAATTCAAAAGGAATCGGGTGTTACATGTTCAGGGTGGACGATAATTTTGTAGTCGATGCTACAATGAAAGGCAATGCAGCTAGATTTATTAATCATTCCTGTGATGTAAGTCAATAATATAAAATATATAGGGTAGGTTTTAATTATTACTGTTATTTTATTTTAGCCAAACTGTTACTCAAAAGTTGTGGAAATAATGGGACACAAACACATCATCATATTTGCACTTAGGAGAATATTAAGTGGTGAAGAATTAACATACGATTATAAATTTCCATTCGAAGAGGATAAAATACCATGCACTTGTGGTGCCAGAAGATGTCGCAAATTCCTTAATTAAATGCCAGTGTTTACTGATGTACAAGAACATTATTTAGTGACAAAGATAATACATCAAACTTTGTGGTTTTTGTAAATATTTGTATGTATGAACTTTTTAACTTTCAAAAAGTAATATCTCTTTCAAAGAGAATAATGTAACTGTTGACTAACAGACTAACGTGTGTATATGCATTGTTTTTATTTTGTCTTCAAGCACCTACATAGACCATATAAGCAAATACATTTTTAAAATAATAGAGGTAAGTTTTTTGTAAAGTCAGTATTTGAAATTTTGTAAGTTTGGCTGTGAGTTATACATGCATTTGTGCCATTGGCTGTGTAGGTGTTTGGCCCATTTCAATTTTGTTATATAATAATGAAAACATCTCATGTGATATGTAGTTTTTTCAAATTTTTATAGCTAGGTCTGATATTGCTTTTTATTAACAATAGTTTTTGATAATGTTTTGCTACTGTATTTCCACGTCAAGCAGCAGATGCTATTGCCACATCACTGCTGATATAAAAGTTGAGATATTAAAGACATTTAATAAATAAAACATACAGAAGTAAAATACAAAAGAAACCTTTTTTTCTGAAATAACGCCATCGATATTGCTCGATTTTATATTTTATTCCCATTTTAATTAACAAAATTGAATTTTTGGAATTTTATATTGTAAATCTCTATATTTATTATTTATTTTTGTAAAAAGATAAATACATGTTTAAACAGAAGCTTTATAAATATTATATATTTTATCTCACATATTATTTTGTAAAATAAACTAAATAAGAATTTTCGTATTTTTTGAAATGATAGTGTACAGTTTATATGGACTAAAGCTTTTTTTAAATGCCTTTTCTAGATAAGTTTTTTTTATATTTGATTAATATTAGTTTTAATTTGAATTTACGTCACTTTAAAAAATAAGACATCACAGGTACTTATGCAATAGTTATAAATTTTTTATACAATAGGCAATATGTTTTACTCTCAAAGCTTTAATGTACTACCAGTTTTTTTCTACTTTTTGCCATTTTTACTCTTTATACTAAGCCCTTAGTAAGTTTTGTTACATCACTATTAAACCTGACATAGTGTACAAGACTCATTGTAGATATTTAGCTTTAATATTTGAATGACAATATGAACATATCAATTTGAGTCCCATAGGTAGAAAATATGTTTCTACCGTGTGATAAGAGGCCTTGTTAGGTAGTCTGATGATTAGTTGCTGATGGGATGATTTAGTGTCTTAAAAATCTGTAAAGTTATTATATTTTAATATATCTGAACATACCGAATTTGGTGCTTAACAATTAATTATGTCGTTCTTTTCAGCAGCTGTGCTATAAACATGTATTTACTATGTCAAATAAAAGATATTAAATAAAGAATAGCTTTTTAATTACCCATGATAATTAATTAGGTAACACGATAATGATAACGCCATAACTATTAAAATATCCTAATAAAATTGAAAAAAAAATGTTACTAAATAGAATGCAAATATTATAGAAAATAAATCACTCCACTTAATTTGCAGTTTATCTAAAGCACTTAGGCAAGATCAGAAGAATTACCACCACTGATATTTATTTATCGATAACGAATCTGATTCGTTATTCATTCATTAAACTTTATACCAGATATATACTATACTATATATACTTTATACTGATAAAATATAGATTTGGCACCACTAGCTCTAAATTATTAACCATTGGAGTTATTCTACATAGTTAGTGACACCAAATATATATTTTAAAGATGAGACATTAATTTCAAAATATCTTGGGAGTTTCTAAATGTTTTATGAACAAAAAAGACCCTGTGTTATTTATGTTTAATATTTATTCGATCATTTATGAGTTTGTATATATTTTTACTGCCATCTTATTTAACAACACATTGTTATTTTTCAATACTGATTTTCAACACTACCAGTTACAATTGCGTATTCAATAATAGACACACTATTATAAACATAGAATATATGGATTTTAATTACGTCAAGCTTTTAGTTTTTTAGTGAGTTCTGTTTAGCGTGCGAATCACGAACTTGATAGACACTAATTGATTAATACCGACTGGTGATGAACGTGAACATCATCTCCTCTATCCTCAAACATTATAACCTGGGCGCCGGAATGACTTGTAGCTCATTATTGCTCGTCAGAATTTACACTCCTATCTATAAACAATTCAATTACAAAAATCCATGCCGACATCAGGATTTAAACCCGCAATTTCAGAAGCAAGTGAGCGGTTTAGAAGATTACCCACATCACCAATATGTCGATTATAAATATGAATCTTTAATTCTAACGTCAACTGATATATTTCATATATAATTGATATACTCGGTACATGAATTGAATAGGCAACTGTAATTAAATTTAGATAAATTTAAAGAACGGTTTAAATATAACTAAACATATAAATCATATAACATTATAATAAGCAAGGTCAAAATATAATAGTAGTCGGTGAATATTATTTAATAATGTACTTGGAAATTTGTCCGGTCGTGAATAGAACGAACAGATTAAGTTAAAAAAAACATTGTTTACTTAATTAACGACACAATTGACCTCTAATAAGAATATGAAGTTGACCGAAATTGAGACATGACTAATTTTACTATTTGGGTCATACTATCATTACCTTATATATTAGTTACAGAGATATATATTATAACAAGTTAATTAATTCAAATATGAGTTTATTAAAATTTAATTTAACTGTATAACAGTTATTTTTACGGAAAACATTACATAAATAGTAAAAAATAATAATAAAAACAGTGCAATTTATTGTCAATACGATTTCTTCATACCTTAACCACAAAACAATTTCAACATCTTCAACAATATAAAAGTATATAAATTATCAAATTGGAATGAATCAGTTATGGTTTACGTTACGCTGGTGCCATTTATAGGAGCCAGTATACATAAAATTGTTTTTCATCGATAATTCATCAGCTTCCTTTGGCCCTCGACTTCCAAATTTGTATGGAATTGGATTTACCCGTCCAGCTTCGATTTCATGAAGTAGGGGAGTAAAGATTCTCCACGCTTCATGTAACTCATCGGATCTAACGAAGTGCATTTGAGAACCACAAAATACATCCAAAATTAATCGCTCGTAAGCATCAGGCAGTTTGACTGTCTGTAAAGCAATAAATATGTTAGTACAGATATGTAGAAATTAGATATACTTTTAAAAAGCTGGAAATATGTTAAGTAAACAAAGAAAGTAACAAAAACAGCAATATATGAAAAACTAAAAGAAAAAAAAATTATACTGCATAGAAAGTCATGCTTTATATGTTTAAATGTTCAGGTAAAATAAATAAAATAGGTAATAATGCCATTATTAAACATATCACTCTACGACAATTTTAAATACATTGCAAGGATTTATGATGATTTAAAGTTTCCTTATAGCATGGAAATTAATATAGTTACAAAGAATTGATTATTATCAGTTGCTTGTACTTAGCAAAGAAATGAAACATTATAGACTATAAAGCAGAGAAAACTTAAAAGTGATATGTTTTATGAAAACGTTTTTTGCTAAATTTGAATGAAACTAGAATAAACAAAAATAAAATTACATGCAAAGAAAAAAATGTAAATTTCAGGCATATTTCTATACAACTCACAGTACAATTGTCACCATGGTCCCCATTACATTTTGATTTATCCTAACAAAAATTACTTAAATTTTGATGTATTCTGAGCAATTTAATATGTGATTTATAACAAAAGCTATAGTCAGATATTAACATATTAAAATAAATGAGGAAAACTAATGCTTATTTCTAGATATACCAAAATAAACAATACTTACTGCATATCTATGTCCATATGTAAGGTCTAATTCAGTTTCTTCCATATCAAAAGCCATACCTGGAGTTTTTACCATAAGCTTGACATAAAGAGCTTCTCCTGGCTGAACTCTGATAACAAGTTCATTTCTTTTTGGTTTGCCATCAAATATATCTCCTGGAACGTCTTCAAATTGTACTCTCACTTCTGCTTTTCTCTCATTAAGAGCTATTAAAAAATAAGTACATTAATGTTCACTCATAAAAAACATTTAAAATGGTATCTCTAACCTTTGCCACATTTTAAGATGAAAGGAACACCATCCCAACGTTCATTTTTAATTCGAAGAACTGCCGCCGCGTAGGTAGGTGTTAAGGAATCATTTGGAACTGTGGGATCATCCAAATATCCTAATTTAGCTTCTCCTTCTCCATCTGGATCGCCTTCGTATTGGCCTAGTACTACATCATTTAATTCCAAAGCACTAATACTTTTTAAAACTTTTACCTGAACAAAAATAATGTTATTTAAAAAAACATTATATAACCTTTGTGGCTTATTAAGATTAAGGATATTCACTATCCAGTAGATTTGATTTACATTTTTAAATAAAGGTTATTGCAAGCAATTAATCTAAATAAAACATATACCTTTTCATTTCTTATGTCATCTGGTAAGCAAGATGCAGGTTTCTCCATTGCAACTAGAGTTAATATTTGTAGTAAATGGTTTTGCATTATGTCTCTAATAATGCCAAATTCATCAAAATATCCTCCTCTCCCTTGAGTTCCAAAAGGCTCCTTGAATGATATCTGAATTGAAGCAATATTATCACGATTCCAAGTAGGATTAAAGATCCGATTTCCAAATCTGAGTGTCATTAGATTTTGTACCATTTCTTTACCTAAATAATGATCAATACGGTAGATCTGGTTTTCACTAAATAATGAAGCCAAATGATCTGACAACTTTTGAGATGTTGCTAAATCTCTTCCAAATGGTTTTTCAATTATAATTCTGTTCCATCCCCTAGACAAGAAATATAATTAACTTTATATACTAAATGTGAAAATATTAACTTACTTTTCACCCATACAAGCATTTTTTATCAAAACTGTTACATCTTCAAAAACAGATGGTGGCAAAGCCAAGTAAAACAATCTATTAGCAACTGGTCCCTTCTCAAACTGACTAATCTCCTGATTGAGTTTTTCAAAATCAGTCCTAACATTATAACTTCCAGAGATGTAATGATTTAGTTTCCAAAATTCCTCATATTTTTGTTGTTCACTTGGTTTTACCTTCATGTACTCCTCACATTTTGATTTAATTTGCTCAACTGATGTTTTACTTCTGGCATACCCAAAGAAATGAGTATTAGATGGTAATAAATTATCTCTATGTAACCACCACAAAGTTGGGTAAATTTTTTTCCTAGCTAAATCACCCTAAAATATTTAATACCAAAATTAAGAATTAAATACTTGATGAATAAACTATATCAATACTATAAAACCAACATTATTGTAAAAACAAATATTAGTTTATTAAAAGTATATATGATTAAGGTAAATTTACTTAAGTATAAAAAATTTACACTACTACTAAAAAAATAAACAATTACTTAAGATTAGTGAATAAACTTATAGGAAAAAAGTGCTTACTGAGGCCCCAAGAATGACAAACACATGAGGATATTGTCCATCAAAATGAGTTCCATCATGGTCCATATCTTTGGACTTGAGGGATTTTCGGTATAAAGCCAGACATACCTCTGAATTGTCTATAAAAAAACAATAACAAAATATAAATACTTAGTAGAAAAACAATTTTTAATAAAAAAATATAATACCATCGCATTCGGGGAGAGTTCGCCAAGACATTTTTGGACTTTTTAAGCACTTATCGTTGTAATGAATAAATCCGAATGAGCAAAAAAATACTTCTTACTAATCAGATGACTTTCAATCTTTTCAATAACATACTTTCCAGCATAAAACACAATTATGATTAGCTCAAGGTTAGTTTATGCATGTTAGTCACGCGATATTAGATACATTGCAAAATTCTCATATAGAAGGATGTTATTTTCGTAGGGCTATATATGTCAATTAACTTACTATCGGACCTAGCAAACATTGCTTTCAAAATATTGATGAAAATTAATTGATGTCTAAAAAATAAATAGAAAATGTAAATAGAATGTTGAACCGTTAGGTATGCAACCAGCGATTTCAAACAATTCAAAATATTCCAAGAGAAACCAGTTTTATTCAAACTAAAAAGTAGTCATTTACGTGACCAAGTTTAGAGATCCGGATTAATATTTTTAAATATTCATACTATTTTATATCTGATTAGAACAAACGAAAAATATAAATATAAGAAAATCAAATGAAATTTAATATTCGAAAAATTGTATAACGCTGAAGAAACATTTTACACATACTAATTCAACTTAAAATATATATTATACTTACTCTGTACATTTTGTGTAGTCATTTTTGTTAAATTCAATAATCTATAAGTACACTAAAGAAACACAAAACACACCGAAAGGTGGTACAGCGGCAAATTATTGATAAATAATTTTCGTGATGTTTTATACCAATTTTCACAAAATATATTTAATCATTCATAAAATCTGATAATATATTGTTTTCAAATGTAAATATATTATCAGCACTTCAATAAAATTAGACTACTAGTTGCCCAATATTACATGAAAAATACAATCCACTAATAAAGTTTGAACAAAAATTATAGAGGTGTACCCAAGCAAAAACGATGACCGACAATTTTGGTGTAACGGCCAGACCTGCCGCCTTATTTGAAATTTATAATAAATTTATTTAATGATACTAGACTTTCAATTATTTTCAAATAGTTTCGGGTTATTTAATGGATTCAATGACGCAAATGCATTAATATATACGCTGTCTCAAAAATATATTATTACGTTATTAAAAATATAAAAAATGTTATTGCAATATAAATTTTTATTAGCAAGAAACGGAAATTATATTATTAGTGAAAACACAAGATGACATATATAAGAAATTTTAATTCATGGAACTTCAAACAATAATGAATATCAAGTTAATAAAAATTAAATACACCACACTTAAAAGTGTTTAAAACAAACAAATGTATTATTATTGTGTTTAAGATACCATATAATATATATATATAAATATATATATATATATATATATATATATATATATATATATATATATATATATATATATATATATATATATATATATATATATATATATATATATATATATATATATATGCTTTTCAATAATCATGATCAAGTTCAATGAAATATGTCAGAAAATCAATGAGAACATACGTTTAAAAAATTGAAATTGCATGCAACTGACCTTGAAAACATAACATTGTTTCTGTTGCACGCACATGAAAATATTTGTCATATTGAAGGAATGCAAATTTGATTTTGACTGATAAAAATCTATATTTAACTTTTACCTTATTCAGGAAATAAGAATAAAAGTGAAAATTAAAGCCGTTTTGGAGAAACTTGATCTTTTTATGTAGAAAAATCATATATATAGTTGGGTAGGTATTTTAATTTTATTAATTAAAGCATCATCCATATGATAAGTTTCGTATTAACTTTCAGTTTATTATTGCCTTAAATATTAAAATATAAAATATATTTAATTTAACACCACTAAATTACGTTATTATCGCTTGCGCTCACAATACATAAATTTATCTATGTACTGTCTTCTTCGTACTTTATTTTGTACTGTCTTTTCATTACTAAAAATACATTCCTTATTATCTAAATAATGTATTTTAATATCTAATTTAAATAGGCACATTTATCGTTGTTCATTTATATATATATATATATATATATATATATATATATATATATATATATATATATATATATATATATATATATATATATATATACAAGTAGGTGAACCAATTTAGAACCAGCTAACAAATATAGTGTAATGTTCAAAATTTAACATGGCATTTGGTTTTTTGGTTAAGTAGCATACACTCCAGCTATGCAACAATACATTGAAACTTAAATTATAAGATTATAAGATCTCGCTAGACAATTCATATCTATTATGCTAAATATTTAATAAGACTAAAAGCCAAGATTGATTGTTGATTTGCGAATTTAATAGTATCAATACTATTTTAAGCGAATATGTATTACCTGTATGTTTTTAATACATATTTGTATATCAAAAATATATTATATCCAAAGAATTAAGTTAAATTATGTATAAAAATAATAGAATTATGAAACTATATTGATACTATTTCATCACTTTTGAAAATTTCATCAAAAATCGTAAGATCATGTTTTTATGGGTTCATAATCCTAAAATGTTTATTTATTTATAAGAAATTGCGCTCATATATAACATTTTTACCTCTTACGAAAAGATTATAATTATCTTATGATAATTAACTTAAAATTATTATATGAAAAGGTTATTTGTCTAAAAATCTATGTATTGAAAAATATTATGCAACTTGTTGCTTTTTGCTCATTATTTGTATATCTAACCTTTTTCCGTTCTTGTCTCTTAATGTCTAAACGGTAAAGTTAAATTTTTGAATTTTGATATCAGTATAGATATTGTGGAATATTATTATGAAATAGAATATAGTATATTATGGAATATTTTACTTTGTGATTTTTCTAATATGTTGCGGTTATAATATTTACCTCATTCGATAAAGATATTGATCCTAGACCACTAACCTTGTCTATATTTAAGTAGACTATCATTTTATTTAATTACAATAAAAGTTCTAATTAAACTAAAATATCACCATTAATCTACAACCTTAGATTAAATTTATTTATATAGAACATAACGTACCTTTTTATCTTTACATAATGGATAATTCATTACATGCTTTATGGATTCAAATAGCCTTCATATAAAATATATTGACAACTGTATTGATCATATTATCAGTTTGCTTATTAGATTGCTACAAGTAGTCATGCTTATAAGGGATAACATGCACTATGCAGTATATTGTGTGTAACATAATGGAAAATCAATTCAAACTAAAACAAAACTGGTAGAAGATGTTTATTTAAGACAAAAATATAGGTACATCACAATGATAATACTATCAAATCAAAATATGAACTTAAGAATTTAACAATACTTACTTTTTAACTAATATATATATATTTTAGTGTCAATTTAATGAGAATAAATAAATAGGAAGTACAAAATATTGGCAAAACATATTTAAAATAAATACTTCCTATTTTCCCATCAAGTTTTAATAAAGGTACTTTCATGTTAATTTAAAAACATTCAAATTACTTACATACTAATAGAAACACTCATTCCACAAGTCATGCACACATATTAAATAAATAAAAACACATTCATGAACAAACAAATACATATAAATAAAATTTACTTAAAATAAAGGAATTAAGTATAGTTGTACCTTCGGGTAGTATTCTATTATTCCAAAGGAACTACACCTACTTTCTAAATAAAACAGGTGAAGTCACATTGGATCCCGTATTAAATTTACTAGATACATAAAAAATAATACTTGTAGGTGAAAACATGAATATGGTCCTGCATTCGTGTTAAACGTAGACCCATTGAAAAAATATGTATAGTGTTAATAGAGCACTATTTGAAAAAAAACAAAAGTAGATGAAATTTTAGTCTCATTGCCTAATATCTACGTCACCGAATAAGGGATCTACCTTTAAAACTCTATGACTATCATTATCGATTTTAAAATAATAGCCTCAAAAAAACGGACAAAAAGTAAAAGATAATACCTTTCTAAATAATATCACAAGATACATAACTTAAAAACTAGCTTTACAAAGCCCATAAGAAAGTTAAAACTTAAAAACAGGAACAAAACGACTATTTACAGGGCCTCTTTTGGGCTAAAATGGATTAACAAAAAATAGATGCAAAAACTGCTATTCAATTCAACAAACAGTTTTTCCAAGACACCCAATAATGATAAAAACATATCAACAATATAATTGAAAATATCTAGCGTCCTTATACCGCTTAATAAGATTGTACTGCTGTAATAATACTAAAATTAAAACAGGCTTAAAATATAAATAGAATGCAATAAAATATTTTAAGTAGTTTTTTCTTGATATGACTAAAGTTAACGTTTTTAATAAGAAAAGCCCGACGATAAGGGAAAAAATCTAAATAACGATAAACCCGAGCTATTTTCAATTTCATAACAATTTAATCAGCTCTCGTATTATCAGGTGTTTTATTACACAAAATATTTATCTGAATTGATTGAAATTATTGAAAATATAAGATGTCATGGAAAACTGTAATAATTAAAATAGACAAAATATTTAATTTATTCTATTAGTTATGTGTGTCCACGAAATTTTATTGTATCAAAACTTGTGCAAAAAATTTTTTTTCAAAAATGTTCTGAATTACGGTAAAATGAAATATAATAGATTAAATATCAATTAAAAATAATTTTCAGAACAGTACTGTAATCTATGATGTCAATTATATTAGGAGATCAGTATGTAAGTGCTAAATATTGTTTATATTTTCCTTTTAGGTAATGGGCCTAAATAGTATTCATTTGTATTATAAATTATTTGAAAATATATACCCTGAGATATAATTTTGTGATTAATATTAATGTATCAAAACTCTTTTGTTTGGTATATTGGACGTCTACTAAAAACAAAAATATAAGGAACTGTTCGTAATTTCCCTGGCCCTAACCAAATACATAATAAATGAATTAAACTTAATATCAAGAAAAAACCTTATAACTATGCCTACCCTAAAGACAGTCCTCAGTTGCTTATGTAATCTTTTCCGCCATCTCGCAAGCTTGACCATTAAGCCGATCATGATCCGACCTGGGGCAGCTATGAAGCAAAACCGAAAATTCAAAGTCATCGCTCGATCGTCTAGCCGAGTCACCTGTTCCACTATCCTTGCAAGATGATCTCTCAGATGCGCAATCTGTACTTTCTGGTAATTCAGTAGGATGTATCGGCGTTGGTTCCTTAGGACAACTGCTTCGATGAGTTTGATAAATAATAGCTACCCATATTAGAGATGTAATTACTGCACAACAAACTACTGCTATAATGATGATACCCAATATATTGCTGGTATCTAATACGCCTAAAAATTTCAATTTTCTTGTCATTACAAAAAAAAATTTAATCGATCAACTCACTTGGCTTAATTATAATTCTACTTCTTCCTATTTCTTGACCTAAGGAATTATTTAGATGACATTCATAAATACCAGAATCATTATGAAATGAATCAACAATAACAATCACTTGATTTTCTGCGATAATGAAATGACGCTCAGTTGCTACAAGAGGTTCATTATCCTAGGATATAATTAAGCGATATTATTATAAGAAATTTATTCATAATAATACACTTACCTTAAACCATGTTATAGTGGGTTTTGGAACACCCTGTACCATACATTGCAAAACAATAGGTTCTCCTGCAGCTAATTCCCTATCTTCAGGTCCTTTTATAACATGAGGTTTTTGAAGAACCTAACAATATAATATATAATCAGTAATAACAAAAAAACATTTAATATGAAAAATACATACTTCTAACTTTGCATCAGCTGTTGCAATTCCAGCTGCATTATGTGCCGTACAACTATATACTCCTGCATCAATTGGACTAACATTTACAATAAAAAACACATCATCTGCTGGTAAAACATGCATTCGTCTCTCTGTAGCTGCTGGAAAATCATTTCCTCCATCTTTATGCCAAGCAACCTAGAAAATTAATTTAGTTACAATTTATAACAATTAAAAAATAATAGTTTTTACCTCAGGTGGAGGTTCACCCGTTGCTGCACATTCCAACTTTGCAGTTTCCCCAGCTTGTACTTGAACATTCTTTGGTGTCTTTAGAAATGTTGGGTAAACAAGCACTGATATTAGTGATTTTACAGAATATGTAGTTCCATAACTGTTACTAACTACACACTGATATTTCCCTGCATGCGAATTATCCACGGAGAATAAATTCAACACAGAACTTGTCTCTACTGACTTCCCATCCGGATATGTACGTGACATAACCTTAACATTTGGGTTAATAAGTTCCTCATTATCTTTTCTCCATAAAAATGTCATGTTGCTTGTTGAACTTGAAACAGCTTTACAATTTAATGTAACATTTTTACCTTTTAGTGCCATTATTTCAAGAGCAGGTTCTTCAATTAACCGAGGTTTAGGCAACTCATCTAAAAGAAATATACTAAAGTTATCAAAAACATAATATAAAACCCAAACGAACCCCAAGTTAAATTGCTCGCACTTATATTTGAAATAAGCATTCCTCTCAACCAGTCTGGATAACCACAAGAAGCTTGCAGTGTAATATTTTTTAAACTGAGCCATTCTAAGAACCATTTCAAATTACGGTCACACAAAAGACTAGTTGAATTAATTAATAGTTGCTATATAAAAAGAAAAAAAATCAAGGATATTTAAAGGTGTATTAAGTATAGCTCACCTTAAGAGCTGGAACTTTATAAAAAGCATTATTTTGAACAGATGTTATGTTATTATTAGCCAAATTTATATAGGTGACATTTTTCAAACCCAAAAATGCATTAGAATTTATTGATGTAATATTATTCTCCATAAGATGAAACCTTGTTAATTCATCTAAACCTTGAAACACTCCACTTCCATCCTCAATTGTCCAATATATCCGATTATTGTTCAAATATCTGAAAACATAGTATTAAAATAACAATAGTATATTACTCGGTAGGAAAACTTACAAAGATTTAAGTTTTGGTAAATGTGAAAATGCAGTGTCCTTTATAGCCATAATATTATTACTATTTAAATTCAATTTTTGTAAAGATGCTAGATTTTTAAATGTATCTTCTTTTATTGAATCTAAATTGTTAAATGATATATCCCTACAAAAATCATAAGTAACAGATCTGTCTAAACTAATAATAAAATACGCACAAAGCTGCCAAAGTATCACAAAACTCCCATGCATCATCATTTATTTGGCTTATATGATTATGACTTAAAGAGAGCTCTTTTAGGGACTCCAACCCATAAAGCCATCCTTTGGTAATAACAGTAATATAATTATTGTCTAGCAATCTACAATTAAATAAGCATTATTTTGTAGTCATATTAAGCAACAGGTTTACAATTTCTCAATTTTCTTTAATCCATAGAATGCCCCATCCTTTAGGGTATTAATTTGGTTTCTTTTGAGTTTTAGAATCTTAAGTTGTTCAAAATCATGAAAAGTTAAAGGTTCTATAACTGTTAGCTTATTTCGATTCATCTCTCTGAAATAGATTAGAAAACATAGTTATTATATTGTACTAAATAATACGGCATAATTTATAGAATATCTCATTGTATGATAATTTATCTAATTAAATTTAACATAAGTACTTACAAGTGAGCTGCCCATTTAGGGATATTTTGGGGAACAGTTATTAACCCTTTGGAGGCGCAATCGATAAATGTATCTAAACAGCGACAACCTTTTCCACATTTTGTTTTCGCGTAAGTAAACGAACTAAATAACAAAACCATGTATGAAACCCAAAAACAAACACCCACCATTTTGGAAAAACACACTATAATAAACCATAGTTCTTTAGTTTCTGTAACAAAAATGCCGAAAGCGCGGCATTTGTCCCTGGAATTTCATAATTTATACCAAAAACAACACTTAAATACTCAAAAAACTACATTATTTATCACAAAATACGCAAAAATCATATTATTTTTAACATACTGAATTACATGACGCCTCTGTTAATATTCTGATATAAGCAATGGATATTGGCTAACCTGTTCAAGGTCATTAGCAACATAGTCTTCAACAGTTGGTATCACTTGTAAATAGATTTTTCTATTCATAAAAATTGGAAATTCTAAAACTGTACACTATAATTTTAATGACATAATTTTTAATCTATTTAGTTTCGATTTAATTCCTCTATTATTCATTAAGATTATCTATTAAAATTTAACTATAGTCAGGCAGCTCACAATGCAAATGGCGCAAATTTTGGTATTTTACTGTCAATAAAAAATTAATATTAATTAAAGACTAAAATATATTATTATAAATATACATATGTTTTTTTTTATTAATTCAATTTTAAAATTTACTATTATGTAGCTATGTATATATAAATAACACAACTGAAGAATAAATATTTAAGTAACAGTTGAGATATCTTTATTTTCATATAATTCACATTGGCCTATAGTTTCTACTCTAAGAATCATATAGTTATTAATTTAAAATTTAATTAAATTTAAGAGTTGCATACATTAATTGGCAAATAATTTCGGATTTTGCGCATGCGTATATTGTCAATTCAAAACAGTAATGAGACACGTGGCCAATATGTGTCTGTCAAAAGTTTTAAATTGGTTTTAGAGTCAGACAATATTTTCCTTCACATTTTATTCTATAAAAAGAGATAGAATTCTGTTAGAGAAGTTCGAAAATGTAACCGAAATAGTCTACAAAATTTGTCCGTTTGTCAAACGTCTGTCAAAATCAAGGAAGAATTATTATATCAATTTATGTATTTAAATGAGACATCAATATTTCAGAATGGTACATTGGATCACTCATGGTTAGATGATAATAAATATAATGTAAAGACAACGTAGTTGATGGAAAAATAAACCTGATAGAAGATACATGGTAGATCAGATAACTGAATGTTATGACCACAGAGTATTATGGCTTCCTCCCTATCACTGCATTTTTTATCCAATTGAGTTGATATGGGGTATTGCAAAGAATTATTACAATAGATATTCAGGTCGAGGAGGATATTCAAACCAGAACTGTCTAGATTTATAGAAAGAAGCATAGTCGAAAATAATACCTTCAGTTTGTGTGAACCCAATTAGACACATTGAAGAAGAAATTGACAAATGGTAGAATCTTGAGCAAGTTTTTGATAGATTGGAAATAAACAGCTTGCTTATTAATTTGATTAGTGTTTCTGAAAGTGACAGTAATATATACAACTTTATGAATGTTGATTTATGATTCAATGCTGACAATTACCAAGACAGGGTGGTGAAAGAGAAAACAACTAAAGGTCATTATACAATTAGTATACTTTAAAGGAAAAGGAAAGGATTGTATTATAGAGTGTAAAAGCTTTATAAGCATGTGTGTTATTATACAGAATACACATGAACATTTGGTTAAAATGTTTGAGGAGGAAAATAATACTAACTGTTTTACAGATATGGTATAGTTTTATCAAGAAAAATATATACAGGTAGTAACTGAATAAACTAAGGAGAAATATAGTAATGTCATAATGACTTTACCAGCAAATATTGCATCGAAGGAAAGAAGAACTAAGCATAAAACATAAATATACTCTCTAATGAAAGTAAAATACATTACTCAGACATACAATTGTTAATTAGGTGGATTAGGCCTTCGGGGGATACTACTACATAATAAAGCGCCTAGAAATCTACCTATACTAATGTGGAAAAAAGTTCAATGTATATATAATAAAACAACTCTAACTTATAAATTATTGTGGCTGTATAATTAATTGCAGTTTTAAGTTCTTCGATAATATATGCATTAGATGTACTATAATGTTACAATAAATTATAATACATAACTGTTTTGTTTGATTATTTTATTTAGATTAAAATTTTTTTATATATCAGAGCCGATATGTACTAAAACTCAAGAGTTGCCGCGGTAACATTGAACTGTTTTGAATATATATTCTGTATATCTATATATATATATATATATATATATATACATATATATATATATATATATATATATATATATATATAAATTTGATTTAATATTCCATATTTTGAGTATGTTGAAAGTATATAGGAGGTAAATAAACATTGGAAAATTTTTAAAATAACATTTTATTTAACAAATTATTGAATAAAATCAAATATAAAAAAGTAATTAATACATGTCCAACCTTTCAAATTTTATAACAGTGTATTTAAATTAATTTACATATTTAAACAATTGACATGAACTCCAAAAGCCATTTACACATAAACATTAAACCAAGCACAATATATATATATGAAAGAAGTGAAAATGGCCTAAAAATCTCCAAATAATCCCATTAATGAATTAAGTACCTCCAGCTTTTAGTTGGCACATTGTATATTTACAAAATGCATTCTGTTTTCCTTGTTTGTTCCACCTTCAGAGAAGCAGCCATTAAATTATTAGGATTCGATCCAGGTCGACTCTGTCAACAAATTTAACTTTTTGAAGTATCATTTTTCCCATCCTGGCAGAATCCTATCTAATTTCTTCTTCTCTTATTCTAATTTCATTTTCTTCCACTTTCAGTCTCAACAAATTGTAGGTACACTCTTCTACAAAATAAAAATTAAATCATTACATGATTAAAATAAATGTCTAAATATTACTACTTACTACAGTTTTTTTTTACTTTTTGATGGACAAACCTAATTAATGAATTAACTACTTCCAACACAACAAGAATAATTTTCTTCCACAAAACAGAGGGATTTTTTTAAACCAGATTGACCAGCTAGAACCAAATGAACTTTGGTTGATGTCGCTTCGGGTTCGGGGTATGATTGTTTTGTGGCGACGGAGACCCTGGATTACGACTGGGACTGTCGTAGTCCAGGGTCCAGTTTGTTTACTACCGGCGTTTGTGGATGGGTAGGGATTTTATCACGGTGTTGTCGTGTTCTAAGGTTCCTATGGAGAACCTCCCACTGAGCATGTCTATGACATTTTTCACAAACGGGATTCCTGATTCTAGGTGAGTGTTGATGTTTCTTATAAATCATGGAGCATTGAGTAACGCGCGGACTTTTTTTGGATTGAAACACTTGGAGTAGTTCAAGTTGTCTCTCAGAGACATACCTGTACCACACCTGTGCTTCGTAGAGAGAGACTGGACGGACTATACAGAGTCGCTTTCTGGTGGGTTGGGAGTTTACTTCTTTTGCAGAGAAGTGGGAAGAGTAGACTATACAGGCCATTGCCTTTGCAGATAGCGTGCTGAATTTGGGCTGACTTGCGGTGGAACAGAAAAGCCTGAGCACAAAATATTGAGAATACATATATATATTCTAGCGTTGGGAACTACCGACTCAAAACAGTCGAAACATCCGATAGTCGTAAAACAGTACATACAGTCGATAGTCAAAAAACTAGGAAAAACTACTTTGACTGAAAATAGTAATTACTATTTTCAGTCAAATGCACGGTTCCACTGTTTTTTTAGTTAGTAATGTCAGACGAAGATGTATACGAATCCTTTCCTGTATAAATTTTGTAAATTTTGAGTGAGGAAAGGACGGAGATAATTGTTTGGAGCACTTAATTATATATGTGCTTATATTTTCAAATGGTAGTATAAGCGAGACGAAGATGTTCATATTCGTTCACGTACTAACTTTAAAAAAGAAAAGGAAAAAAGTTATTACGGAATAATATTAATATATAATTAATAATTTCATTTTAACCAAGTAGAATTATTTTTATATTTGAATGTTCTGTGGGTATCTAAAAAGGAATGGAATTTTCTATGGAATGGAATAATACCCCACAAATGTTTTATCGGATTTTAATATGTTAAATTGCTGTTTTCAAATAATACACTATAATAAATATAGTCAGTGCAATAGAATTTAAACAAAACCTAAAAACTAAAGATGTGCAATAACGATAAAAACTAAATAAAAATTAAACATGTACCTAATCATAGAAAAAAAAGATTCATGACATAATTAAGAATAAAATAATAGAGCTTTTTTATATAAAGTAAAGGCTTTATTTAATATCGAACAGAAATATTTCTTAACATAAATTGAGAGAGTAATCGAAATATTACCTATTATTGCCATAAAAACAGTCAAAAGTATTTTACTTTTTATTATTCACTATTTTAATCATTTTACCCTATTACATTAGAAATCTGGAAAAGTATCGTTCCAAAATGATATTAATATACAATATGTTGTTATTTATAAGCAAATTACCAAAAAAATCATAAAACTGTATATTTTACATATAAATCTATGTAAGCCTAAATGGGATACATTTTTGTCAAGGTCGCGGTTAGGACGACAGAGCCAGAACGTTAAAAATCAGTCGAATAAAACTAGTAGATCCAAAAATAGTAATTAAAAATACACGACTGAAACAGTCGATAGTAAATAGTAACAAAATTAGTCGGGCCGAAATTAGCGACTTACAAAAAAGTCGATAGTCGGTAGTTCCCAACACTAGTTTATTCTTTTCAATTGTTTATTCTATGCACAAAACATTGAAATATAGAATGGGAACTTAAATGGGCACACCCGTAACCATAGTCTCAGTGTACTGCTTCACCGCCAGAGGGCCGCCGAGAGAAAGATTACAGATTTCAGATCTTTCGATTTTAATTATGTATGTTATAAAATATAACGTGAGCGTTTATCAAGTGAAGGTTCTAACCACAAAATATACAGACTCGAAATCAATGTTTTAATTTTTATGTCAATGTTTTAATATTTCAATATTTTGTGGTTCTAACCGAATGTATCGTTTTCCCAAGAGTTTTGTTTTACGCCAGAAATGGCTTGAAAAGGGTTGCTCTTTGCATTTTAGAGCAGAAGATTCTAGACCCAAATGTGGCAGACCACTGTTTAACAAAGATGCAACCTAAATAGTGTAAAAAGTAAGTACCTCAATATTTAAAATTATATTAGGTCTCTATACAGATCATATAGAAATAGAGGAAGATATTCCTTCAACTTCAGGCAGCATGGAGCCAGACCATACAATACCAAAAAGTACAAGTAAGTGTGTGTAATATCTTTTTATTACTTTGTTAATTTTTGTTTTATAGAATCTAGAGGTAGGATACTATCTTCAGTTAGTGTTACTCGACAACTTATGTTAACTCCAAAAAGCCCAGAATACAAACAGGTAATTTCTGCTTCTAAAGAAGTTAATAGAATAAATAGTACATACATAGTACTACAGAAGAGAAAATTTGTAATGATTAGACCATTTCAGCAGGATAGATTGGAAAATTATTTTGGAAATATTAGAAGCTAGGGGATTAGAGAAGTTTCTCCGACATTTGACCATTTCGTCTCGGCATTCAAAAGCCTCATTATCAACAATTTTTGTCTCTAAGATCATCAGGAGCCAATTGTGAAGAAGATGTTTAGAAGGAGGTTTGGATAACTTTCAATGTTTTTTTACAAGCGATGTGGTAATTAACAACCAATCTACAATAGCCTTCACATTATCACCCATAATAGTTCCTACACATATAAAAAAAATGCAGAGGAATATTAGAACAAATACATGGTTTCCTTGCCAGATTATTAATGTTAATTAAATGTGAAGGTTGTAAGTCAAAAATTCTGTATTGGGAAAATGATACCCATACAGAATTTATTAAAGCTCGCCAGTATGACAAATGTTATCCTATGATACCAGGAACTTGTTTCAATTCATATGTTTTCGAAGCCATCTCTAGAATTTTTTATGTATTGCCCAAAGTATGTGCCAAAACAAATTTAAAGGATATTCTTGATAGGATGTTATGTCAGCAAATGTCACTCTTTTTTAAAACCATTACTTGTATTCAATATCCAGAAGGGGCAAATATAATAAGAAAAGTAATAATTAGGTGTTGCTTGTTCTGGTGGATGAAAAAAGTAAACAGGATTGCAAAGGGAAAAAATTAAAAATTTTGCATGGCGACATATCTTATGGATAAGGTCCAGTTAAGCACCCATAAAAATACATAAAAAAGAAAAGGAGGTTTCATAATCAAAATTGTACTATGTAACTACTATCGTTGGCTTATTTTATACATTTTTATGTTATAATATTTACGACAATAATTATTGTACAATTAGAAAATAAGTTATCAGTTGTCATATTACATTTTTTTTTATGCATTTAGAAAATATTTTAAACAAATGTTAACTAGAATTTAAATAAAATATTTTATTAATGCATTTTTTGATTTCCCCCTGTAATATAAATAGATTTTATTCTTATTTTTTAATCCCCCCTTGTTAAACTTTGCGCGACCTCTGGTGGCGTGGCAGAGCATAATTTGGTTACATTTTTATACAGGGGATAATTCGCATTCTAAGTCTATATTTTGTGGTTCTATGCTTGATAGTGAGCATGCGTAAATTCGAAATTATTTGTCAGTAAAGTATGCTCTCAACTTTACCGGCTAAGTTCTCTTTAGGTAAAGGGTGGACGTCAATTTATTTTTTAATCCACATTGTAAACAACATTTTGAAAGTGGGTTAGGTTAGTAACGATTATACTTCCCGCTGTGGTTTAAAAAGTACAAGATAATCTAGTCCATAATTTTTACAAAGAAAGATGGATTTTAATTTATCGGTTTTTAAAGAGCCTAGAGGGGTTATGAGAATACTACATTTGGTAAGTCAAAATTAATAATATATATATATATATATATATATATATATATATATATATATATATATATATTTTAATAATTTTATAATAATATAATTTTAATATTATATTTTAATGTTTTAGGTATTTTCAATTTGTGCATTTGCAACTATAGTTGACTATACAGGAATTGTGACCTTCAATTTTGAGGACAAACATGTTAATTTTGAATATTCATATCCTTTTAGTGTGATATTTTCAGAAAATCTAACTGGGTGCTATATATCGATTTCCAATGACTTTTCATCTGATGCTAAATTTTTTGTTGCAACTGGGGTACTGTCTTTACTTTATTCCTTATTCATTATATTTGTTTATGCCAAAATGGATGAGATTTATAAGACAAATAAAAATTATCCACTTTATGTAAGTGCCTTAGCATTTTTTTGATTTTAGTTTTATATAATGGTGTTTCTAGGTATCTTATATTTAGAATTTTACCTTATTTCAGGACTTCTTAATTACTGTTTTTTTGGCAGTGCTTTGGATTTCTAGTAGTGCAGCTTGGGCTAATGGTTTAACAGGTTTAAAGTCAGCCACTAGCTATCCAATCCTTAATCCTGAGAAATGTTGCAAAGTTATCGCTAGTGGTTATTCTACACTTAATATATCTGTGGTGAGGTTTTAATATATGTTTGCCTATATATAATGCAAGTCTGGTTTTAAAGATATATGATTGTAAGATAGAAACTTTACGTACGTTAATGTAAAATTAAATATGATGTATTTAATTAGTGTTACTGTTAAGCTATATGTAATATTAATATTTTTCATGTATTTAGATTCTTGGATTCCTAAATTTCATCATATGGGCAGCAGATCTATGGTTTTTATACAAGGAAACAGCATGGTTCCAGGGTGCGCAATCTTCAAATAATGGCGAAGTCTAAATGTGTTAATGCTTATTGTTAGAGTTTTTCTGTTATAGAATGTCAGTTTATTTTTTATATTATGTGTTTTATACATATTTTTTTAACTTAGTTTAAATGATGTACAAAATGTTGTTTGTAGAATCACCTAAACATAAAAAATGCTTCACAAATCGATAAGTATTAAAACACAAATTTGAAAACATATTTTAGTTTATTTATTTTATATCCAAATATTCACGTAATACATTTCTTTATCAATACAAACTTTAAAACTGGCATATTAAAAAAGTGTTCATTCTAATTTAGGAAACATTATTCCTATGTAGATTAGATAAAAACCTAATTTATAAAATGAACTTTGTACTATATTTAGCAAATTGTAATCTTTAATAATGAAGTGATAGATTTGGCTAAGTATTCAGTATCAAATAACTTTTGGTATAGCTTCTTCTGAATAAAAAAATATTTTACCAAGATGTAAGGCCAAGCTTTGGATATTAATAAACATTATTGTTAATGTTGATAAATTTAAGAAATAATATAGTAATTTAAGAGAAATCATACCTATCAATATGGTAATACAGTTCACCTTGACTTCTACCCTAAATACCCAGCCACATAAATATTCATTGTTTCAATCTACCTTTGAAATATGAAGGCTTTTTCTGACCCACTTTATTAAAATTTGAATTGATCGGCAAATAAATAGCGCAACGGGAAAGCCAAACACGCAAAACAACCCTTAATCAAGACTGCAGTCAAAGTCGAGATTTCCTTTAAGAAACAAGCGTGCGTTAGCGAACTGTCTAACATGACCCGTATTAGCATCGCGTTTCAATGGAATATAAAGTGTTTGTGTATATTCATCATATTCTATTGTTCTTTGGCAAAAGAATATATTGTTGATATTCCCTATCAGGGCAAAATCAAAGGGGAAGAACTATCGAAGTTTAGGATTCAGAAAATAATCGCATATTATGGGATCCCCTATGCTCAACCGCCAGTGGGATCCCTAAGATTTGCAGCTCCAGTAACAGATCCATTACCCTCTTGGGACAATATAAAAAATGATACCGATTTTCAACCATCATGTCTACAAGGAAAAGAGGATTACAAAGAATCGGAATTACCCTTTTTACAGTTGCTTACTGATGTTCAATTTCCATCTAATATAAGTGAAGACTGTTTGTATTTAAATATTTTTGTTCCTAACTGTAAGTATACTATTTTGTTCCTT
Organism: Rhynchophorus ferrugineus; assembly: GCF_030347505.1. Classification (NCBI taxonomy): domain Eukaryota; kingdom Metazoa; phylum Arthropoda; class Insecta; order Coleoptera; family Curculionidae; genus Rhynchophorus; species Rhynchophorus ferrugineus. The sequence continues at coordinate 6,338,240 of NW_027472584.1, read as the reverse complement.
TAAAAGATTCTTTTAATCTAAGGAATTAATTCACATGGTTACTATAAATGTGGCTCAAAATATGATGTTTTGTAATTGCTTTAAAAGATTAAGCTAAGTGGTAATGTATTAATATATTAATTGTTTAGAATTACATATGATCATAGTCCATATATAATAATATAGGTTTTTAATATTATACTAAGTTATTATTTAAATTTCACAATACTACTATGTAATACAAAATAGAAGTTGGTATTTTATTATACAATTAATATATTTCTATAAAATCAATATAATGCAATTATATTTTAAAATGGAACAATTTTTGTCGTAAAGAGATTGTGTTTGGTATGCCGCAATTTAAAATATATGGGCGAAATAAAAAGCCAATAGAATTTCCAGTTCTTTAGGTTATTTCTTCTACGTTCGTGGAAACAGTTAATGACATCCAAACACGCAATGTTCGTAGGGTAAATCCTGCCACTATATCCGGTAGCCTTTAAATTATATTTTCATGCAACAGAATTCTTTAAATAGAAAAAAAGGAAGGCATAAAAAATTAATATATGTACCTTATATGCATTAAAATTTTTTAATAATCATAACCGTTTATTTCGAATTGAATGAAATTTTGTTTATATGTAACATAAATGATGATCGCATGTGGGACTTTCGATATAACAAAGCAACTTATACTATTATTTTCATTCAAACTCATACTATCAGACTCTATTTTTTTGGAGAATCTTGGCATGCGCACAAGTATATGAATTTGCAACGTTGCCAATTGTTGAAAATTATACGTACATTTGAAGAATATAATATAAATTGAATAAATTAACTTGAATTTACAAATTAACCCAATATTTCTGTTGAGACTCAAGTTATTTTTTTTTACATTTTTTATCTATAATATAAAAAAATGTAATATGAAAAACCGTTTGTAAACATCTTTCATTTTAAAATAATTTTGAAAAGAGAAAAGAGAAAATAAAACAATATGTAATTATTTATCAATAACAATTATTGTTATAATAACGGACCAAAGTTATAGTTCATGTAAATTATTCGTATATTTGAAAAGCATAACATATATTATCGAATTCACAAATTCACCTAAAATCTCACTTGAAACTTAAATTCAAATTTAACACGATGTTTACTGCCTATTATTTTAAGCTTATATATTATGTCTAAGTTATTTAACCTTTTATAATTATATTTAATTTTAACAAAGTTAAAAAGAAAATAAAACAACGTGTAAGGCAGCAAATATAATTTATTTATCAATATACAAAAACAAGCACCCATTTATCTTTAAAATTACTCAATAATATATTTTGTACGGCACTGAAAAATACCTTCGTTCATCGAATTTGTTCGATATGCAAAAAATAGCATGGAAACCTCTCAATTTAATTCATTCAAGAAATTCAATTCAAAGCGATGTGCATTAAAACCGTCCGGTCAATGACCGGGCACCCGGGTATCCATTTCAAATCCGCAGGCAAAATATATTATTAACTTCTCCTTAAACATTTTTTATGGCCGTGTGGATCCCCAAAATTGAAGTAATTTGACACCCATTTTTCGTTAAATTTTTTAAAAATCAATTAATTAATAAAAGTTATTAACTATCAAACTTGATACCCCGCCCGTTCAATATCCAGGTACCCGGGTACTCACTATATGAACGACGGGTTTATACACACTTCAGAGAGTGCTTATTAAAGTATTTAGTTAATTTGACTTTTAAATTGATAATAGACAATATAGTTTGTATTTTTTTTATTTAAACAATAATTCTTATCATAAACAATAACAAAAATAGTAAGTAAGAAATACATAACTCCGTTTTATTTTATTATGATGATTTTTATTATGATACAGTGCCATATAAAAATTGAAGTACATTAAATTATTTCGTACATCTTTCACATGTCGTGGTTGTAATACAGTGTTCGTCACAAAAAGGGTTCTCATATACCGAACATATTTTTCTAGTTTAACGTATCTAGATTTGACAGCATGTTGGTGTTCCTATTAGGTCTACATCTCTCTCGAACAATATTACGCCTCCCAGCTTGATGTTCATTTGGTGATGTCGCAGCCCACTGAGTACCATCTTTTGCTGTCATTCCAGACGCCGTCGCTTCTACTTCACTTTCTTCATCCTCATCCTTTCCATCTTCACTTTCTTTATCTTCATCTTCCTGGTCTTTATCTTCATTATTGAGTGCAATTTCATCATCTATTATGAATAAAATATACAATTTATATAACATAAAATACATTATAACTATCAACGTACACAAGAGAAAATAGAAATTTTAATTACCTGTATCATCACAATCCGAAGCTGCCGCCTGACTCGGGGGAAAATATTCACCATCACTACTATCCAACACGCAGTCATCATCAGATTCTTCTGCTTCGAATGTTTCCTCCAAATTCTTATTACTCTGAGAGCGGGTGATTCTATTGTAAACAATTTAAAATTTATTTATTCATATTTTTTTTTAATATTGAAAACATAAAATAAATAATTTACTTGAAAATAAAACAATTAAATCTCTCCTTACCGTCTAAAACTCGATGAAGAATATTATTATATTATATTTTAATATATTAATAATATTAATAATTAATATTATTTTTTTATATATTTTACCAACTTTCTTTTTACCAACTATGGGTTTATCTGGACGGGGTCTAAAGTTTAACGTGGGCTCCGAACCACGGTTCTCAGCATTAAGCCTACCGACTGGCGAGTGACCAACTTTAGAAATCATCCCAGAAGACATCCGGTCTTACCCAGCCTGGTTACTGGCGTGACTGGGATCATTTTCCTTGTCGGATTTTACACACTTGCCTAGAACATTCACAAATATTAAACAATTACAAACATAAATTTACGACCATGCCCCAGCAGGATTCGAACCCGCGGCTATCGCAACAGTAGGAGGACCGTCCCATCGCCTTTACCACTGCGCCACCAAGCCGGCAGTATTAATTTTGTATATTTTCTTTTCACTTTCAGTTTAATTTTATAGTCTGTTCACTACGCTTGTAGAATTTCAACTTAACACGTTTATTTCTTTTCGTACGACATGAGAAGGCGAAAGGGACATCTCAGGTACCTGATCGATTGACTTGGCATTCCGCTATTGTTATTTCTATGAGGACTATAAACTGTGTCCCTATAGCTATTTCATATGCCATATAGCCAGTTTACACAGAACATTTTTTTTATTCAGTACACTAATGACTTGTATATTTGCCTATATAGGTGGGTACCCGGGTACCCGGTAATTGAACGAATGGTGAAAGTTTAATCATTGACGGACGGTTAAGCCTGTGTGTAGAATATACACGTATACATTCATATTGTCTGTTTATTATGATTATCATAAGGTAGGTCCAGAAACTAAGATTGTGGCTTATATAACAACACACATCCTGTATTTTTGCCATGCTTCAACATTTTTATCGTCACTTTTACGTTTTTTTATCTGATGAATTATATTGGTTTGCTTACTGATATCATTCAACTTCAAAGCATCCATTCGAATTTTAGCAGCTAGTTTGGCTGTAATTATATTTTTATCTGATCTAATAACTCTCACCTCTCACCCTTTGATACATTCTTATGAATTCCAGATCGATTACACTCAAAGTTAGAAATGGTGATATTTTTACTAAAGTAGGACTCCATCCTCCAACCTGGAAAATGTTTAAATTTTATGTTGTTTAACAATGTTGAATTTTAATATTGTGGAATGACTATATGATTAACCAGCTGTGATTTTGGTGAGATATACTCACATAATGAACATCGAGTCATATTTATCTGTACTTTGACTTTCGCAGGGTCAACTATCTCTACAATATAAGGAATTTGGTATAGAATTGAGCTCAATTTGCAAAATCAAAATATTGATTAAGATAAGCAATATTGGTAATTTTAATTTATTCAGAACACAAATAAAAAGAGTGACCACTGACCGAGTACAGTTCAAAGCTATGCCAAATAATGACATTAATATTTCTTACACAAACGAAATCGATTATAGAAGAATAAACATCTCATTCAAATGAAACAAAATAAAGAGACGACGGATAATCAATTCAGTAAATTCAAATTCCACACATATCAATTAAAAAGTGTTAAGTGGTATAGAGTAGTTATTAGGGGACTACCGTCAACAAGTCAGGATGATATTAAATGCGAACTAGAGGCACATGGACATGAAATTGCGAGCGTTACGTCTGTAGCGAAAAAAACAAATTCAAATGGCGAAAAACTTGCTGGCCCTTCCCGCTGGTTTACGTCGATTTAGTACAAAATACAAACAAAATAGGACAAAATGCAAACAAACCGAAGAAAAATAGTATTCTCCAATGCAGAAACTGCCAATAGCTTAGTATACCTAAATTTTTCTGCAGTATGAAACCTAGATATGTGAAGTGTGCTGGTAAACGTCATACAAATCAATGTAGAAAGCAACGCAATAGCGTTACAATATGCACATTATGCAACGAAAAAAGATACCCTGCCAATTATAAAGGGTGTGTAGTGTACCAGAAAAATAAAAAACTTCAGCTAAATAAAATGACAGCTGTGCAATGACTAAGACAACTCGAGGAAGCTCAAAACTCTGCAAAGCCATCTGCCATTGAAAATATAAAACTAGAAGAAACAGAAATCTAACGGCAAAAAATATATACGACAAAAAGCCCGATAATAGTGATAAACAAATTAAAGTAAAAAAGCAGGAAACTGTAGCCAACGGGCCAACCATCGTCGACATGATGAAATTGCTCAGTAAATTTCAGGCGGAAATACGACAAAATATTAGCCAGTTAGCAAACAAGGTAGAAAAATTAGAAAAATCACAAAAAAAAGTTAAATAAAAACAAAAATGAGTAATTTTTTCATAAGAATTATAATATAGAATGTAAATTAAAGTAAACAAATTATAGTAAAAAAGCAGGAAATTGTAGCCAACGGGCCAACCATCGTCGACATGATGAAATTGCTCAGTAAATTTCAGACCGAAATACGACAAAATATTAGTCAGTTGGCAAACAAGGTAGAAAAATCAGAAAAATCACAAAAAAAAGTTAAATAAAAACAAAAATGAGTAATTTTTTCATAAGAATTATAATATAGAATGCAAATTAAAGTAAACAAATTATAGTAAAAAAGCAGGAAACTGTATCCAACGGGCCAACCATCGTCGACATGATGAAATTGCTCAGTAAATTTCAGACCGAAATACGACAAAGTATTAATCAGTTAGCAAACAAGGTAGAAAAATTAGAAAAATCACAAAAAAAGTTAAATAAAAACAAAAATGAGTAATTTTTTCATAAGAATTATAATATAGAATGCAAATTAAAGTAAACAAATTATAGTAAAAAAGCAGGAAACTGTAGCCAACGGGCCAACCATCGTCGACATGATGAAATTGCTCAGTAAATTTCAGACCGAAATACGACAAAATATTAATCAGTTAGCAAACAAGGTAGAAAAATTAGAAAAATCACAAAAACAATTTAAATAAAAACATAAATGAGTAATTTATTCTTAAAAATTATAACATAGAATGCAAATGGGCTAAATCAGCGAGCCCGGGAACTAGAACTATTTCTAAGAACAAATCACATAGATATAGCTTTCACATTGGGGATTCATTATTCTAAAAATAAAGTAAGTAAATTACATTAAAATATGAGGTTATGTTGCATACTGGACAGTACAGCCTAATAAACGTATTCGAGACGGAGGATGCTCTAATAATAAAACAAAATATACAGTATTTCCAACAGGAGGAGATAAAAAGAAGAAATACAAGCTACGGTAGTTAATATTAAAAAGAATGGCGTTGAAATAAACATAGGAGCTATATACTGTCTACCAAGATACAAAATAACACAAGAATAATACAGAGATTTATTTTCAAAATTAGGCCTAAGGTTTATTATTGGAAGGGACTTTAATGTTAAACACACAGCCTTCACGCTTAACAACACCTGGAAAATCATCATCTGGATCAAGGGAGAAATCAGATTATAAGGCAAATTACCTTCTTGAAATTAGGGAATTGATAAAAGAAAGACGAAAAGCTAGAAGAGTATGGCACAGAGTTGCATCGAAAAATATGTAACTGAATTAAGCCCGGAAGCATACAAAGATTACTTGCTATTATTAGAGTAGCGCTTAATAAAATTGATCAAAATGAATGGGTGAACATTTAGCTAACGTATTCCAACCGAATGCTATTTAATATACAATAGATATAAATCTATAATTATCAGCCAGATGTAGTTGTAAATCTGATTTCTCCATTGGAAGTTGCCACAGAAATTAACAACATCCTCAATCCTAAAAAAGCTCTTGGAATTGATGATATTTCACCTGGGTTATTAAAAGATCTGCCACGAAAAGCAATAATCATGTTGGCATATATATGCCTGTTTGAGACTGCAGCATGTTCCGGAATATCTCAAGGTTGCTCGAATAATTATGCTTAAAAACTTGACAAACCGGCAGAACAACTTGGGTCTTACAGACCTATTTCGCTGCTACCTGCGATATCAAAATTATTTGAGAAACTGCTGTTAAAACGTATTAAACTATTTATAGAAATACCAGATTTCCAATTTGGATTTCGAAATCACTACTTGACGATCGACCAAGTGCGGTTGCCGTGACAAGAATAACAGCCATTGTTGAAAAGGCATTCGAAGAAAAAAATACTGCCCTGCAATATTCCTGGACGTCTCACAAGCTTTTGACCTGATGTGGCATTTGGGATTAATCTACAAAAACCTACCGCGGAATTATTGTCGACTGCTGGAATCATATCTTTTCGAAAGACATTTTTCACATGAAGGGACATTCTCAATACTTAAACCTATTTTGGCAAGATTTTTCTGTATTCTTTGTACTTCTTGTATCTCTGTCTAAGGCTGTAGAGAAAGTACAAGTAGCGGTCAACCAGATCTACAAATGGACTAGAGACTGGAAAATACATCTTAATAGCTCCAAATCTGTCCATTTTAATTTTACGTTTCGGCGAAATGACAAAAACCTAATTATAGCCAAACCCACTCATAAAGTCAATTTGGACCTATGTGATGCAAATATGTGGTTACACTAAGATATAAAACCAACTAGTAATCCAACGCACCCAAAACAAAATTCTAGGATTAATTACCAATGCTGATTGCTAAGTAACCAACCAAGAGCTGGACGATGACCTCGAAATGAAATGGATACGCGAACTAATCCACGATTTCGCCTTAAAACATGAAATAAGGTTGCTAACTCACAGCAACATGGAAGCAATACAGCTACTAGACAACACACAGGAAATCAGAAGATTGAAACGTATCAAACCACACGAACTTGTTTAGTAGTCCAAAACGGCCGTTGTATTTCGTTGGAATCTACATCTTGATTGCTTACAACGTCGCAAAATCAGGCAGAAACTACCCAATACCGGTTAGGATTCTCCAGAAATAGCCATTACGGAAAGCGGTACTGTCAATTTACAACAGTTGACAGTTGGGCGGTAGAAGAAAAGAAGAACAAATACTATTTGACGTTGTTGGTTTTATTTTTGAACGTCGCGCGTTGTATTGTATGGTCGATTATCTATATATGCCGCGAAATATGATGAAAATGCGAAGTATAATTGTAAATGTTAAACAACTTAACCTAACTGTTAAAAGTGATGGATTGGTATTTCTTCACATAAAATAACAGTCTTCTATCTAGTATTATATAAGCTATAAATATATAATTGATACATTTTTAGAAACCCATCGTGATGTTGCTCTGTTATATCTCAATTGTCGGTTTTTATTTCGAGACGTTTACATGCGATGGGAAATATTTTAATTAGTTTCATTGCTCGTCAGGCATGCTGGAGATGATCATTATATCTTCAACGCAATTCCAAGCGTAAAAAGTCATGGGTTAGCCCAAAAGAATCATCCGCTGCTGTGTGTATGGTGGGATTATGGTGTAGTTTATTATGAGCTGCTGAAACCGAACGAATCTGTTATTTCAGATATCTACCGATGTCAATTGAACGAAGTAGCATTGCAAAAAGATCAGCAATATCGTGCGACAGACATAAAATTATCTTCTGGCATGACAACTCTCGGCCCCACATTGCAAGAGTTGTGAAGGATACATTTTTACAATTATTTCCACTTGTTTAAATTAAGACAGCATGGTTTGGCTGATACACGGTTTCAAAATGCCGAGGAGTCCGACAATAAATTGATAATTAGATCGCTGCCAAGCCAACAGCGTTCTTTTGACACGATATCGCCATGTTGCCAGATCATGATGGGAAGAAGGAAATGACGGAAATATTTTAATTAATATACATTGTATCAATTTTTCCTATTAAATGTTTTTTAAAGAGCAAGAAATGATCAGAATTCAAACAAAATCATCCTCTGATATGACAATGATTGACCAAACATTGCAAGAGTTGTGAACGATACGGTTTTTACAATTATTGCCATTTGCTTAAATCAAGGCAGCATGGTTTAGCTGATACACGGTTTCGAAATGCTGAAGTGTCCGAAAATAAATTGATAATTAGATCGCTGCCAAACCAACAGCGTTCTTTTGACACGATATCGCCATGTTGCCAGATCATGATGGGAAGAAGGAAATGACGGAAATATTTTAATTAATATACATTGTATCAATTTTTCCTATTAAATGTTTTTTAAAGAGCAAGAAATGATCAGAATTCAAACAAAATCATCCTCTGATATGACAATGATTGACCAAACATTGCAAGAGTTGTGAACGATACGGTTTTTACAATTATTGCCATTTGCTTAAATCAAGGCAGCATGGTTTAGCTGATACACGGTTTCGAAATGCTGAAGTGTCCGAAAATAAATTGATAATTAGATCGCTGCCAAACCAACAGCGTTCTTTTGACACGATATCGCCATGTTGCCAGATCATGATGGGAAGAAGGAAATGACGGAAATATTTTAATTAATATACATTGTATCAATTTTTCCTATTAAATGTTTTTTAAAGAGCAAGAAATGATCAGAATTCAAACAAAATCATCCTCTGATATGACAATGATTGACCAAACATTGCAAGAGTTGTGAACGATACGGTTTTTACAATTATTGCCATTTGCTTAAATCAAGGCAGCATGGTTTAGCTGATACACGGTTTCGAAATGCTGAAGTGTCCGAAAATAAATTGATAATTAGATCGCTGCCAAGCCAACAGCGTTCTTTTGACACGATATCGCCATGTTGCCAGATCATGATGAGAAGAAGGAAATGACGGAAATATTTTAATTAATATACATTATATCAATTTTTCCTATTAAATGTTTTTAAAGAGCAAGAAACGACCAGAATGCAAACAAAATCATCTTCTGATATGACAATGATTGGCCCCACATTGCAAGAGTTGTGAACGATACGGTTTTTACAATTATTGCCATTTGCTTAAATCAAGGCAGCATGGTTTAGCTGATACACGGTTTCGAAATGCTGAAGAGTCCGAAAATAAATTGATAATTAGATCGCTGCCAAGCCAACAGCGTTCTTTTGACATGGTATCGGCAATTTTTCCTATTAAATGTTTTTTACAGAGGGAAAAATGATCAGAATGCATGCAAAATCATTCTCTAATATGACAATGATCGGCCCCACATTGCAAGAGTTGTGAAGGATACACTTTACAATGATTGCCACTTGTTTAGATCGATGATGGATTATTTGGCTGGCACACGGTTTTGAAATGCTGAGGAGTCCGAAAATGGATTGGAAAATCAGAATACATACAAAATAATCTTCTGACAGTGATAGGCTCCATATTGCAAGTGTGTGAAGGATACACTTTTTACAACGATTGCTATTTTGGTTTGGCTGACACGCGATTTCGAAATGCTAATAAAATGTATCTAATGTATCTATAAAATGTAACTGTATCCATGATTAAATCGCTGTCAAACCAACGTCGTTCTTTTTACACCGTATCACTATATTGCCAGATCATGATGGAAAGAAGTAAATGGTGGAAATATTTTTATTAGTATACATATTATCAATTTTTTCCATTAATTTTCATTGGTATTGAAATATACATTCCATTCTTCTTCCATCAATTCCAAAATTCCAACCATTCTTGAAAATATCCCAGAGATGGTCTTGAATTACGGACATTAATTATTGAAATATGGAACGTTATTTGGTAATTGTATTAATTATAACTTCTTATTTGTTAATTAATATAAAATTTAATTAATACAAAATTAATAAGTTTTAATATATAAAATACTTGTCAAACTTTTTTGATAATAATGCATAATATAATATCAATATATATTAGATTATATTGTCAATTATCAATATATATTTTTCACCTACTTACATCCTTAGAGTAGCTGAACAATATTTACCAATTGTTACTACAGATTATTTTAACGCACACCAATCTTATTCTCAAACAATATTCTTATAATAGTACATGTTCTTATTTTAAGTTTATTTATGGCAGGATGTCAATATTACTCTTGTATGTGACCAATGGTGGTTCACTACGGATTATTTATAAATAATATATAATATAATAAAATAATATATAGCCGACAAAGCCGAATATAATAAAATTATATATAACAGAGTATTATTGGTGGTCCACCCTTTTTCAAAATGGAGTATCGTTTAAAATATCTCTTTCAATTGGAAATTGTCAACCATACCTGCAACGTTTTTCAATAATTTAGCAGAATATAAAATATGAATATATGTGTACTATTTGACAATTTAAAAATTGTGCTTCAATAAATATAATAATGGAAATGCATCAGTCGTTACTGAAATATATTAGAAATATTTTATTTTATTATAAGTATTAATTATTCATTCTTATAACTTTATTTTCAGTTTCTCCGCCATCTCAGGGATTTGCTACAATTATATGGATACATCCAGGAAATTTTACAACTGGAATGTCACAAATATGGAATCCACATACTTTAGTCTATCGCCAAAGAGTTATTATAGTGACATTTGGTTGGAGATTAAATATAATGGGCTTTTTTACAACAATGGACGGCGAGGCTTCAGGAAATTATGGGTTGATGGACCAACAAGCTGCAATGTTATGGGTCAAGAATAATATCAATCTGTTTGGTGGAAATGAAAATAATATATGTTTGATGGGTTATGGAACAGGAGCAATTAGCGTTGGAATACATATGATTAATTCTGGATCCAGGTACCAAATTTAAACGCTAACAGAATAAAATTCATTTTATACTTTTATCTTTATTTTGTTATTGTAGAACTTTATTTCATAAAGCCATAGTTATGAGCGGAAATATGTTTCAATTGTCAGCAGTTCGATACCCGGAAGAAGATAAAGAGATCATCGACAGACTAGCCAAAGACTTTGGATGTATTCGAAAGCCTACCTCTTTATTTATTGATTGTTTGCGCCGCGTAGATGGTAATCTTCTTGTTCAGCAAACATCGAATGTAAATTGGAGACCTTTGATTGATAAAGATTTGAGTAACTCAACTTCACCTTTTTTATCTGAGCCTTTGAAAGATTTTTTTGATCGAGACGAATATGTTAAAATTCCAATTTTAACAGGTTATACTAATATGGAGCAAGCATTAGAGTTTAATGATCTAGAAAACAGCTCAACAACTTTTAATGCGGAATCATTCAGGCAGTTGTTGAGCGATTTGGTTAGCGATGATATTCCTAATATAAACGTCACGGAAAATGGCTGTTCGTATAACTACGATCACATTATCGATTCTGTTGTTTTCTTTTATACGCCTACTGTTCCGAATTATAATTCTGAATCATTTAGGAAAACAGCTATTGACTTAATGCTTGAAAAAACCTATGGTTCGTCGACGATTTATTTAGCGTCAAAGCTTAGTAAAGAAAATCAACCAACATTTGTGTATAGATTTGATATGAAACCTAGTACTAGTGCAGTAATAAAAAATATTCCACAATGGGTTGGTGTACCACATCTCTTTGATCTCATATACATTTGGGGAGTTCCATATTGGAGACCAGATCAAGAGTGGGATTATCGAGATAAACGCATATCAGACACAATAATGTCTTTTTGGACTAATTTTGCAAAATTTTCAAATCCTACTCAAGGTACTACATATCCTATCAAATGGGAAGCGTATACTACTGAAAAACCTGGTCTTTTGATCATCGACAATACCTTTAATATGAGTTCGCCTGCTAATCTTAATTATAAAGCCTTTACATTTTGGAATGAGTATTATCCAAAAGTTCTTGATGTCTCGACTGAATGTTGTGGAACTTCAGGATCTATGATGTGTAATCTTAATATATCTTGGTTATTAATATTGCTATCTCTACTATTTTAGATATTTTAAAATATCTTCTTTATGTTTAAGCCACTCTTATATTAAATAAAAGATATGTAAAACAATATGTGTATTTTCTACCTGCTTATGTATATATCTACATATGTTAGAAATTAGAATAGAAAGGCTATATTTGTTTAAGCAAAAGGCCTTATAAAAGTTTTATTAGCCCAAGAGGTAAGACAAGACAATGTGTTTAATTCAATGAACCAATGGAGACTGTCCTGGAACCATTTGAGTTTCCAACGTTGCCAGTTCTTGAAAGCTATACATATATTTGAATAATATAATATAAAAATCTTGAATTCAAAAATTAATATCATGGAACCTAATATTTCTGTTGAGACCCAACTTCAAATGTTTTTTCGTTCAAATATTCATTTCAAATATTTTATAACAGTATTTTTGTTTCATTATTTTATTTAGATTAGAATTTTGTTGTATATATGAGCAAATATTAGGTTAATTTTTGAATTCATGGTAAATTTAATCTATTTATATTATTCTTCAAATGTACGCATAATTTGTTATAATTCTCCAGATTAGATTCATATATACAAACCTTCCATTGCGACCAAGACAACTATATCACGCGCAGATTTGGAGCGTTTTAGCGCGCATTTAAAATTTCACTATTTCAAACGTCAATTTTTTGCAGAAATAACTTTTATTCCGGGTAAAGTAAATACTTAGAATTGTCATAAAGTAGTTTTTTAAAAATAGTCATCTAGTGTATTGGAAAGGATTTAGAACACAAAAACTATTAATTTGGTTTAAAAACTGTTTTATTCAAAGAAAGAAGATGCGACTTGCTTCCCCAAAGCGGGTAATGGACATTGAAATAATCCCCCAAAAAGTTTCTTGAAATAAGAATTTGAATGATTCTTTATTGAAGTGGTCTGCTTTTTGATAGACAGATATAAACTCGATACGCTCGCTATTTGCCTTGATCGCAATGGAAGTGTTTGAATGTACTGGATGCTGTTTTTGACGGCGATGGCTGTGCCGCCACCACGGCCTGGTGTCGTTTCAATATAATTTGGGATCTTAAAGCGGATAGAGAGAGGGCTTTAGAACGGAGAAGCGAAATGTTAACGTCGTACGTCGAAAACGCTGCGGTAAGTTAATCCTTCTTACCTTGCACGGAAAATGAATTTCATTACATTTCATTTCAGAAGTCAAGCAACTGTTAATCTGGGTTCTCCATACATGAATAGGGAGGGGGTGATGGATCTCGGGGACCTTTTGATTCTGAAAAGAGTATGGCATTTGCAATGTGTGGTTCACCGTAGTTAACATCACTAGGTGGGGATATTTTTGTCTTTCAGACATTGCCTTGAATCATGCTTGCGTATGTACTTGATCCAAGCTAGGGTTACATTTCAGGCCATAGATTTGGCAGTTGTAGCATTGGACTCGCCTATCGTTGCTGCGCTGACCTTAGACTCTAATTACCTGATATATGAGTCGTTCGATGGCGAAGATTCTTCTTTCTACCCGAGGGACAACCACTTGCACGATCGCGATTGGGTTGCCCTTTTTGTTTTTCCAGCGCTTCTTCAACAGGGATTGATTCAAGAATTCCCTTGATGATGGTCCGGAGATGTCGCTTCTCTGACGGGCAGATAGTGTAATAGCCTCTCGTCGAGGATATTTATCATTTGGGACATTAGCTGATATCCTAACGACAAAAATACCCTTTGGGGATAAAATACCCCTTAGGATAAGTATCAGTTACATTCAACAATATCTACATATGGGCCAGATACTGGAAAATACTTAAAACTTAATAAATCCAAATCTGTCCATGTCAATTTTGCGTTGGATCGAAATGATAAAAATTAATTATATTACTTAGCGATGGGATGGCATGTTGAAATAAGAACATCAGATTCGGCAAAAAGCAGACCAGATTAAACTCATAACAAAGAATTCTACTGGACGCAAGGTACTCCCAACTTAACCAACATCAAAGAGATGGTTTATCAGTCTATTATAAAGCCTATTTGAATTTATGGCACTAAAACATAAAATCAAACTTGGATCAGTTACCAATGCTTATCGCTGTCAAATGGACTTGTGAAGTTATCAAAGATTTCGTTTAAGTTAATAAAATACAGCTACTACACAGCATGCAGGAAATCAGAAGATTGAAGCGAACCAAACCACATGAACGAGTGTAATCTTAACTTTGGTTGAAGTAGTCTATTTAAAATTTAATTTAAGAAATATATATTGATGTATTTAATCCCACAGTCGTTCTGCTAGTATATAGATGCAACTGCAACTGAACAACGGTAATAATTTAAGGTTGTCCTAAACATATTTAATGCAAGATGTAATTAATTAAAAAAAACTAGATATCGCCTCTGTCGATAGTGGATCGCTATTTTCTTGCAATTTAGATATGTATTAGATTTAAGATGCATTTTTATGAAACTCATCTTTGATAAAACATTAACATATTTTAGTTATAAAAATGAAATAAAAGTAAATAGAGTTTTTGTTTTTCTTTTATTTATATCAATATAAATATGACTTAAAAATATTTTTAACCTAGCAAAATACACAAGTAAAATCAGACTTTCATAATGATGATAAAACACTTTTATTTTTAATAAATTTAAATACTACCTATTAGAAAATACATAGAAAAATTGAGCTAGTTTTATTCTTCAGGACTATCTATTTATTATTTACATATAGTCGGCTAGGTCAAATTTTGGTCGCGAATGCAAAAAAATATTAATTTTATTTTGAGTTAGAAATGTTGACAATCAGGTGAAGGCACTGTTAAGTCCAGGCTCTGTTTGGTAATCGTTGGGCTAACTTCCTAAATGTTAAGTATTACAGTTGTCTATGTTTTGTATTCACATTTTTTGTGAGCTTGTTTTTGTTCTTATATACTGACAATTAGCCCAGAATTAAAAAGAAATATATAATGTTAATGCATCAGCTATCACAAAATGGCAGTGTATAAATATTAAACTAAAACATGTCTGACCTTCCATTCCACTTAAATAGCCATAACAGAATTATAACTTGTCCAAAATATCTACTACTTGCGATATTCACCATCAATATCAATTCTTATATTGAAACAAAAAACGCGCGATATTTTACATCTGATATTAATTTAAAATTCAGTCTTTAATTTTGGATGAGATACCTCTATACAAATTATAAATCTGTAAGATATTGCTGTTACAATATGTTTGTATAAAATAGATGATATAAAGGAACACAACACATAATATTCGTCAGGACAAAATAATATAAATATATTATCAATATACATCTAATGAATTAACAGAGAAAAATATATTTCTATAAAGTCAATGGTAAAATAAATTATTCATTTTATCTACATGAATTTAACTAATTATTCTGAGATCACTATGTTAACCCATCTACCCAAGATAGATACTCATTTACTGAATCAACACAATTGTTATGAATTATCAAAATATTATTTACAACTATGGTATAATTCTTCTCTTACACAAATATCACCTTTTGTTTCATCATTTTTACATATATCAAGCAAAAAATGCTCTTAATAATAACTTGTACATTAGTTACCTGTGGCAGTGAGAGTTTTTCTAATTATCATTAATATTAAAACAATATTACGTAAGTCTAAATGGTTCTGAATTCGCAGCGGCGTTATACAACCCGAAATTGTTATATACGTCGCATAATTCTTGCATCTTGTATTCTTCCAAACATACAAATCCTTCTAAATTAGGCGACTGTTTTCTAGCACAGTCCATGCAATGCACAACATGCCGTTTTTCTTGTTCTCTGATGAAGAGGATGTTGAATACTTCAACCTGCAATCATAATTTTCAATTTTGAGCCTAACTTTAATTCATTTTTACAAGTTCAAATAAATTAGTCAAATATACAAAATAGTCATAAAATTGTTCAAGCATCATTCAACAAATTCCCTTAAAATTTTATATTTATTGAATTTTTGAACAACTACATATTAACCGGATTAGCGATTTGAAACGATATTAAAACGGAAAGTGAGTGATTAAAACAATATTAAACAAAGTTATTTAAGTTTAAACAGTTTTATTTAAAATTTTGTGTTACTTTCGGTTATTCCTGTATTGTTGGATATGGTCACTTAATGTTATATTTTACATTTTTTGTAGAGAAGACAAATTAATGTACCCGCTTTATCGCAAGGTATGAAACTGGTTAATTAAATTATTAATTGGATTAATAAAATTCGAGAATAACAAGAATGCTGTTTTCCTCGCTTACAAGATATTTAGATTTTCAACATCAGCTTTTGATTTAATTTGATGTGTCGTAAAGAAAGCTTCTTGCTAAGTCGGTGTCGAGCCCAAATAATACAAAAATAATAATACAAATTTGTGTCATACACAAAATTAAATTACTGCCAAAACAAATCTAATTTGTTGCACGGCACCGACTTCGAACTGATTAGTTGGTAGTAGTTAAAATAATATTTTATAGATAAATAGGTTTAGGTTGGTATTGAGCTAAATATGTATGTATATAGTAGAATATAAAATACGCGTTACTACGTTACTACCTATCTACTGATAGGTGAAATAAGGTTTTTGTTTATTTTTATATAGTTATTGCAACGATTATTATGTACATATTTTATTTTAAAACGTTTTTTTTGAGTTAAAAATCTAAGTTTGATTTTTTTTAAAATTTTTAATGAGTTCCTTATTTATTTTTTAAAGTCAGTTCAATTTTTTTGTTATTTTATAATATATAAACATATATTACTTAATTTATTATTCCATATTTATGTTCATAACATAAAAGTAAAAAAAGATCATGTATACTTATATTTGATGCTCTGAATTTGTTACAGTCTGAAAATAATCTCATGATACTTTGTTATAATGTTTAGTGGCGTAGTAATTTACACTTATTAATTACTTTGTTGATTATTGTTCTTACATTCTAATAATTTTAAAACATCTTACCTCACATTGCCCACAATAATGAGATGCTTCGTTTTTTCCACGACCATGAAATTTGACATCAACTCCTTTATTCCTTACAAACTCTAAAATTCTACAACATCTCAACAAAGTTCTTAACAAACAATTCCTAAAACAAAAAAATGATGGGAGTCCATAATTTCATTTTATATATTGCACTTACTTAATTAATTCGAACAATTTTCTATCAGACACCTTGATGTTTCTTGCTAAATTCCACGACAGATGAAGCATTGGTACAATACTTTTAAAACTTTGAAGTTTGTTCCATTCATATCGATCAATCGCAAGTTGGTATTGTCTAGCTGTTAAAGGTCCTACATTCCAAGCAATATTGTTACACCAACCCACTGCCTGAACCCAATGGACACAACCAGCGTTTACCCAGACCAAATCACCAGGTCTTTGCAGAAACCTGTAGACTGGTATGTTGGCTTTGTATAAATCTTGTAGCACTGGCCACCATGATCCATGAAGATAATTAATATGGTTCTGTTCGCATAACCTAAAAAATTAGTTAAAATTTAAAAATTAATTATAAAAAATTATGAAACTATCATGAATACCTGCAAATTGCACCCCAGTAAGCATCAGGGACAGCAAACCATTCACAATCTCCTGGGCCAATGTTGATGTTAATAGAACAAAAATTATTATTCTCCTGATGGCCAGGAGTTCGACTACCAGGCACCTTCATGTATAGCTGTACAGTATTCATACCCAAGATCACATGTCCAACATGTGACAACATATTTGCTGCAGATACCACTCTTGCAAAAGCTGGTAGCTTCATTAATTCTTGTAGTTGAGGACGCCATTTCCTTTCATCTGAGAGATCTACATTTGTACCAAACCTATTTTTTTGTCAACATAAGATACTATAACATATTATATACTGTAACATTAAAAACTTACTTTAGTGTTTTATGTTCTTTACTATTTTTAGTTAAGGATGTTGGAGTTACAGATAAATTTATTTTTCTTCTTTTTCCACCACAATGCGATGAATCTTTTGAATCAGAATCTGATAGACCTCCTTGAGACTTTTCTCGTTCTTCCTGAATTACAGAAAATGTGGTTATATTAACCAGACTGAAAAATATCTTATATTACCTTCAAACTTTCCTTAAAGCTGGATGCTTGATACTGAGCATACCTAGCGATTGTCGTGTGAGATCTGTGGGAAATACATGCCCATACTTTCTTTCCTGTTTGAGGATCGAAATTCTCATCAGATGGTTGTTGGATTTGCGTACGCACTTCCACACTGTGATCAGGATTAGCTTCCACCAAAGTTTTTGTGGAAAAAAGGCCCAAATCAAGTTTAAGAGCTGAAGCCAAGCCTCTTACAACAGCTATGGGATATTTTAAACAAAATTCTTGAAGCTGGGGACTAAAAGCATGCTTTTTATTGTCTAAATAGACGGAAGGTGTTGGTGGTGTTAGCTGTTGATGGCTTAATTTGACAGAAGGTGGATCAGGTGGGGATGGAGGCGGACCTATATCTAATAACACTGTATCGTTGATATCACCATTTAAACTCTCACTCCTAAAATATAGAAAATACATGAATAAATTATAAGCTAAATTAGACGAATTTAGGTAATTAAATTTATAATGCATAAAATATTTACAGCATTTATAATGTTTTCTCAAATTTATTTTGCATACAGTAACTAATATCAAATTATGTACACAGAAATGGTAATAAAAGTAAACCTCACAGTTTAGCCATGTGAAATGTAATAAACCTCGATTTATTTTACAAATACACAGCTTATAACTTATATATAATATTAAACAGATTATTTACTTGCAAAGATCCAAAATTGTTTCCGCGCTCATATCGATGTTGTAATCAATCGTGGATTTCTTTTCGGTCGAATGTAAAGAGGCAAAATCCCATGGTGGTTCAGACTTTACTGTCAGCACACGGTCTTGAACTGGTGATTTAACTCCTATCCTCTTGGCGTCAGTTATTTCAGTTTTTGCTTCTATGTTGGACGGCGAAAAGGGTCCAGATGATAAGGTGTTTGATGATACTTGAACCACGGGCTCTATAAATAACAACATTGAATAGACTAATAAATGATCTATAAAAGGAATTAAAATATAAAATCTACATTGATTAAATAATTTTACATAAAATTAAATTCCAATTGATTAGGCATATGAAATAAACGAGTAATTAACATTATAAGTTATTCATAGTTTGATCGGAATAGAGAATGGGTTTTTTTATAAACATAAAAAAATAATCATTCTATAATAATAAAACTTGAGTTTACCAAGCTACATAAAAATATAAAGTTTGATTGTTACCTGCGCCTGTTGAATTTGGATTCGATATAGTAGAGTCGGCTTCTTCTTTCGTGTCAATTTCATCAGATCCAAAGTGTTTTAATAAGTTTTCTGCTAAAGTGGCAGCAAGATCTTTTTGTGATAATAGGTCCTTCAATTCTTCTTCTAAGTCTTGCTGTTGCCCTTGTATGAATGAGGATGAGCTCACATTCATTTGATTATTTGCAGTAGAGTATGTTTTGTTTGTGTTTAGCGGCGATCCTTGATTAACTAAATATGGTATTGCTGATCCACTTTTACTGCTTTCTGGTGGCGTAGGGGTTCTATTTTGACTTTGATTATTTCTTACATGTTGCTGCATCAGATTATATTGATGTTCTAACTGTCGCATCAAATTCTGTTGAGTTATACTTAAATTAGGTGCATTTGACTGCATCTGATTTAGTAAATTAATTTGCTGTTGAGTAAGCATATAAGTCGGCTGGATTGAACTAGAGATCACTTTTTGTTCTGTTTCTGTTTTGAAGCGTTTTCCGACTGTTGCCCCAGGGCTTGGATAAGGCGGTGGTGGACCTTGAGGGGTGGTAGTTGATTGTCCATAAGGTTTTTGAAAACTTTGGCTTGTGTTGCGATTTTGTTGTTGTCTAGACGACATCTCAGCGGATATTGGTAAGTTCCAAGCTTCCTCTATAGACAACAGTTGCTTTCTCCTGAAATAAAAATTATTATCAGACTTTTGTTGTTCTCGTTTATTTAGTTTATAATATTACTATTATAGAAATTTTACTTTGAGCATTTTTTAATTAAATTTTAAACTAACTTGTTCTTTTTTGTAGTGTATATTAAGTATTAATAGTGACAATGTGAATATAAAATAAGAATAAATATTTAAAACAATCACAACATAACACGTTTTAGAATTTCAAGAGTTTATAAATAGGAATTCAGAATTTAGTATAAAAAGTGTGCTGTTTATAATGTTTATCACTCATATCAGATAATTTACGAGGCGCGATTCAAAATAATAATAAAGTCGCATATAACGGGTTGGGGAAGAAGTATTTCGTTTATTTTTCATGTATTTAATTTCAAACATTAATCAATCATAATATTTCGTATTAATTAATGATTTTTGCGCTTTTTTGATATTTCCGTCACTACAAAACGGATATTTCTAAGCGAAAAACTAATCAAATTTTTACAAGCAACTTTGAAGTTAATTTTGGATCGGAACACATTGCAGTCGGACATGGCAAGGATTAGGTTATGCGATGGATGAATAAACATTTCCCAGCCAATATTTCCCAAAGTTTTCAAAGCAAAGCAATTAAAAATGTGTGTGGTCGAACATTGTAATAATGGAAGAACGCTTATCGCTTTTCCTGCTAATCATCTTTGCAAATACTTGTAATCACCCACTTGATAGCTTTAGTTTCTGACAGTAAGTACTCTTTAATTTATGGCATGGTCAGGTTCGAGTAGCCTATGATCAACAATTAATTCCCATTCACACCAAACACTTTTCTGCACCTTTCTGGGCATCAATGCGGCCTTAGCAACCGTCTATGAAGCTTCTCCGGCTTTCGACCATACTCTTTTTCGTACAATGCTGTCGTACGTGATCCGCTTTTCATCGCTTGTAATTATCAATTTCAAAAATGTTTCGTTCTTCAGCAATTCATAATCTAAAACTCGACCTATTACGCTTTCACATTGTTTAACTTGCTGTGAAGCCTAAGTAATAGAGTTTTATCCCTAAAAAAATAGTTACTAATCACATACTCGGCTAGACGAAACATTCTATATAATTAATAGATTATATTATCATTATATATCATTAATATAGAAATCTATAACAAAGAAAAATGTTTAATAGAAACTAATAAATCATTTATAATTTATGATTTTAGACCTCTTGTAACATCTTCCAATGCCACAGTAATTATAGAACATTTTGTCCCATAGGTTGATTAAAATTAGACAGAAAAGCAGATGTGGTTAGGAATAATAATAGTATTCTTAGTCTTTCTATGAAATGTTTTTGGTTGAGCTTATAAATGGCAATATCATCGGTAAATTTTTGTCGGTACATCTGTCACATATCTATACAGGTAAGTTTGCAAGCAGCCCCCTCAGCAGCTGCTTTTAACAGATGTTCGGCTTTTAAAATGGTTTATTTTAATTATTGTTTAATGTAAAGGGATGGCGGTTATTGACTATGTAACATGAACAAAATATTTTTAAAATAATTATAACTATTTTAATCTAGAAATAAAAAGTCAGCATACGCCTTGTATGCATATGGGATTGGTAACAATGAGTATTAAACGATCTATTTGGTTTTTTTTAATAATAACTATTTTTATTTATGTGAGCTAAAGAAAGTTTGTTATTATTTTATAGGAAATGAAAATATAATACTCACTGCGATGTAATACTAGGCATTTGTGCATTTGATAAACGATCCTGCAGAAAATTAATCCTTTGGGTGAGATGAGGATTCATTCCTATACCAATATATCCAAATTTTAGTATCTTGCTTGTAACGTTATCGTCTTGTACACCTTTTGCTTTGAAACCAGACTGAGAGTTCAAATAACAAGCATATGCATCTCTGGCTTGTAAAGAATTCTCATATAAAATGCCTAAGTTTGCCCAAGCTGCTGAATGAGATTTATCCAATTGGACTGCGCAAATATAAGCTTGGAGAGCGTCCATAGGCTGATTCTGTTGTTGATAGAGGACCCCTATGCTGCACCATGTATCAGCATTACCCTCAGATTTCTCCACTGAATTTCTATAAGCGATGAAGGCATCATGAACTTTTCCAATACTCGCGAAACATCTGCCTAACAAATACAATGTTTGTCCATTGGAATACTGATCAGTTTCATTAGCTTTTTGGAGATAATTAATAGCTAAAGGTATACGTTGAGCCTTTTCGCCCAACGACTCATGACTGTAGTAAAGCCATCCTAATTGACGGAATATTTCTGATTTTAATGATGGTGTAATTGATTTGTCTCTCAATAATAATTCGTATCTTTCTTTGGCGTTCTTTACTTTTCCTTGAATTTCAAATAAATGGGCTACATGGAATTTGACTGAAATCGCAAAAATAATTATTAGCTAGATTAAAATAAACCTACATCATTTTACTGCAATAATATATCTTTTATTCTACGAGTTGCGACACACTTCTATTTTTCGAAGAGTATTTCATTGTAATTTTCATCAAACATCAAAAATCAAACAGTTATTATATGTGCTACATGTGTATTGTGAGCAAAATTATCCTTTAAATGTGATTCGGAAACTGATATCAAAAATTACTCACCGATATTCTTGGGAGTAGAACAAGGATTTACGTCAATTAAAGCAAGCTGAAAATGTTTATGTGCTAAATCATATTCTTGAGTTACTTTGAACATTAACCCTAATCTAAGGTGAACTTCATTGGCTCTTTGAAAGCTGGGCGATACATAAATAAGTTGTTGAAAAGCTTTGGCGGCCCTGAAAGAAAAAAAAAAACAGTATTTGAAATTGATGTATTTAATACAAAATTTATCAAAAATGTGTAAATATCTTGTATTTAATAAGAGAAAGTTAAGAGTTAAGTATGAAAATATTCATTGATCACAACCACCGCATTCACAAAAATATATGACCAGTAATAGTTATAATAATAATTAATATAATGTTGTCTACTTTAAAAGATAATCATAAAGATTTTCTTATTTATAAAATCCGATAAAAAAATTAAAGTCTAGTGTTGGACCAAATGGTGCATCAGGTAGAAAAGGTCTCGTTTCAAGTTTATTTTGGGATAGACAGATGTTCTGATCTGCATTTTCTTTCTTCTAGTTTCAATTCAACTAATATTAAACAGAAAGTACTATAAGAATTCACGGTTACTATAAAATCAAATTCTCAGATTCATGTATTTAAATTTATACTACACATTCTTAAATTATGCACATATATGCATTTTTAATATAACGTATCATTAATTTACATCTTTTTTCCAAGGGCGCCACTATATGAACAATATGAAAAAAGAAATTGATTATTTTATAAAGGATAACATTTATGAACTAACATTTTTCATTATTCCACATAAGCCAAATTTAGCCTTGCCAAGTCACGCCAGTAACCAGGCTGGGCAAGACCGGGAAGATAAAAGGTGCTTTTTAAAAGAAGAATATAGATACAATACAAACGAACTTAAGAATACGCATATACCTTGTAATAATAACGCTTGAAATATAAGAAAATAAAAAAGTTGCGGAACCACAAATATAAAGGATATTCCAATTTTTATCTATATTACTTAAACAAAAAATAAGTCTTCAAACTTCTCCTTTATCTCATATATATTATCAAAATTTAATCAATACCACTTCTTTGGTCTGGTCTATATAATCAGCAAAATAGTTTAAAATGAAATACCCATTCACCCTTAGATACTACCTTTCTTGGTATTAAATCGACAGATGATTTGAGTAAACCGTTAGCTTATGTAGGTAAGATATATTGGAAACTATTTCGACCAATGTCACTACTGAAAGAAAAAAAGCAGGTAAGTTTTATAGGTAAAACCTATGAGGGTCATTTGGTGCAACAGCTGGCAAAACCTATATATTCACCTGCTTCTGGGAACATCCGTTTAAGAATCAAGATATGAAAAACTTAAAAACGAAGCATATTAAAGTGTTTAAACTGATAAGACTTATATATTTACAGAATGATTCACGTAATGCTCAACACATATTCTAAGTGATAAAATATAATAACAATGTAAATATCTTCACATTATTCAAAAATTAGTAATCTAAAATATCAATTTTTTAGGTTTAAAATAACTTTGTAATTAAGTTTGTTTAACCATCCTGTAACATGTAGTATAACGCAGTAATAAATGTATTGTTTATAGATTTGCGTCAAAGATCAATTAGTTATTTAAAGGTTATCATAAATTTAATTAGAAATCAGCGTCAATAGGAAAAAACTGACCAATATGAAATTGGAAAATTTGAAATTAATAAATTTTCATTTATTTTAAAGAAGACTATATATAACATTTACTTTTTATAATGTTAAACTACAAATTAATGTTAAAAAGAGGTAGATATGGCAATAAATGTGTTTAGTAAAAAAAGAAGTAGAAAAAAAAAACAGAAACAGAAAAAGGTATCAAAAATGTCTCGGAGTTGTGTCAGCGGGGTCAGTGGTCGGTAAGACAAAGTCAGGTAGATACCAGTCGATGTACACGTTTTAGATTTGCTGGGGCATTGCCCTTTATCCAACCAACCATGGTCATCATTTAGTCATCATTTTTACCTGACCTTCCGCAACTGTTTCTCAAGAATATTGTATGGACATCGTTATATCCTCGTAAGGAAGAATAAAATGCTTTAATTTTACATTGAGTATGAGTTATCGTAAAACACAGTTTCTGAAGTAAAATTGATTATTGTTCCAATAAATATAGCAGCATGCAACATTAAATGCAATACAATGTCACATGTATTTTATCCAATTCTTCATACTCGGTTAACAGTTACCTATATAATAACGGTATATTTATTGTTCTACTTGTATTTATTAAATGGAAATTTATACTGTTAGATTATTAAATTAAAATAATATAGCATAAACCTTTCTATTTATATTTTAGTTTTAAAAAATGATGTGAAATAGTGCCTAAGTTATAATTAATATTATACATAATTACGATAGACTAAGGTTTCATCTTTCTTATGGGGAAGAGAACAAGTCTATATAATATAATGTAGTAATTAATAGTAAATAATACTAATCAAAATAGCATTTTAATTAAACTTTGGAAAATTACACAATTACAATTTAAAAATTAAATTACTATTTAAATTACAATTTTCATACAACTATTTTAAGTATATTTATTATCCTGGATATATCAATTTGTTTTCAGTAAAATATTTTTGACAACCAAATATCTAAATATAGGCAGTGATAAAATTCTTAAATAAAGATACATGAATCTTAAATTATTTTATATTACTGAATACATGGGGTTCATTAATTATTCATTGTATCTACTACATATTTAGTTTCCAGGCATTAGTAGTTCGTAGAATAATGAAATATAGTGAATGATGTAGTCTTTAATAGTATAGTGTAATAGTTTCGGTGTTGGAATTCGATTTGATTTTAAAATTTAAATAAATATCTATAAGAAATATAATTGTATATGAATGTAGGAAGGTAATATTGACCTAACAGTTTAAAAATCAATTAGATTAAATATTGTGAAAAGTTTTTTTAGAAATACACAAGTTTATTAACAACTGGTTGAGTCATATATCTAAATTCAACAATACTATTTACGGACAAGAACATTACTCCTACTTCCTTTAGAATATTTAATTTCAAATGCTAGTGTGGGTTTGTATCCAACATAATGTTGTATTTTAAGTAAAATAACGCATATCTTAAAAACAAATAATCTTAAATTAATACGCTAATGTGGTTTATAGTCAAGAAAAGGTGCCTTAAAAATTAATGTAATATTCATATTTCTGTTCATTTGTTTCAGTTAATAAAATCTATAAAAAATGTTTTGTTTACTAAAGATGTGCACATAAATGAGCTTGTTGATGATCAATTATGCAATTATTAGTCACATACCTACTACGATATAAATATCGTCAGTAGGACAGCACATTATATATATATATATATATATATATGCATTTTTAATTTCATTCATTAAATATAAATTTATGATAATAACCTATTAAAGAAAATTTATTGACATGTGGAATATAAACTTAAGGTTGCTTAAAATAATAATAATGTCTATTCATCTATTATTCTCGAATTATGTAAAAACAAACATATAATTTTGTTATATTTACAATGTAATTAATACATGAATATTTGAAGTGCAACTAATCATAACATATATAAGAAAAACAATCTCCCTTTTAAAACAGTGCATAAATGATAAGTTTTACTTAATGGTTTAAACAATTAATGGAATACGTTATTTCATGAATGATTATCTATAATTGTCTAGTTAATGGAAAAAAAAGTTTGTTTACTACAGATGCGGCTTAAATCACCTAAAAACATAAACAAATAGTAAACAAGGAGATGATGAATGAAAAATAGACAAATGTAATTTCTACCTATTAATAACCAAATTTTCCATACACCGTATTAAATATAAAGAGTCATTTAGATATCAAGTCGATCTTTTAATATGTATAACGGCAGGATATACGGAAGTAAGAATATCATGTTAGCGTCATATCATTGCAACATGGCGGATGTAGTCTTTCTAATTAGTATAATGAAAAAAGTGCATATATACTCCCTTATAAACATAAATTGATTAGATAATATTAACTTACCATTAATAAAAATTGAACATGAAGTTATGTATATAAATAAAGATAGGTAGCGCAGCACTTGACATGCTGTCTCGCTGGAAATTTAATTTTAAAAACACTCTGAGCTTACACTTAAAATACTTAATAATACGTAAAATGCCTAGCGAATACGAACACTAAAAAATTCAAATGAAATAAACAAAAAAATCCACCACCAATACGTTTGCCACTTCCCCACTAAAAATAAGTATCACCCTCTACACCCAAAATTCTACCATCACACTGTCGAACGCCGTCACTACGAATACTGATCCTAAATAATCCCGTACCTTTGGTCGTATTTCGCTTAGCTAGCGACAACCCACGAGCTTGGGCCTCGGCGATAGTCGTTTTTCGAGCACACAAAACATCGACAAAGCGGGGTACGAGCGTTCAACTTTTGCGTTCAGGCATTAGGGCGTTAGGCAATTCGACTGGTCCCTGTACGCCACTGATTGATCAGACGCTAAAGCTTATGCGTTTTATAAACATATTTCGATCCTTATCTATTCGGATATATTTCCGACCATAAATATATATAAATGAATATCAAGCTTATACATAACGTTGCTTCCAATTAAATTATTAAAATAATTTCAATACTTTACCTGCCCCTCATATTTTTCTTCAGGTATATAACAGTTAATAATAACAGTAATAATATAGTTTTTTAAAATAAAAGTGTAATATCTGAAAATGTTATTTATTCATATAATTTCGATTTTAGTCCTAAATAGTTGTCTTATTTACAATTACTTAAAATAATTTCCTTTATGAGGAAAAAAATTAGGTATATGAAAAATTAGGCATCTGAGTGATAAATCACATTGACTGATAATGATGAACACGCCGTATAGTAACATTCCTTGTAATTAAATGGAACTTGACTCTAAAAAGTACACTATAAACTAGCCATTCACTTATTGCCTCAATTATGTAATTTCAATGTTCGACTATGTTACTATTTATCATTTAGGTTAATGCATTATGTTTTAAAATCACATAGTTATTTTTGCTCGTTTATATTAAATTATTATTATGGGTTGTCATAAGAATCAATTACTGAAAAAAAATTGTGGCAATCGATAACTATGACCCTATAGGCCACTGGATATACATCCGCATGGAACCAGCCGTTGACAACGCGCAAGGGTTGGAACTATAAGACCAGAGGGGTTTATGCCAAATAAGTATAAATAAAGATCAATCAGTGTTTCTGTTCTTGTACAAACAATAGTAGTGTTTGATCAAAGGCAAGTAAATAATAGTACAAGATGCTATATATTCTCTATGACTAGCCTTATACAACAGAAACAGCCACTTTTATTGTAACCTAACTCTTGTAATTAAAAAATTGGACGCAGAACCCCGATACATTATATATCAATATATTTAAATTTTGATTTATATTTTCTAGTATTGTCACGTTGCATGTATATAAAGAAATATAACGTGAATAATGAATTTATGTATCAACTTTACCTTTTACATGGTATTTCTGCTGGACGCTTATTGATGTGTAACACAACACATAACATAATACAGAAAAAAATTAATCTTCATAATCAAATTGATTCTAGAGACATAGTATCATCAATAAAAGGGCACTTGAGATACTTAATGAAAAAATATATTATTGAAAATACCAGAAAAAAAAGCGATACCCTGACAATACCGACAATATGAGAGCTACCTTACCTTAAATTATACCTCATACCTTAAACTTATTGAGATTTGATATATGAGATTACTTTTTTTATTAAACATATTTTGTATAGTAATAAGTACCAATTTTGTTGAAATATAACACTGAAAAGCATATTAAAATCTAATATCATCTAATAAAAAAAATAGTTGTGATTGTGGGCTGATTTTTCCAGTGGAGCCACATTGACAAATTATCCCTGTTTTTCCATTTATGCCAATTGCGCCTTCACCTCTTTCTGAAAAACTTTTTATAATGACTTCATACTGTTAATATTTGGTTTATTAATACATCATCACAGTTTGATAATGTTAGTTGTAGAAGTTATACTGATAGTTTAAAATATAGCTGTGAGATGCCACTATAAATGTTAGTGTTTTAAAAAGACACTGACAGTGTTTCATAAAATATTGGTTTAAAAATCTTGGATAGTGTTTATGTTTCTTTTATTATGTAAAAAGTTCTTTTAAAGAGATATATTTTTATACTACATAGGCTTTGATCAAATAATCACAAGAGTAGATATTAAGAGTGTGAACTGAATGAGTAATAAAATATTTTCTATTTTATAGAGAATTTCAAAGATTCTAGTGGATAATTTCAATTGATTTTAGTATCATCTAATGATTCCTGTCTATAAATTATTTGAAACAGTAATTAGAGAGATCATAGATATTATCATTAATAAGATTAAACTTTTGTTAATGACCTTTCATTTTTTTACCAACAGATTTTGGGTAAAAACAAGACCTGGGTTTACTCTTTTATAAAATAAATATAATTAACACTCAAATTAGTTTGGACAGACTGATAAAGTAAATTTTTGTCAAATTAGATATTCAAAAAGAATATATAAAATACTTGTAACCTTTAACAATTTTTTTCAGTATATTATAAAATACTTTTTAATATAATCTATGCTAACTAACCCTTATAGCTCCCAGTTTACTATAAAATCATTATACTTACCACTGGTATGCTTTATAGTGGAAATAAACTAAACCTATTCCATAAAGGAAATTTGTATTTTGCCAGTGGTTCTCTTCCTGGATTTTATAAAACATTTGATAAGCTGACAATGCTGCAACATGTAACAGTAATATAAAGTTGTATATACTATAGTAAACTTAAAAATGCAAACAAGATACATACCTTCTCTGTATTCTTCTAATAATAAGTGGAAATGCCCTAACTTTACCCAGGTTTTTGGATCTATGCTTATTTGTTTAGTTTGGTCATTTTCATTTTGAAGCTTTTGTTGTTTTTTTGCTTGAATAACCATTAATTGTAGACATCTGACTGCCTATAAAAGAGATCTTTTTAGTAAAACATGAATAAACTTCTATAAATAACCTAAAATAATTTTAAATATTCGTGTTCGTCATAAAATTAAAATACCTTTTGTATTAATTCCTTTTTTTTTGCATTCTCCGGTTTATTCAATAACAGATAACCATATTGCCGGCTAAAATGACATAAACAAACGATCGCTTAATTCGTTATAATAGAATACAAGCTAGTAAATTAAACGAACCTATCTAACTCGGAGAGAACATGCAGCTCCTGAGGTGTCATGCTAATATCTTCCAAATCTTCGATGTTATTAATCGTTTTGATCATTTTACATCGAAGAATACGAATACAATATTGGAGATATATTCAGAACAGTTATTTTAAAACTTTGTAATTACTTTATGGAAAAAAATACGTATACAATTGACTTCCCACGAATTTAACTGAGTGGGGAATAGAATGACAGTACTGAGTATAGTATTTAGGTGGGAGCGCCATCTCTTCATATATTTCTGCACCCCAATGGTTTTTGAGAAAATAGCTTTAATTTAATTTATTCATACGAAATTTAATGTTTGATGTAAAATATAAATTGGAACTTTAGTTATATATGCTTCTGTAATATCACCAAGAGTGATAAGACAATGAAAATCTGGAAATTATATAGTTGTGAAGTGCCATCTAACAGATATTTTGTGTAAGTATTTTTATTTACATTCTTTTATATGGTATAGATGGCGCTAAGCAACTTGTTTTTAGTGCAGGGGAACTTAGCGAATACTATAATTTGGGATGTCGAGAGCTTGAAAATAATCAATATTTAAAAAAACATATCGATATATCCGTTTATTATTTTATCAATATTAAAAAAAGAAACATTCATATATGGGATAAAACAAATGTTGGTCAATAATACTGACTGATATATCTTCGATAATATATTAATTCTTGAAATTTTATCTAGTTGCTTTTTGCTTATTAAGTTTTGCATAGTCGTCCCAAGGATCAACAGAAATAAGGGATAAGGTAACAATATTTCGGTAAAAGAATTAATCGTTCTCTAATAGGGCATAAGGAGTAATAAAAGTCAATATAAATCCAATTATATATTCAAAATTTAACCATTTTTTAATAGCCTAGGCTACATTAGAGCACGTTCATATACTAATAAGTGAATAACTATTTTTTATTCAATTCAAACAAAACAGAAACAATTCCTTAATTAATTTTAATAATAGTAATAAAACTTTGATATTTTCAGATGATTATTACACCATTCGTCGATTTTGTATTTATTTCCATTTAAATGTGGCCACTGTTTTTTTAAATATAATGTCCATTTTCTACACAGATACTTTCAGCATTCTGGTTAATATAAAGCACAATTAATTTTTTTTGGCACATATCACATACTTGTAATTTACTGTATTCCTACTGAGTTTAAGACTTGTCAGAAAAGAAGCTTTAACATAGTGACCAACAAAAATAATTTATTTATAATGACTCTTTGCGTACTTGATTCAGTAGCGTTGTATGGTAAACTGTTTTCGTTTTCTTGCGTAAGAGGACCTTTTATGTCGTTATATAGTTTCGTTTCGATATTTTCTTTTTCAAGTTTCATTTCTTCGTCATCATCATTACCAGTTTGTTCTTCTTGTAATTCCATTTCTGAAATTATTGAAAATGAAATATATAGTGTGAAAACAGGGAATAGAGAAGAAATGAATACTAATATTAATTATTTCAAATATGTGACTTACCATAAAGACGAATATTGCCTTCGGCATCTCCTATGGAGTTCTTTGATATGCACCTGTAACCTCCCAGATCCGATTTTTGTATATTTTTAATTATAAGTTTCATTTGTACACTATAATATGAATTGTTTATCTCAGTCATGTAATATTTGTCATTTGAGATGATCATTTCTCCTGGAAAATAATATATTATGTTATAAATAAATAACAAATGATGAAATATTCAATAACTGAATACAATATATGTATATTTTATATATATTTAACTTATACTGAGTGGTTCAATAATTTTTGTTCTATTTTCATCATTAAATGAGAAAATTGGGATGATCTTATTAAAACGTATGTAACTATTTGTCAAATGACTGAAGCCTCTATTATAACTTCCAAATAGAAGTATAACGATAGGTTATTACATCTGACTTACAGATTTTACTGGAATTCCGATAAGCGGTGATTTAGAGAAATTTAAAGAATCAAAAATAAAACTTAGCTAATACAACAGGTCCATTTCAGCATTTATCTCGAAACTTGTTACGTAATATGAGATGATAAGATGTTTGATGTTTCTTAATGCAAAGTTGGTAAGGCCCTAGAAATAACGACTAATTTAAATTATTATCAAATCTGTTTGACTTGACTTGACTTTTTATCCGCTTTGCTCTAAAATATTTTGAAACTGCCTAAAATATTTAATTTAAATTTAGTGAAATGAAATCTAAATTCTAGGAAATGCTTTAAAAAACTTCAATATACGTGTAAGAAAACGGGAGCACAGTTCAGGATGAGTATGAAGTATGATTCACTAATGAAAACGCACGTACATTATAAGAACATACTGTACTCATCTAATATGGTCTTCAATAACTATTTTTTGTTTGTTGATCATAATAGTTTTTACAGAAAAATATTTGTCCCAAATATATAAGCCATGGCAGAAATACTTACTTTAAAAACATTTATTATAATTTCTAGTTTTTGTAAATCATATTCATCTAGATAGAAGTTATTCTATTAGGGTCTTTGCATAATACGTGTGTTATAATATGTGATAATAAAATTGTAAAATTGTATTGCCCTATATTACTTTAATTAATTTTTAATATAATCTTCTTTAGTAACATTGTATATGAATGTTAATATAACGTAATTTCTAGCTTCTCTTGTTAAATGAGTTTTAATGCATTTTTATGCGATGTTATGAAAATGACATCATTATAATGCACGGGATGTATATAAGTTTACTAACCTGTTTCTCGAGTCCAGTAGTTAATTGCTTTCGGAGATGCTTCTACGTGGCATACAAGAGCAACATCAGTGTAAATTGGAGCCCCAACGAGCTGATTTGGTACTTGGATCAATGGATGAACTGCAACAATCCAAATATTGTTAATGATATAAATGAAGATTAAGCGTTAATAATAATATATATTTGAAACGAATTAATTTAGGCATTCCTGAACTCATAACAATTGCAATATATGAAATATTTTATGTTATATATTTTTATGGCTATCTTTTACGTTTAGAAATTATGGTTAACTAATGCTTTTATCTAGTAATTAGTTATACATTTTTAATGGTATGCACTTATATGTATATTCGAAAGTCATTCTTGTTTTTTTAGGAAAAAAAAAACGAAATAATTTTCAAGAAAATGGAAAACATTATTTATTCAAAATATTCGATATTTGAATCTATATATCTTGCCCATCTTTCAAGTAATTTATGGATGCTATCAAATCTGTTTGTCCTTTGAGCAAAACCATTAATGGAGTCATTTTCTAACTTCTTCGAAATTGCCGAAGTGCTGTTCTGCAAGCGCGTGTCCCATTGATATGAAAAGTTGATAGCCGACGGGGCAAGGTCCGGAGAGTACGGTGGGTGCGATCATATGTCTCACCCAAGTTTCTCTTGCTTCCTTAACCGGTTTCGCTTCATGAGACGACTCTTTATTATACTGTAAAATCACTTTAACGTGTCTTCGGCACCATTCTGGACGTTTTTCGATCAATGCACGGTTTAATATGATCATTTGTTTTCCGTAGCGATCACTATTAATTGTTTCATCAGGTTTCAATAGTTCGTAATACATCACGCCACTCTGGTCCCATCAAATACAGTCATTGTCTTGCGACCAAAATGATTTGGCTTTGGAGTCAATCGGCAAGCAACATTTCAGAGATTATTTTCCGATTTTTCATTTGGCTGTTATTCAATTGATGTGGCACTCATCTTACCATCTTTTACATCTTTCCCCATTGCTCGTAATCATCCGCTAAACTTTTCTTGAGACACATTTAACGCTTCTGCCAATTGTTTTTGAGTTTGGGTTGGGTCTTCATTCAATAACTCTTGCAGTTTCGCATCTTCCAACTTTTTCGGTCTATCAGAACATTATTTGTCTTACACATCGAAATCGCTACTTTTGAATTTTCGAAACCACGCCTCACATGTTTTTAAAGTTAGAGCATGCTCAATGTAAGTCTCTACCAGCAAACGATGACTTTCAGCGGCCTTTTTCTTTTGATTAAATAAGAAAAGTAATGCGTGACGCAAATGCACGTTTTCGGGCACAAAATTTGACATTTTCAAAGAGGTATAAATCTAAGATGGTATTACTTTCGCAAAATATAACATGTATAGCTTTGAAGCTTGATGTGAGTACAATGTACAAATGATATGTGTCAAATCATAATATTGCATACTTAAGCCTAGCAATATCTGTTCGAAAGGTCGGTAATGACTTTCCGGTACACCCGGTACAATTAAGGGTTTGGAAGCCTTCCGTTAAAATAAAATAGTAAAGTAAAAGTTTTTTTTTATTCAATTTTGTAACTGCGGCTGTTCATAGGATTTCGGGAAAATTACATCAGGATGTTCTCATGTGACTCATTCAATTCATCAGAATAAACATATTTATTAAAAAAAGACACAACGTGTTCAGGAAATAAGACATGACAATATTGGATTGGCAATCGTTTCGCAGTTACTGAAAGCATTTCTTAACGTAGTTTACTGGAATTCCCACAAAGGCATTTCAGTTCATGCTGTAAGGATGCCACAAACGAACTGAAGTTGCTGTGAATAAACTACTAGTCAATCAATAAACTGACGCAAACAAGTGATTTTGAGTACTTAAAATATTATTGGCCATATAGTCAACTTTTTGTATCAATAATAAACAGCGAGAAATAGTTTTTGTAGCACCATAAGAAGCGAATGTTACATTCAAAATATCTTAATGATTCTTGATTAAAATATGATTCCTCATGCATACTTTTTTGCCCACAAAGGTTTGTAAAAATCTAATCATAAATAGTATGTTTTAATTTTATTTATTATGAGATTTTCAACATTCTATTTTCAAAATTTGAACTTTGACTATTGAAATTGTTAATTATTTAGCTGTTATCATCTTTAATGAAGGCTTTTTATCAATTTAAAATGTTATGAACGTTACACATCATTGGTAGTGACACTCATACATTGATACAATCTGAAAGATTACAGAAAAAAGGGATGAAGTATGGATCAGGGATCGGCTATTAACCAAATGTGAATATTATCTAGTTACACTGTCTGTCTTAAACTTCATCACACAAAGGCAGTTTGCTTGAAACCAAGTTCTCAAGTTGTGAAAATCTTCTTCGTCTTCCTTATCTGTATCCGAGAGAATGGATTTTAGATTTTTGGAAAGGTAAAAAATAGTGTCAAACAACTAAAAACAGGTCCCTTTTTAGCCATCCCCTTCACTAGGCTATAATTCGTTGAGATATTCCTTTGTAGTGCATTTTTTGTTTAATATCATGTTAGACAAAAAGGAAAACACATTAGAATCAAAATAATACAACTATACTGGTTAGTCGGAAGAAACATTCAAATTTATCTAAAATCAAAGGGGTTGTCAAAATAAGACAATTATAAAGCCAATTTAGACCTATGGGGTGCAAATATGGGGTTGCAGTAAAAATTCAAATCAACTAGTCATCCAACGCTGTCAAAATAAGGTTCCTCGATTGATTTACTAATGCTTATTGCTACATAACCAACGAAGAACTGCACGATGACCTGGAAATCAAATGGATTTGCGAACTTATCCAAGATTTCGCCTTGAAACACGAAGGAAGATTACTAAATCATACTAACGTGGAAGCAATACAACTGATGGACAGGATGCGCGCAGGATGTCAGGAGATTGAAGCGAACCAAACCATACGAACTTGTATAAAGTGTATACCTTTAGTTTAAACTATAGCTATAAGTTATTGTAGCGACCTTTAGATGTTTCGAATTTTCCCGCAATTCTCAGCAGCCCACAGATCTACTCGAGGCGTTGCACATACCTGAAGTTAGCACCCACGGTGAGGTGGCAACAAGTGGTACTAACAGAGGGTACGACGTGGCAACCTCGGGTGGTGAAGCTAGGGGATGACGCGACGCCTCGAGGTTTTTTCCGTTCCCGACTCTTAGAGTAATCAGACGTGCCACTGTTCGTAACACCTGAAGGTAATCCTGCCACGTGCATTTCTTTCTTTTTATATTCTTATAGTGTGATCTTGTTTAGTGTTTAATATCTGGTTTATTGTTTAATATCTGCTCGTCTAAAAATAAATATTTCTTCTGCATATAATTATATTCCATTTGTACGGAAATAAATTGTCGAATATAAAAAAAATGTGAAAAATATAAATGATAAAACGGATGGCAGTGGAGTTACCTGTTGACGAGGTCTGTGCAGTTGATGGTGGCACGTCTAAACCAAACGAGAGTTGAGCACTGAATGACCGAAATACCCTTCAATAACATCCCAGATAAACGTCTCGGGGTTGCCGACAGCTATTCGTTGTCGGGTTCTAGTTGGCGCTGTTGGCACCCCGCCCGTGTTCAACATCTGGGATTATATTTCTGGGTATTTTGTAGACCCTTATTCCACGATATAAAATTCGACATGCCTCAAGGTCGCTACATTACTATATTTTTATAATTGAGGAATACATATCGATGTATTTTTTCGCACTCGTCTTGCTTGTGAATTCAAGTACAAATGAAAGGTAGTAATAAATTAATTTATAATTAAGATTGTACTAATGGTAATCTAATAAAAGATGTTATAAAAAGAATTGTTTCCTTGAAGTGTCATTGAACATTGTAAAAAAATAACAAAAATGATTTTAAATTTTTCACTCTACTTGGGAAAATTCCTTATACGTCTAACACCAGAATAACTCTTAAATATTAAAACATAAAAGGCAACCATATATCTTCATTCCTCTTATTTGAGTATACAATAATAGTGATATGATAAACTGTTTCTTGTTTCTACTGAAATGCTAATTGAAATGTTGATATATCTGTTTAATAAGTACAACACAACTCAAATCATCATAAATTTTTGTCATAATAAACTGTCAGTGTACGATGATAAGGCGATCTCTACTTTATCATAATGTAATAATGATATTGCATTGACAAGATTGGGCTTATTTTATAATTATTATCATCAGAACTTATAACGCCCATATATTTTTGAGGTAACCCTAAGATTTCTGCATGTGTATGTTCGTTATGTATTATGTGTTTGCTATTTATATTTTAGTGATTAAGTATAGACCAATTAAACTAAATCAAAGCGAAATAATGAAGGAAACTATTGCGGTTTCTGTAGACCATCATACCATTACCCATTTTATTGATTGAGTTATAAAATATTAATTATCTCTGATATTTTGAATTAATTGAAAGCATTCATTTTTCATTTAAAATAAAGCAAATTGAATGAAGATGAATTCATTCATCGGGGTAGCCAAAAATCGCCAGTGGTTTTAATGTAGTTCCCTCCAGTACGAGGCTATTAAAATAAATTTTAATATTCAGTAATAATCCCTTGCATAGTTTTGATACATTATGTCCCATATCGTAACATACCGGATAATGACCGACATGGCGAACACTCTAATTTATAGCCTCATTTTTAATGAGCTATTGTCTATTTAACAGAGAGCAACTCCGGAGGTTTGTCATGGTGTATGCATTATCGGACAGTCGTATTCATTTGTATTTAAAAAAATGGTTTCTATCGTTTTGTCACATTGCTTTATATCCCGTCAAGTATAAAACATATAAGCAACTCAACAATCATTTTATATTAATAATCTTAATAATAATGCTAATTTAAGCAATTTTAATTGTAGCTTAACAATTGATTATTTGAACAGTTGTTTTATAAATCTTATTTTATGTTATAAATTACTTCTCAAGATATCTAAATATAAAATAAACGATGCTTCAGTTATATATACGATATTCATAATATAATTATAGTAATATAAAATCTGTTGTTTTTTATTGATTTGAAGTAGATTTTACACTTTATTGTGTTATTTTGCAATTGCAAATCATATATTTTTCTCAATTGGAACAAAACGAATAACATCATGATTATAGTAATAAATTGATTTTATAAATTAAGATTGTACTAAGCATATCTAATGTAAGATGTAACAAATGAAATTTTTATAATATAATAAAAGAGTATGCCGGCTTGGTGGCGCAGTGGTAAAGGCGATGGGACGGTCCTCCTACTGTTGCGATAGCCGCGGGTTCGAATCCTGCTGGGGCATGGTCGTAAATTTATGTTTGTGATTGTGTTTAAAATTAGTGAATGTTCTAGGCAAGAGTGTAAAATCCGACAAGGAAAATGATCCCAGTCACGCCAGTAACCAGGCTGGGTAACACCGTAAATGAGTTAAATAGATACTTTTTAACTGTATGTTAAAATAATCAATAGATTAAATAATTGTTTACTAAAAAAATAATATTTAGTAGCAAAATTGCCTTTTTAAATAATGATTTATCACTCCTACCTCTGAAATAGGCGATGAACTTTAATATGATATTATTGTTAATCAAACAGATATTATGTGGCGTTACACTAACATTTACAAATTGTATAGAAAATGTGAGTTCGTGGCTTCATTTATAATTTCGAAATATTCTAAACTAGTCGCCCGAGATCTTTTTATTCCGAAACTATTGTATTCAGTATTATCTCGTTCCAAATTGGAATATAACTTCGATAGAGGCAGTTTTACCAATTGTTCGGTTCAACTTTTTAGGAATTCACGTTATCCTCTTCTTAAATATATTTTAATGAGACCTACCAATTCCTGATTATATAGTTTATGCTTTTTAGTTATTAGTTTATGCTCACTATAAAAAGATTTGTTCTCTGAATTTCACTTAATAAAAATTTAGGTTTTGTCTTAGGACTGTGATTTAATTTTAATAATAATATTTAGTTTAAAGTGGAAATTGAATATTTCGGAATGTTAAAGGTTAACATTTGATTGGATTTTTCAACTCTGAAATAATAACCGGTTTTATTAATATTAAGGTGCTTCAGGCGATAGGCCCTCTTACTGTTGTGTTACTTACTATAATTTATGTTTGTGATCGCTTGTTATTATTAATATCCATAAGTCAAGAGTTTGCATTCGTTACCAGGCTGGCTGAAGATGATCTCTAAGTTCACCAGTTATTCGCCAGTCGATACTGCCGAGAATTGTCGTTCAGAGTTCACGTTAAGCAGTAAGTCGAGTAAAATCTATGAGATTAATACGATCAAAATGTATGTACAAACAATACGTTGATAGACTGAAAACAATCAATGACAATCTGAAGATATTTCTATTTTATCAAGATCAAATTTAATGTTTTTTAAAAATTTTAAATAAATTAGTGATGACATTCCGAACTTGATCAGGTCTAGCTTTATTTTAGAAGAATAGATATTGTTAATAACATACCTTTTGCTACTTTTCCGATTAAATGACAATTTCTTTGTTGTAGATTTTCTAAGATTTCGTGGTGAGAAACTGAATTAAGTGATTTCCACAACCCCCTTCTTAAAGTAGTCCTTCTACGCCATCAAAAAAGTTTTGTAAAGATCGGATCAAGTGACAGTCGGTTCTGATCGCTTTATTAAATACTTGCTTCAGTCACATCAGTTGTTGACAGTAGAGAGTCGGACTAATGCTTCACCAGATTCGCGCTGATTTGCAATTCCTTTCTACTCCCAGCGGGCTTTGCAACTGTTTGTAAAACATCTCTAGGTTTCGACAACAATGTCATTAATACCGTACGCGATCAACTTTTTAATACTCGTGATAATTCATTTCAAAAATGGCTCGATTTTCTTTGACTTTAGTAACGATTCGCTAAAGGAAATTTGGTTAAAATTTTTCATTTCGTGATTGATTAAACGAACGATGATATGGACCAACTTTTGAAATGCGGTTTAGTATGGCTTCATTGAATAAGTATTATTAGAGATAAAAAAATATTTAAAATGATATATTAGGGAAAACCGAAAATTAGCATTATTTAACTGAGAACAAATATTATATTTCTTTATTACGTACTAATAAAATATTGAAATGTGTGTTTTAAAGGTTCACGATTAGCATACCTAGTTTATTACTTTTGGTTTTTAAAAAAGAGATGCTCTAACCTTGACTTGAATGTATAGTCGCAATGTTGAACGAATTACGGTTGTTATGATTTTAATCCACACATGAATTTAGCTTAGGACGAGTTACGTTTTCTACACTATGTTGCTTCTAGAGTGTACAATAATGTTTTATTAAGTAAGCCGCTTGGCAAATAAATTCTAGTCAACAACAATCAAACTATATCGATGCATCGTCGAAACATGAAATCTCTGGCAGTCGTTTCTGGTAGGCTTGAAAGTTCAATAAATTACTTCTATAGATTTTGTAGTTATGAATAACCATGGAATATTCTGCTTTTATTCTAACCTAGGTTGGAATATGTGAACCTCAAAAACATCTGTGATCTCGAGAGTTGAAGCGCGTTTAATGAAAAGCTTGATATAAGCACATTTATTTCAATAAATCTGTATTATTTTTATATTAATTTAAATGTTAATAACATTAAAAACATATATGATATTTTAAATTTACGAAAGCTATTAATAAAAATTAATATGTTAATGTCCAGTTCAATCGAGCAAATAACAAAATTATTTGATCTGTTTGTATCATTTTTATTTATTAACCGAGTCTGAAAAATGAGGAGGTTCTATGTTATTTATTCAACATAATTCCCTTTAAGGGTGATATATTGATTATAGCGACCCTTCAACTTTTCGATACAATTTTCGTACGATTTGTCCTTTGCTTCAAAATAGGTCTCAGTTTAGTCAATCATCTGTTCATTCGACGAAAATTTCTTTCCAGGGAGCATTCTTTTGAGATCTGAGAAGAAATAGTCGCTGGGGGCCAGATCTGGAGAACGGTGGATGAGGAAGTAATTCGAAGCCCAATTCATGGATTTTTTCCATCGTTTTCACTGACTTGTGACACGGTGCATTGTCTTGGTGATCCAGCACTTTCTCTTTCTTTAAATGCGGCTGTTTTTAGGCGATTTCGTCTTTCCAACGGTCCAGTAACGCTATGTAATAGTTGCTGTTGATAGTCCTTCCTTTTTTAAGGTAGTCAATGAAAATTATTTCATGAGCATCCCAAAATACAGACGCCATGAACTTGCCAGCCGACTGTTGCGTTTTCCCATGCTTTGGAGCGATTTCATTGTGTGCAGTCCACTCGGATGATTGTCGATTGGACTTCGAAGTGAAATGATGAAGCCATGGTCCATCTATTGTCACATATCGACGCAAAAACTTGGGTTTATCATGCTTGATCATCATCTGCAAACACTGCTCTGAATCATCAACTCGTCGTTGTTTTTGGTCAAACATGAGCTCGCGCTCCACCCACTTTTCACAGAGCTTTCTCATTCCGAAATATTCGTGAATGATATGATGTACACGTTCAGTTTATGTATCTTTAGAGTGTCTGCGATTTTATTCAATTTCAATTTACGGTCATTCAAAATCATTTTGTGGATTTTTTAAATGTTTTCGTCGG
This sequence comes from Rhynchophorus ferrugineus, assembly GCF_030347505.1. Taxonomy (NCBI): domain Eukaryota; kingdom Metazoa; phylum Arthropoda; class Insecta; order Coleoptera; family Curculionidae; genus Rhynchophorus; species Rhynchophorus ferrugineus. Next base: position 6,296,405 of record NW_027472584.1, on the reverse strand, counting down.
TAACAACCTCTTTTGTTCAATCTCATCACGTCTAAACTTATCTGATGGTTGATTTTCTTGTGGAACTTGTGTCCGGAAACTTGACATCAAGCCAATTTTTTGCTTCAACTGTATTTTTTCCCTTCAAAAAGCAATATTTCATCAACACGCGAAATTCCTTTTTATCAATTTTTTTCACAATAACAAAAGTTACTTCACTCAAAATGCTATAATTCACAAACTAATGGTCCGACAGCTGTTAAATTTATACACGCATCTTTTTAGGGCTAGCTAAAAAATATATGGATTTCATTATAGTAGCGCCATCTATGTGTCAGGCCGGGGACTTTTCAATTGACCTGTTCGAAAATAATAATATCATTTTGTGACATATACAAAAAATTAAACTACCAACAAAACAAATCTAAATTCATATAACTGGGTTCGGTTTGGTTCTTAAAGTTAAATAACGAACAAAACAAATCTGATTTGTTGCTCGGGACCCACTTTAAACTGATCAGATGGTAGTAACTAATAAAATAATATTGTAAATAGATAAATAGATTAGAAGTAACTATTAAGCTAAATTATGTGTATATAGTAGAATATAAAATACGTGTATTAAATAGATTAAATAAGGTTTTTGTTAATTTTTATTTAGTTATTACAACAATTATTATGTATATATTTTATTTTAAAATGTTTTTTTGTGTTAAAAAGTTTGATTATTTCTTAATTTTTAGTGAATTACTTATTTATTTTTTGAAGTCGGTTAAATTTTTTGTTAAAAATATTTTATTTATTATTATAATTAAAATTGAATAGCTACGTTCTTGCAATGTCGTTTGATAACAAAAGAGGACAAAATATCTATATTTATTGGTGTATTTTATATGGTCTATAGAAAATTTGACGATTTGTATGCGATTACGAAGTTGAGAAACAATTTCCATTCATAGTTCTTTTTCCTGGGCCGCAATTGCTTTCCCAAAAGTTAATCAATTTAACTCTTTTGTTATTAGTTTTTGTTCATGTTAGGGAGCCAACGATATGCTGAATAATTCGATTGAGTTCTAAACGTTTTATGAGCAATGAGGGGGTGAGGAAGAAAACATGGTAGTGGGGATGGGGTATGTTCAGCCTCTATCGTCAATTTAATGCATATATAAATAGTATATTTAATAAATTTTTAATTAATAATATTACAATATTGCTTGAATCAGTATATGGCAAAATTAACCTTGCTTGCTTGCTTCCTTTCATGTTATATTAATTGTTTTAGTATAAATTTACAGAATGTTGAATATATTCACGAAATACTAAAGATATGCTTTGTTATTTTAGTTGATTATCATTTATATAATATTTATTGGATTCTCATTAATTTTTGTACAGCCATTTAACATTTTTTAACACAAATATTTAAAGGTTTGTTTGCTCGATAAAAGGTAGGTAAATAGTATACACTATGCGTAAAAATATTTAGAATTGTTAAATAGTCAATATCATAACACAAAAAACGTTATTCATAAAAATGTATTTTATTGCATTCATAAATCAAATACAATCCAGTTATGTCAGAACTTTGATGCAATCTTTCACATTTTTGATGATTGAAATATTGCTTGAAGGATATGCAAAATTATTTTGTTGCGTCTTCCGTTGTATTATGGCTGCGTGGCTTTCAATGTACGGTAACCAATTTACAAATTTCTAAACCATTTCCTTCTTTATTCTTTCTGAGGCGTTCAAATCACCAAGCCAATTCTTTTTGACTTTGATATGAGTCTTCATAAAATAATATCTCCAGTGCTTCGAACTTTACTCTAACTATTTGAGGACGTTCAATGATCCTCAGCCAATAAATTATATATCGAAGCAGAAAATTGAAACTTGAACAAGTAAGTTGTTTTTTTAGACAACCTTTTTTGTTACTTTAAGGCTTATTTGAAGTATTTATATATTATTGACTTTTCTCGGTATTTCAGCTAGTACCGTATTGAAAAACATCTCATGTTTTGGGGCCTTTCAATAATCAATTAGATTTTTATTATTTTTGTGTGAGGTACCTGCGAAGGCCATCAGTTATAGACCAAGAAGTGCAACTCGGTCAACAATAGATGCAATCAGAAGGTATGGTGAATACGGTGATTATAGGGGTTTTCATTTACATATTCCCATTGTAGATTTGCAAGATGTAACTGAATCTTCGTATGTTGAAACAAATCAGCGGCCACACCATTTTAGTACCCTGCACTATCTAGTTTAAGTTTTTTAACATCTCTATTTAATTTGCAGTATTTCTCGAGATATTAACATCAAAGGAAACAGAAATGCTATAGTGATTGTTGAGTTGTTAAGGAGAGAAAATAGTGTTGTATATAAAATACACGATTTGTTTATTTTAAGGAATAATTTAAAAATACATACAATTAAATATATTAAATTGATACGTAATAGTAAAAGAATTATGAATTGGATGGAAATGACTTACTAATCGTCTGGTTTGTCATCATACTGATTCCATCATCGGACCCAGCTGATGCTTGTACACTCGAGTTCTACTTTTCTTGCTTCATTCTCTAACTTGACTGTTCTTTATTATTTTCTTCATACTTTTGGCAATTGACGGCTCTTACTCTCGACACTTCTTGAGTGTTCTGAATTTTCTTTTGTTCTTAATTTTATCTAATTCAGTTATTCTCGCTAATTCTGTTCTGACTGTTCTTTTTCTCTTTTTTTTTCTGGTTGACTCTTCAAGATAATATGATGGATAATCCTGCTGTTCACTGTCAACGAATCATATTTTTAATGGTGGCTAAGAAGGTTGTTTTAAGAAGCCCTTTCCTGTACCCCGATTCGTTCAAATTATCGGGGCAGGCGAGGACAATCAGCTAGACTTTCTCACGCGGATGGAAGATGGGCGCTAAGGACTTTTCACCTAGTTTTATAGTTATTGAGAGAATTAGGAAGTTTCTACTAGGTCGAATATCTTACACCCGTCGTTAACCGCTGTTATATGCACCACCATAATCCAAAGCACTCGACAACGAGCCAACGTGACATGTCTTTTGTTAGCCATGTGGTTACCGTGTTCCGCGGTACTTTTCAATTGTACCTACAATTACCTAGCCTAACCAAACATTCGATACAACACGATATTCTTTTGTCTCTTTGTCTAAGTTATAATTCTTTTACCAAACGTTGACCGGCCCATTCTTTCTAAGCTAAGTTTATTTTGAATAGTAATTTTAACTGTCAGCTTTTGTAATTTACATTCGAGAGCAAAAAAATGTCCAACATTTGTTCTTTCAAGCCGGATTCGCGCAAAAGACGGTGTTGAGTGAAAAATAAGAAGAAATAGATCGTAAGATAACAGCAGTATTTCAAGCACTCAATAAGGAGTCAGTCAAGCCGGAAGAAAATATTGTCGATAAGAACATATGACATTCTTATATTTTATTTAATTTGATACCCAAATTTAAAATAAAATGTCGTTGGCTGATTTGAAAAGGCCTTTGAAGTAAAAATGACGCATAGAAAATGAAGTAGAAGTAATAACATATAGAACTGATAAACGAACTAGGTTCTAACAGCAATACACATTTATTGAGATATTACATAAAAACATGTTCAATACACTAGATAGGTACTCAGATATTGTTTCTGATCTTAAAGATCATAAACAATGTGGAAATCAAGACTGATTATTTACAAAGAAGTTGTATACAGCATATAATGAATAATTTTGTCCAAAACCCGCGAATGATTCCACTTCGTCTAATAAATTCAAATAATTCTCGAACTCATTCTCTTCTTAACGAATCAAAAGCAACAGTTAACTGATTATGCAATTGATAAATTAAAAACTGAATTAAGAGCAACAAACTAAGCCTCTGAAGAATATGGTAATGAACTTTGAGAAAAAAATGAACTACAAAATAAATTGTTACTACAAGCGAATGAAAATCATATGGCTAATGCGAATTTTAAAACTCTATCTCAACGGTTTCAGGAAGAGTTGTATTATATTGTTAAATGTACCATTGAAAGTAATAGAAAACAAATATGCTAGAGATATTACTCGTCATTAGGTAATTTATAGAGTCTGACAAAATTAGAGGCATAAACTAATAAACCTTGGACATAGGTAAATGTTTAGAATCTGAAAAGGTACGTGCTGAAGAAAACTTAGTTTAGCACTAAGAAAGTTCTGAAGAACAACAATTTATACTAATTAGAGAACGAAATAAATTGGAAGAACGTTTTAAGAATATAGATGAGTAGAATAGTCTTATAAGGAATTAAATTCAACAACTTATATATTCAACAACAATATAGCGAAAATGATATAGTAGTAAACAGAGAAGATATTATAGAAGCTGAGAACTTCAGGTTGCAGTCTCAAATTGACGCTGTAACCCAGAAAGTAGATGAAACTAAATCTCAAATGGAAGTTGAAAGACAGAAAACTGAAGTTTTAGTGGTATCAGCTACAAGGCAAGAGCTAGATGAATTATTGGCTGAAACTATTTCCTGGAGAGTTCACGCAAAAAATTTTAATCTGAAGTCACTCCACTATAAGCCACAAATCCTGATTTAATGACTAAAACAGACCAAATGCATACAGAAAATATATCTTTAAGAGGAGGATATGCAATATAGAAACAGAAAGCCAATTAGTTGTTATAAAACAAACAGAAAAAGTCCAGAAATCTGGAAGAAACTTCAAATAGAGAGGAAAACTTTGACCAAACAACTTATTGTAGACTCAGAAAATAATATTAAGCTTAGTAATGACAATAATGTTTTGAGACAGAATAATCTCAGTTGAAATCACTGAATGCTTTCAGTGCAGAATACCGAAATCAGAATGAAGAACTTAGCTGGTTGAGAGAACAAATTGCATCAATTCAAAATGAACTGACAATTGACTGAGAAAATAAAAATAAATTAACAGAAGAAAATCGTATACTTACAGAAGATAATGCTGGAGAAGAAGTAAGTATTATGAAAGATATTGGAGCGATTTTAACAATACTTCTAACTACACAATTTCATTTGAAGTCATTTCATTCATTCGTAAAGTAGTCACCCAGTCATTTTTATATCGGTTATACTTGTTAGTATAAGTTTTATAAAACAAGACTTAAGAAATCTATAGTTTATTATCTTGGTAACATGTTAAACATATGGTAGCGAACCTTACTAATTTCTTTTTATTTTTGGAAAGCAATGGTTCAAACTAGAAGCAGGTTGCGACGCAATAGTTTCTTTAGTTCATATTTTCTATTTTTATTATAGATATAAGTTTAAATTTAAAAAACATTATATAAATTACTATATTAAATAAAAAAAAGAAACATAAAAAACTTCATTATAAAAAGGTAGTAATCAATGCAAATTTAACATTTAACAAAGCCATACAAATAATAATGAGTTTACATCTGCGAAAAAGAAACAGTAAGTGAAGTTGTCAGTGAAGTGAAAAATGCATTCAAGTGACAATTGTTATAAATAATAGACATTTTGATATATTTAGATTTAAATTTAAAAACATTGTAACTCATCATTAGATTGTTTTGCGAAAAAAAAAGGATTGCGAAATATTTTATGTAAGTGCTTGCTTGTATCAGCGATATCTATTGGTGAAAACGGGAAATATTAATATAAATAACCGTTTTCCATTTAGTAATAGTTAATTATCCAAGGAATATATTACGCATGCATGGAACGCTCATACTTCGATATTTATTACTTCTGTTATTTGATTTGAAGAAATCTACAACGAAATATTTTTAGAAGTTCACCGTGATGCATTTCCGTAGTATCGCAATTTTCTGTTTGGTTTCAACGAATTATATTTATGTCAATGACAAACAACTATCTGGATGGCCAAACAGAGAAAATTTGCAACACTTATTGGACAAAAACACTTTAGACAGATTAGCAGTTGACAATTCAACCTGTTTTCAGAACTTTTCATGCTTTTCTATCCGCAAGATTCAAGGGACGGAAAAATTGGCTACCATAAGAAATTCCATTTCGAATATCGGGTTAAATCCCTTGCCCGGCAAGAAAGAAGAGTACTCTATGACATATTGTGAATATGTGAATGATATGTGAATCTACAAATACTACAGTTTCAAATGCAAACCGCCACTGAAGTGGAATGTTCACGGCCATCAAGTCTTACTGTGGTGGGATCAACAAGGTGTACTATCTACGAAGATTAGTCGAAGAAATTTAGCGAAGTATTATAGCAAGAAATACTTTACTTTTATATAGTGCAAAAGTTGTGAAGTGTACACTGTTGCAGTTCGAATGAGAAAAGCTGGAATAACATTGAAATAATAAAAACTCTAGTGCACTTACAATATAGCCACTGTTAGACGGTCATTCATATCATATGATTTAATATTTTTATATTTCTCATTTGGTGATAAAATTGTACATACTATTAAAATTGATTTATATGTTAAAAATATATATTACAAAAAATTAAAAAGTACTTCCTTTTGATTCAATATATTGCTTGGATTTTCTAATAAACAATTAAAAATACGAGGATTTGATATTCTATACATGTAAGGAATCAGGATGCGAACGACATAAACATGTCAAACTATAATTTGATATATAGTATAAGAATCAAGAAAGCCGCACTAAATAATAATTTGATATATATGAGACATATTTGAGCTTCCTGCGAAAAAAATTGACATATATTACTTCATTGGTGTTAGATAGGTTTATAGAATTATTTGATTTATGTAGTTAATAATTATATTTACTTGCAATAAATAATTGATCTATATAACATTTAAAATAAAAGATAATTTCATTTCATTTATATAATTATTGTTTCTTTTTGGTTTATTGTAGGGTCGTAATATCATATTACTATATACTACAACTTTGGGAAATACATACTAATGTATTAAACCCTTACTCGCCGTGCCTGTGTATTAATGCAGGTACAACAGAACAGTAGTAATAAATTAATTTGTAAATTAAGATTGTACTAAGAATATTTAATGTAAGATGTGATTAATAAAAAAAATACTACAACTACCAAATTGAACTGAAAATTAAGCATACACTGGCATATTGGAAAATGGTTAAAGATAGAAGCCTAGGAAGTATAAAACACGAATACAAAATGATGATTTTTTAAACATATATTTAGAGAATATCATAAGTCGAATATGATTACATGCATCCAAAAAATACTATAACTACCAAATTTAACTTGAAAATTGAGTATACACAAGCATATTGGAAAGTGACAGAAGATATAAGTCTAGGGAGTACGAAAATTATATATAGATCGATTTAGCTTTTTCCAGTTTTCAATGAAAATAGGTTTTTATACTTTGCCACTTTATAGAACTACAAACACGAATACAAAATGATGATTTTTTAAACATATATTAAGAGAATATCATAAGTCGAATATGATTACATGCATCCAAAAAATACTATAACTACCAAATTTAACTTGAAAATTGAGTATACACAAGCATATTGGAAAGTGACAGAAGATATAAGTCTAGGGAGTACTAAAAATAAATATATAGATCGATTTAGCTTTTTCCAGTTTTTAATGAAAATTGGTTTTTATACTTTGCCACTTTATAGAACTACAAACACGAATACAAAATGATGATTTTTTAAACATATATTAAGAGAATATTATAAGTCGACTATGATTACATGCATCCAAAAAATACTATAACTACCAAATTTAACTTGAAAATTGAGTATACACAAGCATATTGGAAAGTGACAGAAGATATAAGTCCAGGGAGTACGAAAATTATATATAGATCGATTTAGCTTTTTCCAGTTTTCAATGAAAATAGGTTTTTATACTTTGCCACTTTATAGAACTACAAACACGAATACAAAATGATGATTTTTTAAACATATATTAAGAGAATATCATAAGTCGAATATGATTACATGCATCCAAAAAATACTATAACTACCAAATTTAACTTGAAAATTGAGTATACACAAGCATATTGGAAAGTGACAGAAGATATAAGTCTAGGGAGTACGAAAATTATATATAGATCGATTTAACTTTTTCCAGTTTTTAATGAAAATAGGTTTTTATACTTTGCCACTTTATAGAACTACAAACACGAATACAAAATGATGATTTTTTAAACATATATTAAGAGAATATCATAAGTCGAATATGATTACATGCATCCAAAAAATACTATAACTACCAAATTTAACTTGAAAATTGAGTATACACAAGCATATTGGAAAGTGACAGAAGATATAAGTCTAGGGAGTACGAAAATTATATATAGATCGATTTAGCTTTTTCCAGTTTTTAATGAAAATAGGTTTTTATACTTTGCCACTTTATAGAACTACAAACACGAATACAAAATGATGATTTTTTAAACATATATTAAGAGAATATTATAAGTCGACTATGATTACATGCATCCAAAAAATACTATAACTACCAAATTTAACTTGAAAATTGAGTATACACAAGCATATTGGAAAGTGACAGAAGATATAAGTCTAGGGAGTACGAAAATTATATATAGATCGATTTAGCTTTTTCCAGTTTTCAATGAAAATAGGTTTTCATACTTTGCCACTTTATAGAACTACAAACACGAATACAAAATGATGATTTTTTAAACATATATTAAGAGAATATCATAAGTCGAATATGATTACATGCATCCAAAAAATACTATAACTACCAAATTTAACTTGAAAATTGAGTATACACAAGCATATTGGAAAGTGACAGAAGATATAAGTCTAGGGAGTACGAAAATTATATATAGATCGATTTAGCTTTTTCCAGTTTTTAATGAAAATAGGTTTTTATACTTTGCCACTTTATAGAACTACAAACACGAATACAAAATGATGATTTTTTAAACATATATTAAGAGAATATTATAAGTCGACTATGATTACATGCATCCAAAAAATACTATAACTACCAAATTTAACTTGAAAATTGAGTATACACAAGCATATTGGAAAGTGACAGAAGATATAAGTCTAGGGAGTACGAAAATTATATATAGATCGATTTAACTTTTTCCAGTTTTTAATGAAAATAGGTTTTTATATATTCTGACTTTATAGAACTACAAATACTAATACAAAATGATGATTTTTTAAGCACATATTAAGAGAATATCATAAGTCGAATATAATTACGTGCATCCAAAAAATACTTCAACTACTAAATTTAACTTGAAAATTAAGTATACAGTAGCATATTGGAAAGTGACTGAAGATAGAAGTCTAGGAAGTACGAAGATTATATATAGATTGATTTAGCTTTTTCCAGTTTTTAATGAAAATAGGTTTTTATACATTCTGACTTTATAGAACTACAAATACTAATACAAAATGATGATTTTTTAAGCACATATTAAAAATATGATTACGTGCATACAAAAAATACTTCAACTACCAAATTTAACTTGAAAATTAAGATACACTAGCATATCGGAAAGTGACAGAAGGTATAAGTCTAGGGAGTAAGAAAATTATATATAGATCGATTTAACTTTTTCCACTTTTTAATGAAAATACGTTTTTATACATTCTGACTTTATAGAACTACAAATATTAATACAAAATTATGATTTTTTAAGCACATATTAAGAGAATATCATAAGTCGAATATGATTAAATGCATACAAAAAATACTTCAACAACCAAATTTAACTTGAAAATTAAGTATACACTAGCATATTGGAAAATGACTGAAGATAGAAGTCTAGGAAGTACGAAGATTATATATAGATCGATTTAGCTTTTTCCAGTTTTTAATGAAAATAGGTTTTTATACATTCTGACTTTATAGAACTACAAATACTAATACAAAATGATGATTTTTTAAGCACATATTAAGAGAATATCATAAGTCGAATATGATTACGTGCATCCAAAAAATATTCCAACTATCAAATTTAACTTGAAATTTAAGTATACACTATCATATTGGAAAGTGACTGAAGATAGAAGTCTAGGAAGTACGAAAATTATATATAGATCGATTTAACTTTTTCCACTTTTTAATGAAAATAGGTTTTTATACATTCTGACTTTATAGAACTACAAATACTAATACAAAATGATGATTTTTTAAGCACATATTAAAAATATGATTACGTGCATACAAAAAATACTTCAACTACCAAATTTAACTTGAAAATTAAGATACACTAGCATATCGGAAAGTGACAGAAGGTATAAGTCTAGGGAGTACGAAAATTATATATAGATCGATTTAACTTTTTCCACTTTTTAATGAAAATACGTTTTTATACATTCTGACTTTATAGAACTACAAATATTAATACAAAATTATGATTTTTTTAAGCACATATTAAGAGAATATCATAAGTCGAATATGATTAAATGCATACAAAAAATACTTCAACTACCAAATTTAACTTGAAAATTAAGTATACACTATACGCATATTGGAAAGTGACAGAAGATATAAGTCTAGGGAGTACGAAAATTATATATAGATCGATTTAACTTTTTCCACTTTTTACTGAAAATAGGTTTTTATACATTTTGACTTTATAGAACTACAAATACTAAAACAAAATGATGATTTTTTAAGCACATATTAAGATAATATCATAAGTCGAAAATTATTACGTGCATACAAAAAATACTTCAACTACCAAATTTAACTTGAAAATTAAGTATACAGTAGCATATTGGAAAGTGACAGAAGATATAAGTCTAGGGAGTACGAAAATTATATATAGATCGATTTAACTTTTTCCACTTTTTAATGAAAATAGGTTTTTATACATTTTGACTTTATAGAACTACAAATACTAATACAAATTGATGATTTTTTAATCACATATTAAGAGAATATCATAAGTCGAATATGATTACGTGCATCCAAAAAATACTTCAACTTCCAAATTTAACTTGAAAATTAAGTATACACTAGCACATTGGAAAGTGGCAGAAGATATAAATCTAGGGAGTACGAAAATTATATATAGATCGATTTAGCTTTTTCCAGTTTTTAATGAAAATAGGTTTTTATACTTTGCCACTTTATAGAACTACAAACACGAATACAAAATGATGATTTTTTAAACATATATTAAGAGAATATCATAAGTCGAATATGATTACGTGCATCCAAAAAATACTTCAACTTCCAAATTTAACTTGAAAATTAAGTATACACTAGCACATTGGAAAGTGGCAGAAGATATAAATCTAGGGAGTACGAAAATTATATATAGATCGATTTAACTTTTTCCAGTTTTTAATGAAAATATTTTGATACCATTTCTTACGTATAGGTAAGGTTTTTATACATTCCCACTTTATAGACCTACAAACACGAATACAAAATGATGATTTTTTAAGCATATATTAAGAGAATAAGAAAATTATAAGTCGAATATGATTATTTGCATCCAAAGTTGAATGAAATTAATGCGGAAGCATCATGTTATTGATGTTATATGCTTGAATTATTTCACAAACCAGTATTCTAATTATAATTGGTGATTAGATATGACAGAATCTCATCTGACTCCTTCAAGTCTTATTTGTGTTGCTGGTTGTTCTTCTCCTTATATGAATTGAACAAACCCGAGGAGATATGAGAGAAAAGACAAGTCGGGCGAAAATCTGGAAATCAAGGTTGAAACGGTAAGAACTGAAGGTGTACAAGTTAGGGTAGCTCCAACGAGTGTAGCAGTACAAGCCGAGTGCACTACAACTTCTGAACGGCTGGTAACTATATCATTACAGATTAATTTGCCTAGTTTTGATCCAGATAATTCACCTTATACCATGGTGGAATATATGGAAAACGTAACAAAAATTCAACAAGAACTCAGTATCTCGGACACCATAACTGTTTTAAAGGCAGGTCATGGACTTCGTAGACGGATCGCTCAATTTTACCAGCATTAGAAGCGAAGATGAGTTAAATTTGTCAGGATTGGACGATTGACGATTGTGCACAGAAATCTGCTGCAAGCTGCAACAAAGCAGCACTACCAGCAGTATCAACAGGAAAGTTGAAAATCGTACTACGTCAACAAGAACAGGTGAACTGTTTCCTTTGTATACGTTAGTTATGATATCGGGGAAAAGAACCAGGGTTACGGGTTTGGTCGGTAATAAGGAGAGCTGTACGCCAGGATCGATAATCTTGAACGAGAGTGACGATAGCGTCAGACTCGAAAGAGTGGAAAAAGAGGGTGATTAATGCCAAGAGAGTAAGAAAGAGAGAATAAATCTTCTGCCTTTTCTTTTCTAAAATGTGTACGAGGAGGAATACGTACATCTACTTATGGCACGGTTGAAAAAAACAAAAACGTACGAACGTATTTGAATGAAATAGAAATAAACCAATTATATTATGTTATTGTTACTTTCCAAATATTAAAATATGATGACTGATATTGAGGATCATATAAAACTATTTAAAATTTACTCTATGGCATAGGAATTATCTTCGTCTTTTTCTCTTTCAAAGAAGAAATTCGTATATCTGTTATACCGATTGAAAAAACACTGACATTAATTATTATTTTCAGTCAACTACTCTTCTGACATAAAACAATCGACTAGTTCGATTGTTTTATGACTATCGACTGTTTCGACTATTTTATACAATACCCCCGCAATTGCTGTTGTGTGTGGGTAGTGCCGGATTATTACTGGCTAAAAAAACCACTTCATTTATCCCTACTCTGTTTACGTATCATATCGGAAACCGCTATTAGAATTATTTCATTACTACACTCTGGATTCTCTGGTATGACATGCAATACATATCTTAGATTATAACAGGTCAATTGAAAAGTCCCTGGCCTACGATAGTAAAAGACATTTTTTTGGAAAGTTATATTGTTTTATTCAACATAATTTCCTTCAAGGGTGATACACTGATTATAGCAACCCTCCAACTTTTCGATACCGATTTTGTAGTACAATTTGTCCTTTGCTACAAAATAGGCCTCAGTTTCGGTGATCACCTCTTCATTCGACGAAAATTTCTTCCCAGCGAGCATTTTTTCGAGATCTGAGAACAGGAAATAGTCGCTGGGGACCAGATCTGGAGAATACGGTGGATGGATGGATTTTTGCCATCGTTTTCACTGACACGGTGCATTGTCTTGGTGAAACAGCACCTTTTTCTTCTTCAAATGCGGCCGTTTTTCGGCGATTTCGTCCTTCAAATGGTCCAATAACGCTACGTAATAGTCGCTGTTGATAGTCCTTCCTTTTTCAAGGTAGTCAGTGAAAATTATTCCATGCGCATCCCAAAATAGAGACTCCATAACTTTGCCAGCCGACCGTTGCGTTTTCCCACGCTTTGGAGCGGTTTCTTCGTGTGCTATCCACTCGGATGACTGTCGATTGGACTTCGGAATGAAATAATGGAGCCATGTTTCATCCATTGTCACATATCGACACAAAAACTCGGGTTTACTACGCTTGACCATCTTCGAACACTGCTCCGAATCCTCAACTCGTCGTTGTTTTTGGTCAAAAGTGAGCTCGCGCGGCACCCACTTTGCACAGAGCTTTCTCATACCCAAATATTCGTGAATGATATGATGTACACATTCAGTTGATATCTTTAGAATGTCTGCTATTTTATTTAATTTCAATTTAGGTTAATACAAAATCATTTTGTGGATATCTTAAATGTTTTCGTCGGTAACAATCTCTTTTGAGCGTCCATTGCGTTCACCGTCTTCGGTGTTCATTTCACCACGTCTAAACTTAGCATACCTATCCTTGATTGTTGATTTTCCTGGTGCAGTGTCCGGAAATTCGGCATCAAGCCAAGTTTTTGTTTCAACTGTATTTTTTCCCTTCGAAAAGAAATATTTTATCAACACGCGATTCACAGTAACAAAAGTTGCTTAATTCAAAATGCTATAATTCACAAACTGATGATCCGACAGCTGTAAAATTTATACATGCATCTTTTGAGGGTAAACTAAAAAACTATGACTTTTCAATTGACCTGTTATGAGCTGTTTATAAAAAAAAACAAACATTTTTACAACCTGCTTATTGTAAGAAATCGTGCGCACGGTTGCCTAAGCATAATTCTAGTCACTTTCAGATCCGACATTATATTTTCAGCTGTTAACTCACCCCCTGTCCTATTCATGTACCCTTCCGTCCCGAGCGCCGTCCTAAGGAGGACACTTAAAGTGTGTACGCTCGGCATCATCCTTCTCCCACTATATGGAGATGCTGATGTTACTTTTGCACCTTTTATAGAGGTAAGTGTTGCCATTGAAGAGCCTTGTTTTGACAGAGCCTGAGTCAAATAGTAATCGGGACCCTCAAATAGACTATTTATCCATATCTCTATAACATATTTGGGCGTATAAGTTTATGTGCGCGTCAGCGATAATCATCACTGTCTCATTTATTTTGTCAATTGACCTTCAAGTTTGTTTTGCTCTCTTCCTTTTTTATATCTTGGTACCCGTCGTACCTCTTTTCCATCTGTACGTGTATTGGGGTATTACAGGGATCGCTCATATTCCCTGTGTAGACATTTTCCGGTATGCGTTGCAGACTCTAGTTGCCATAGCGCGTTGAACGCGTCCGATCTTTGCCATAAGGGATGCTTTTTGATTGCTCTTTGATTCTTCAAACCAAGCTTAACCTGTGTGCTAAGGTAGCTGGGAGTGTACTACTGTCGAGAGTAATGTCCTCTTCCTTACCTCCGGATCTTCTATATTTGGCATTAAGTGAGACAGGGTCGTAACTGTCCGCATTGCTTTTTCAATAGTTTTCGTAATATGATATGAAAATGTTATGTTTAGTATCCAAATATTGAGTGTATTATTAAGATCCAGTGTTATCATTATGCACAAACGATGATGGTTCGTCCTTTTTGAAGAAGTAAAAGCTTTCCCTTTTTCCTATTTTCTAAAAAATAGCCTGGAGGTTAGATTGTGGAGGACTGGCGGTATAAAATCTGGCTTAGCGATAGCTCTAATTATTTCTGCGGCAATATACTTTGGTAGTCGGGCCTTATTGATTTCAAGATTTTTTGCGATTATCTCCAGTTCTAATATTGTAAAATTTGACAACAACAGTTTTTACTTCGGTCGAATATCACAGGCGGGTGGGTGGTAAAGAGATAACTATGGATCTTTCCAATGAATTGTTCAATTTGGGCGGCACATTTATATTTATACTTTTATACATTTATTAATTTAATATTAAAATAGTATGTTGTGTGTGTGCGTTTCTTATATATTTTGTTTTATTTTCTACACTTTTTTACTTTATACTTCAATTCACAGACCGGTTTATATTTCTATGCACCTTAAATCAGCAGAGAGCAATCGAATTATACACCATATTGTTGGCCATCCTACAAAAACGGAAAACTGATAACAAAAGAGTTTAATTGATTAACTTTTGGGAAATCTATCAAGTTTCCTAAAACAGCTATGAATTGAAATTGTTTCCAACTTTCAGAATGTATCCAAACAGTGAGTGGGAAATTTCTATAAGACTCGAAAATGCACCCAAAAATAGTTATTTAAATAGAGTAGTGGGTAAAATAATAAGTATTTCATATTTGCTTTTTAATCTCTCTTTAAAAATCAATAATTGGAATTAATGTTACATTCAATTACCAATATATTTTTGGAGGTTTGGCTGTAATTTGCCACAACTCTATACTGACGTGATTTTATTATCAATTTCTGCTGTAATATTATGTGATCTGTTATGGAATCTTAAACTTGATATGAAACACTCCAGAAAAAAAAAACAATTACTCAAATTGAAATTTAAACTCAAAAACATGCATAAACTAATTGTTTAATTAGTCTTTTATAATGATATTATATACTTTCTAGGTTTAATATTTTTTATATTCGTGTGCTATTCTTAGTCTTCCATTACCGCTTTTTTCCACGTAATATTAAGCGTTGCTATTAATAAATTTGACTTTTATTTTGTCGTTTCAGAAGCATAGGAAAAACACCTTGAACGCTTACTTACTTCGGTTTTTTATTGCCGATATTTTTGCCATTTTAAAGCTTAAGAATCTACATATTCGCTTTAAACTTTTACCATTAGAAGACTTATTTCTTTCCCTTATTTGAAATAGTTTTTTCCTTCGTTATTTTTGTGTATTGAACGAGATACTTTTGACTCTTAAAAGGAAGTATTTTGGTAAAATGTATTTCTATTTTACTTGGAATATTTAAATAAATATAATGGTGGATAAAACAAAAAGTAATTGTTAAAACAGGTTTGTATAAAAAAGCAATATAATAAAAATGACATCCTTGATTTATCTATATTTTATTTTTTTATGTTAAATATGTAGTGACCTTGAGGCGGCCTATAAAAAACCAAAAATACTACCACAAAAATGTTATAATTAAATATTTTGAAGACGTGCGAGGTGCCAGCAACAACGACCAATGATGTTATTGAAGTGTATTTTGGAGAGAATAGATTAATTCGAAAAATAGCTTTGGTCGATACGCATGCGCACAATTACGGGGAACACTATATTGGCTTCTTTATCTAAAGACGCCAACTTCAACGGTTTTTAACACTCTTGTCGTTATTCTGAATTATTTTCAACGTTGCTTTTGTGCTTTGCGGTTGAGTGTCTATCTATGTTATATTTTATAATCTTACGTGTTATATGCTGTGGTGTGTTAATAATTATTTTAATTGTTTAACTGTCTATTATTTTTGGTATTTGAGAGCAACATTGGTTTCAATTTTTTTTTACTCTTTGTGATTCCACAATCTGACCTATAGGCAATAACTATGTCTTATGTCTATATTATATTTACATGGCATGCAGAAAATGACTTCATTAAGCGATCTTCTGTATAAATTATTATCTTAATTAATTAGTCTTATTCTAAAGCTTATTCTAAAGTCTACATATGCCCAGTAATCAGATCAGGTGGTGTTAAACGTTTTAGTCTACGCACTTCACTATCATGTCGCATATTTAGCTGATTAGCGAGTACAATGGGATGCACTGACACTCTTTCGAAGTACTTTACACAAACACGTTGAATTACACTCGTTATAGGTTCAAGAGAGTTAGTTCGAGAGATTTATAGACTCATACAGCAACACCTTGTTATCTAATGATATCTTCGATTTGCGCCCGATGAGCCAATACATTTGATATAATTTCAGTCGAAGTTGTTTTCGTTTAGAGAATATGTGCTTCTTCCAGGTTAGGCGTCGATCTAAGTGCATACCTAGTGTTTTTATGTGCCCGTGCGCTTGACACCTCGTGCATTGTGGTATAATTCTTTTTGAATGTGGTGGTTCGCATTTAATAATGTTGTCTTCTAATTTGGTGATTTCATACATCGCATTATTATCTCCATTAGGTTTTAAATCAATATAGAACATAGGCAGAGGTTTTTTTGTTGTGCGATGTTGTATATTGTGAACATTTACGACCTCGTGGCCTCGTTCAGCTAGGGCTACCTTGGTGGTGTTAAAGTCCGTCCCGTGATGTAATCCTTTTAACACGAATAAGTTAAATGTTCTCTCGGATTTTGGCCTGAATGTATGGTACTGGGTGTTTCTTTCGTCTGGTTCTTTTACTAGAACTTTAAAGTGCTCCGCTTTGAACAATTGAATTTTTATTGTTTCATAGCTCAATGTTTTAATTGTGTAGTTCGTATTGATGGTTTTCTATAGGTCATGGATGTGTTTTATTACTCCAACCTTATAAACTGTTATTGGTGGTGGTTTGGGAACAAATTTTTCAGGGCTTGGTTGTATATTCTCTACAATTTCTTCCGGTAGGTCACTGAAGCTGTTTTTTGTCTCTATTGGTTTCTGTAACCAATAGCCACTGATCCTTGTTTGTGTTCTCGCAATTTCTTCTTCTGAGTTTCTCAATCGTTTTTTGTTAATGACTGTAGTCCATTCTGATGGTGGATTTTGCGTTATTGCTGATTATTCTAATCTTATATCAAAGTGTGCAGGTGATTTGGTTGAATCACTGTAGTTTGCCATTTTTAGATTTTTTATATTTTAATTTATTTACTTCCAGAGGATAAAAAAATAAAATAAATACATTATTTATTTCATGCACTTCATTTTTCACTTACGTATTATTTTTTGCACTAGTTTTTTACCAAAAATACTATAAATGAATTTCAAAAGGACTGTTGTAAAATAAGGGGAAATAATTTTAAAACACTAATAAAAATGAGATGCAGTCTTTTTGTCTGGTCACGTAAACACGTATTCACTATACTTTAGGTCCGCTGAGAGACGAATAGCCGCATCTGTTATGCGTTTTTTAACACTCAATTAAATAACCATAGGATGGCTTTTTTGATTTGTTTTAACTATGTTTAACTTAATTTAACTTAGGATTTTATTTAAATAATATAAATAATTATACAATAGCATGATGAAACGTTATTTTTCATAACGAGTGATATGTAATCATGCATTAATGTTTGACCTGGCAACAACAACATTTTAATTTCATCACAGTTTTGATTATACGTAAATGTGATGAACAGATCCAGTCAACTGTATGCAGACAGAAAAGTCATGGAGTTTTGAAAATATCTTTGCATATGACGCGGACTACCAGTATATGATGATAGAAGAATATATGCGGTACCGATGTTCTCGATATTAGTTGTTCCATCTAAGTTATGGATGATGGAATTCTCCAATTGGTTCAGTTGTTCAACATATATTGCTTCCAATATATTGCAAAACGACAACTGCGTTATTATTATTAAACCAGACAAAGTACCATATGGAGAGCACATAAGACGATAGAATGTACCAATTGTTAATGAAGTTGCAATTGCTATGGCTGGAGAAATACAACTGAGAGATATGACTGGCGACCCATTTGAATTCAACGCAGAGATAACATTTATTTTTACACATTTTCATAAAAACATTCCAAACAATTACAATCTATTTTTAAAAGTAGAATGGCTGGACATATATTAATCATACATAATTTTGAATAAAATGTAATATTTCAAAAATTTTACAATGTTTATTTACCTCATTAAATATAATTTCAATATTAAATAAAATATTTATAAAATGTATTTCTATATATCCTAAAGTAAATGAAATTCAGTAAATGACCATTCAGCCTCTGTCCATCATTCGGTTCAGGCGTCCGACCATCACAATTACCTAAGCATCTCTCAGGTAATACAATGCTGCTTTCTATTTCTCTATCGTGTTTTCTTTATTTTTTAAAAATAACTGTCATATAATGTAACCATTATATTGTTCCATTTTATGATACCTCCATTCAACAAGCCATGACCCCCCAAAATATACTGGTAACAATAATTCCAATTATTGATTTTTGAGATCAAAAACAGGCAAATGTGAAATACTTATTATTTTATTCACTGCTGTAGTTAAATGACTATTTTTTGGGTGCATTATCGAGTCTTATAGAAATTTCCAACTCACTTCTTGGGTACATTCTGAAACTTGGAAACAATTTCAATTCATAGCTGTTTTAGGAAAGTCGATGGATTTCCTAAAAGTTAATCAATTAAACTCTTTTGTTATCAGTTTTCGGTTTTTGTAGGACTGCTAACAATATGGTGAATAATTCGATTGCTCTCTGTTGTTGCAGAGATTTAAGGTTCAGAGAAATGTAATTCCGATCTGAGATAAAATATTCAACTGATATAATATTATATTCAATATATAACTAAAATTTAAAAGTATTTTTACTAAGTGTACAAACTAAAAATAAACCAAAATGTATAAGAAATCATATTTTAGTGTGTATAGAATGATTTGTTTATTACATTAAGAATAGGTAATGATGAAATCAGATATTTAATAAAAATCTTGAAATGTATTATCGAAATTCAAATATAATTATCAACCAAAGGTAAATTGAAGTAATGCGGATGAAGTTCTGGAGGCCACACATAATCTGTATTCTAAATAAATTAATGTTTTATATTGTCAGATTTGTGGTACAGTAGCTAAGATGGCGGTTTTTCTAATAATGCCGCAATTTTGAGTTTGAATCCTGCTTACGGATTGAATGTTTTAAATTAGTTTTGGGACTGTTTATAGACAACGGGGTGGTAAAATCCAAAAGAAATTACTCGACAGTCGTTTATTGTCGACGACAGTCCACCATGGCTTACAACTGGGGTTGTCGTAGATGGTTTACTACAGAGGTTTGTAGATGGGTAGGGATTTTATCAAGGTGTGGTCGTGTCCTAAGGCGCCTAGGGAGAACCTTACACTGAGCATGTTCGCGAAATTCTTCACGCACGGGTTGCCTGATTCGAGGTGAGTGTTGACGTTCCTCATAAACTATGGGGCATTGAGTAACGCGCGGACTTTTTTGGATTGGAATACTTGGAGTAGTTTAAGTTGTCTCTCAGAGACATACCTATGCCACACCTGTGTTCCGTAGACGCAGACTGGATGGACTAGCATTTTATACAGAGTCGCGTTCTGGGGGATTGGGAGTTTACCTTTTCTGCGGAGGAGTGGGAAGAGTAGACTATACACGCCATTGTCTTTGCAGATTTGCATGCTGGATTTGGGCTGACCATTGGAACCTGCGGTCGAACTGGAGACC
This sequence comes from Rhynchophorus ferrugineus, assembly GCF_030347505.1. Taxonomy (NCBI): domain Eukaryota; kingdom Metazoa; phylum Arthropoda; class Insecta; order Coleoptera; family Curculionidae; genus Rhynchophorus; species Rhynchophorus ferrugineus. The sequence goes on along the minus strand of NW_027472584.1, from coordinate 6,275,779 downwards.
GAGGGATGATACTTTCTGGATCCAGGGGATAGGAACTTTACCGATTTGGAGGTGATAAGCGCGGAACTCCTTCTTGCGGTGGAACAGAATAGCCTGAGTTTTGCTCGGGTTTATCAGCAGCCGCCAGAATTTGTATCACGCAATCACCTGGTTCAGTTGGACTCTGTCAGAGAATAGCGTCGGGACTGTAACTGGTTGTGAAAAAAGCTATATCATCTGCATAAAATGCCGTGTGGGAATGTTTGTAGAGTGGGAAATCAGTAATGTAAAAGTTGAACGGGGCAGGGGCTAGTGGAGCACCTTGCGGGACTCCTGCGTCACCGATCCTCACTTGAAAGGACCTACCCTCCAAGTATGAATCTATCAGGGAGATTGGGTCATTCGGTAGACTAAGCTGTTTAAAAAGAGGGCTCTAAAAAGAGGGCTCCAGTTTTTCGACCTTTTCTTAATGCATAGTGGAGTTGGTTCATTTGGAGCTATTAGTCGAAGTTGCATCTCGTTTACTACCCCGGTGATCACCAGCAATGTTTGGTCTGCTTGTGCTCCAAAGTGGATGGTGTTCGTTGAAATTGCCCCCGATGCATTTGGGGGTATTTCCTTGGAATAATGACTTGAATTCATCTTCAATGAATCGATCGTTTTTTTTTCGATAGATTGATGTGAATTGAATTGGCCTGCTATTCGACTCGATTGCTATGGTCGTGTGTTCAAGACTTGATAGTGACTGCGATTGCAGTTGGATGTGCTTGATGTTATTTTTGACAGCGATGTCTGTGCCTGCGCCGTGGCCTGTTGTTTTGTTGTTTCGATAAATCGAATAATTTGGGATCATGAATCGGTTGGAGGGTTTTAGAAGGGTTTCCTGGAGAAGCAAAGCAAAATGTCGACATTGTGTGTCGACAGTGCAATGGTAAGTTCCTCCTTCTTACCACGCACGGAAAATGCGTTCCATTATTATGTTAAGGATCTGAGAGAGGAAAACTAACCATGGCAGACCGATAGTAGTTCTTGCAGAAGCTGGATACTGATGGCGTTCAATATGGTCTCCTTAATCATCTGAAGATGTTCAGGAGAGAATTTCGCCAGCGGAGATCGGGTTAGTGGTGCTGCTTAATCTTCAGTTATATCTCCTAATTATTGGTTGGTTAATTCTTCAGTCTTCAATTTCCCTTTTTCATTCGAATAACCATCTCGAATCCCCCTTCTGATGTAAGAATTGAGGATGGGCACGTGGTAAAGTGATAGAAACTAACGGGATTATTTATGCTTTATTCAAGTGAATGACAATTTAGAGTTCACGACACAGTTACTCGAGGGAGCCTGGAGAAGAAGAGACCGCCGAGTGTGTCTGTCGGGATTTTTATAGGTCCAGCTCCATCGTTGAGTCCTTGGTTGAGGGAGAGACTTGGGTGTTTTTTCTTTTAGTGTTGGGAATTCCACAATTCTGTAAAATCCTTTTGTCTCTTGGAGAATACCATACTATTTACAAGGACCAATTTAGATTGTTGTTATCGCTAGTTGTTTTGATACAGGATGGATACTCACATATACAATATTTGACAGTATGGCGATACCGTGTCCATTGGCAATTCCAATTATTAATCCATTCTGACTCCTTTTCGTCATTCCGAAACTGTCTGTCAGCCAAGCTATGTTGCATCGATATAAATAAATGGTAATCAGAAGGCGCTATATCTGGTTAGTGCGACAGAATTTCTCATTTGAGCTTCAACAGTCCTTCATCTCGTTCAACGGCCGAGCATTGTTATGCAAGAGGATGATATTGCATCTGTTATCCGCTGTATTTCTTGCAACGATACCTCGTTTAAGCTTAATTAACGTCAATATACATCTGCAGTATTTTATCGCTATGAATATTTCGCTTGGGTGTCGATGTGGATCGCTCTGCCAGACTAACCACCCATGACTTCTAGTGCTTGGGATTATAGGAATAGATCCACTTTTCATTGCCAGTCATAATACGTTACACATTTTTGTTTTCTGACAAGTGGTGAAACAGCGATGTTGAAATTGTTTAAAATGACATTTTTAGTCGATTCGTGTGGGATTTATTTTCTTCAGTGGATCTTTCCTATTGCATATAAACATCTTAAAATAGTTGTTTCATCAACTGGTAAGTAGACTGAAAATATGAGCAGGTTTTTGTCTAATAAATCTAGCATTCTTACGAGTTTTGAACTTTTGGGTCCTTTAGGTCATTGCCTTCAGTCATTTCTCATTGATATCAAATATCAATATCACTGTGATATCAAAGTATACATAAGAATATTTTTTATGTGTATTATAGTTGAAGATTAGATCAAGAAGTTGAAAATATTTATATTCAAATTCATTACATTGAGTTTGTTGAAGGTTTTAACTATTTAGGTTAACTATTTAATAACAATTGTTTGTTCAATTGTGTTAATATGTTTGTCAGTTTACGTGTCTATTGTGTAATAGGATCACGGGAACAATGTGGCTGGTGTGATTTAGAAATTTTACAGTCACAGGTTGCGAACATATTGTTAAGTTAATATGTATTGGTTAACCCGGTGTACAAAAGTGATGGAAAATTCACAAAGTATAACAATTTAATGATAACTATAATTCGAAATTTAATAATAAATTATTTATGTACGATCAATAAAATCAATAAAATATCAGCAAGAGAAAACACTTTGTATATGAGTTAACAGAACTGTGCGTATTTACCATCTCTGTACTCAAATATATAATCGAAAATGAAAAATTATTTCTTAAGGGACCGTATTAAAGAATTTTCGTCGTCCTTTGTTATTAAAAAGCGTGGGAATTTCGAATTCATACTGAACACCTTGAGTGCTTACTTAAACTTCACCTTATAATTTGCTCGCTCCTATGGCTAAAGATTTTGTATATTCACTTCTGAACTTTTACCATTAGATGTGCTATTCACCTTCTTATTCTCCAGGTATATAATTTGTATTTTACCCTAAAATTCCTCCCTTAACATAAGTTTGATGTATGACCGTGTAGTCCAGATGACCGTACTGATTTTACAACAAAAAAAGCATGATATTTCAGATTTCGTATTTCTAAAATTCAAATTGTTGTTAATAATCGATAATAAATATATATAATATAATTTAAATTTATATAGTAACTTCAGGATCAGTATTAAAAAAATTATATGCTGTCAGCGTTATTGTTTTAATGGCCTCGTGATCTGCCTCGGTTTTGGGCCTATGATAAGGGATGTGATAGTAGTAGAACTCTTCACCATCATCTTATATTTTATTGTGACAAAATGACATATAAAATACTAGCAGACCCGACAGACGCTGTCCTGATCAAACATCATTCTTCATACCGAGTGATGTGTAGTCAAGTTTAACAACGATTTTAATTTTTGTTTCACACATGTAGTAATATCATGGCGATGCATTAATGTTTGACCTGGCAACAAAACATTTAATTCATCCCAATTTAGCTTGCACGTAAATGTGATGAACAGATCAGGTCGACCATATGCACGTAACAAACTTATGGCGTCTTGAATATATTCTGGCATATGACGCGGAATACCAGTATATACCAGCTGGAAGAATATATGCGGTACTAATGTTGTCGTCGATGGTTGTTCTATCTGTGTTATTGATGATAGTATCACAAAAATGTATGTAGTCTTCAGAACAAATCTCCGCTTGATTGAATTTAATGCATCGCAATCGCTCCTTTTCAATTTTCGCTCACATATCGTATTGATGAAATAGCTGGCAGCATCGCAGAATGTCATTATGTTGATTGTCACGAGTCATCAATCGGCATGCGTAGAAGTTCATTGCACTAACTTTCTAGTTCAACTTGTTTCAATTTCAACGCCTGAACAATAAAAAGATAAATAAGGTGAAAAGAAATTACTTGTATACAAAAAATAAAAATAAAATAAGGTATATGTTGCATCTCTTACTGGATTTCTTGGTTTAATCTTCAAATGATATCCATCTCCTTTTCAAGATATCTGTGAATATTGCAAAGCATCGTAAAACCGATTATTGACTTGGATCATCTACACCGTATTATCTTTCAGCTTGTTTGAGCAATTGCAACTTCATTAACAGTTGGATTGGCATGGAAGGTTACCTTTCAACTAACCAGTACAGTTACTTGACTTTGAGTTTAATTTGCTCTGTATTTTGTCTGACATGATGTCTTCGGTTTAATCATCGAGATGTATTGCGAAGTAAATGACTGATTCAGCTTGTGGAATCGGGCATCTGTCAAGTGATATAATTAGGTTTTTGTCATTTCACCTCAACGCAAAATTAACGTGGACAGATTTGGAGCTATTAGGCTGTATTTTTCAGTCTGTAGTCCATTTGTAGATCTTGTTTACCGATACTTGTACTTTTTCTACAGCTTTACATAAAGATACATCGTTTTCCATAATAACTGAGCCGTCGGCAAATGTTTCAAGTACTGTATATTTTGTTGTTGGGATATAAGCGGTATACAGCAGATATAGGAGTGGTCCCAAGACACTACCCTGTAGAACTCCAGCCGAAATAGGTTCAGGTGTTGAGAATGCCCCTTCATGCGAGATTTAAATTTTCTATCGAAAAGATATTATTTCAGCAGTAGACAGTAATTCCGCGGTAGCAATTTGTTCATTTTGTTTATTAATCCCAAATGTCATACCCGGTTAAAAGCTAGGAAGACATCCATTAATATTGCAGGGCAGATGGACTATTTCTGCATTATGTGACGCGTTATGACTTAGAATTATTACAGTCACAGGTTCCGAACATATTGTTAAGTTAATATATATTAGTTAACCCAATGTACAAAAGTGATGGAAAATTCACAATGTATAACAATTTAATGATAACTATAATTCGAAATTTAATAAAGCTCTGGTAATGGTAAAATTTCAAAATATTGTCATATGTTGGCATTATTATTATAATTATTAAATACATTAATGTAAATTAACACACACTGTATAATGTAATACACACTATATCCCATGAAAGAGCAAAGTCAGCAAATATCTGAATGGCCGGATAAATACATTAGTGTTATGGGAATTAAGTTCAGTTTATCTTGATATTTGGATATTACATAAAATATATTACATATAATATTAAAATTATGTTATAACTACATAAACATATCCAATAAAACGTATCAAAATCCGTTCAACTGTTTTCGAAGAGTTCAATTATATACGTACGGTTAGAATAATTACATACAAAAAATATATAACGATGATATAAATCTGAAGTATGTTGATGATGTAAGTCATAACAATTAAGAAAAATTTTAATGAGGTAACATGTTACAATATTGTTGTCTTAAAATTTGACATAACACTATTTGGGATGTGCGTAATTGGCTGAACTCGCCTTAAACTTTTATGAAGAAGGAATATCCAAATTTCCAAATCGGTGGCAAAAGTGTGTAGAGTACATAGGTGACAACACTGAAAAATGTTAAATGTTTAGCTTGTGTATACCATTGATCAATAAATTTATTTTACAAAATTGCCATTTATATTTGATTTCCACTTGTATAATAATGACGATTTACAGTGTCAATAAACTAGCTAATATTTGTGATTGACAGGTCTAGAATTTTCCGGTGAATTATAACATATTACATAAAAAACGATTTTAAATATTTTAAAACAAAAAGTTTGTGCATATTTAAAATATAAAATAGTACTTACAATGTACATGTAGCATCATCCGCTTGCTTACTGATGGAGGAACTCCATTGGCCGCGATGCACATATAAGCACCCATTTCGGATCTGGTTACTTTTGTGAGGCTCAAAATTTCTCCTTCAAATGATATTAGTGGTTCTTTTTTCAATCCTTCACTACCACGTGGTAATATAGAACCTCCATCTTCTCTACGCCATATTATCCGTGGCTTTGGATATCCTCGTGCTTTGCATACTAACTTTGCTGATCCACCTTCAGGTACCATCATGTCACCTGAAGTCTCCTCGTACATAATATCCGGAGGAATAACAACCTCCAAATACGCAGTCTGGAAATTAAATGAAAATCATTTTTACAATTGAATTTAAAGTGTATTATATAAATTGTTGATAGTTTTAACAAAATTGAGATCACTGTAAGTTTCATAAACTTATTTTTAAAATTTTAATTTAAATGGGAAAAATTGTTCTTCCTCATGTTTCAGTACTAGCCATAAATAAGTGCTTAATAATGTGTCAATGAAAAGTTAGTATTCAACATTATTGAATATTTGAACATAAATAATTTAAAAATTTAAAAATACATTCATGATTTAAATGAACAAATAAATAATGTAATTATAATGTGACCCTAAAATAATGTCAAATACATATTAATATTACTCTTGATGAATTAGAAAATCCTAATGCCCACAGATCACTTTTGATTTATTAACAGGCATTTGACAAATAATCATAGAATAACATAGATCAACAGATGTATAGATGATCAATCAGATCAGATCAATAGATGTAGTTGAAAAAGTTTATAAAAATGAAAAAGTATGTTCAGCTATACTCCTAGATCTAGAATAAGCCCTATAATAAATTTTGGTATGACGGTCTCGTTCATAAGCTACAGAAACAACACATAGAACTATTAAAATCTTAGATCACATAATAAAATCACAGCCAGAATGTTTAGAGTCAAACAAGAGGAAGGCTACTCTACAATAAAAGAGGCTAAAGTAGATGTACCACAAGAAAGTCTTCTTTCCAATTCTTCAACAACTTTACACATGTGATAAACCAGAAATGGAAAATATCACAATAAGTATACTTGCTGATGATACTGCAATTCCTGCTACCGTTTCATTGCTTACCTATCTAATCAGATCATACAAATATCCACAACAATAAATAATACTATTACTCTACATAGTAACAATGCTAGTACCTCGGAATTACTTTTGATGCAAAACCTTGCTAGAAGGAACTTGTTAAAAACAAAAGGAAAAAGCTTGAGTAGAAATATAGGAAAATGAACTGGTTAGAACTAGCACATAATAAATTACTATTATACAAACCAATATTAAAACTTATATGGACCTTCGAAATTTAATTATAGAGATCGGATCGGAGTAAAACAATATAAATATAATACAAGTTTTCTGGAACAAAGTTTATAGTAAGTTCATCCAGATACATTAGGATTGATGTCTACCGACTGTTACTCAGGAAATCAAGAGAATCGCGCAAGTGTAGTGTAGCTAACAAAAATACTAAAAATTAAATTGAATTCTTGAAAAAAAAATTGAACATTATTATACTCTATTATTATACTGTACACTCCTTTTATACTGTATCCGGTATCCCAAAATGGTGTATTTGTATGCTGAACGTAGTTAGGTATATGACGATTTAATTATATACTCTCAGTTTGTTGAAAGATGATAAATGTAAAAAAGGAAGAAATTTCATAATGATCATTAAAAAATAACAAAGCTTAAAATGTAGCTTGATGGGCTTTTTTTCAGTTATTTATAGTGATTGATTTGATATAAATTTATAGAAATATAAACAATTGGTAGCATTTTAAAAATTGTTTCGTTTGGTAAAATTAGATTTATTGGGTTATAATATCAGAATATGTTGACATAGTCAATGAGCTGGTAAAGTATGTACCATGTCAGTAAATAGGATTTATTTTTGTTTGTAAAAGACGTTTATTGAATTTCAATCACATAGAGTGGACCACATGACGTTATGCTTGACAATCAACCATAGAAAAGAGATTTTGCGAACGAACGTCACAAAGGGAATGTCATTAGTTTGATGCCTTCTGCTTGCCGAGTCTATCATAATAACTCTGCATACCCTAATTTACACTAATGTCGGTTTATATCGTGTGCAGAACATTTGATAATAAAAATATAGTTTTTACTTATTTTATTACTAAATTAGTTTTTATTTATGTTATAATTTTAATTTAATAATTTACCATTCAGCATATATTAATTGTGTAATAAATATTGTGGTCAATTCAGGCACTAATGTAATTAATTAATGTACTGATGAAATGTCTGATCAATGAATAAATTTATTTATAACATCAACATGTTTGAAATAATTATTTAATTATAATTATTTTAAAAGGAATTATTTAAAAATAATGATACTCGTTGAAGGATGAGTTGAAGTCAAAATAAGTCTTGCTTGTATATTGATCAGCCATATCTATTGATGAATATGTATGGCAAATGTATCACTGCGAAACAAATGAACCTAACAAACCTAAATTTGAATAGCATTTCTCTATAAAAATAAGAGTCTCCATTTAGTGTTCATTCTAGCGTCTGTATGTTAATAACAACAACAACACACAACACTCGAAATTTCATTTGCAACTTAAAAGTCCCAACACAATGAAAAGAAAATTTATTGAATGACGAATTGGGTATTCGTCATTCGCTCAAAATCTTAAAGTTTCCGATCATAAATAAACAAATGAAACGACATGTTGCAAAGAAGATCATCAGTAGCGAGTAATAGATGCAAAGTCATCCTCTGCCCCATCCAGCGTATTAAGCAGATCTAGCGCCTTCTGATTACAACTTTGCAGATGGCTTAGCTGGCACACACATGTATGCCGAAGAAAGTCAAATAAGTTTTATGTCATGCGATATTACAATAAAAATTTTATGGGCAAACATTATGACTAATATGAAATATGTCAATGTAATCATTATCTATATTTAGGTATGGAAATTATATGGTTATTTGATAGGTATATTATATATATATATATATATATATATATATTTGTAATTCAAAATATCTATTATAATGATTTCTGTAAATTATTTAACTATATATTGTAACATGTCCAGCGGTTTATTTAAAACAGGTGGTATTTTTTTAACACTGATTTTGATTACGAACCAATATAAGTTTAAGTGTGAATTAGTTTTGTCGAAAATATTGACCTACGAATGGTAGAAAGCGTCAAGCTGAGAGCTAATATATTATCTAGTTGAAGACATGCCTCGTTATGAATGGCATTTGATTTGTTCTTAATTAGATAAATATCGAAAAAGTGAAGCGAATTGTCTACGATAATCGCCATTTAAGTTTAAAAGAAGCTATATGATCTCAAATTCTCTTATCAGTATTGTTGAACGTTGGTGATAAAGTATAATTTATAAATAAAAAAAAACTTATATTAATCAATGAGTATATTAGGAGTGTATATTAATTCTGAAGTATTAACACTAGATGACATGACTTTTGCTATATTGATTTCTTTTGTAACCACATAAACTCAACGTCTTGATACATTAATTTTCATTATTTTCTTTACCTATTGCATTTTTTTTTAAGTGTTAACAACATTTATTTTTATTTTTTGCTATATAAGTCAATGAAATTTGTTGCTGAATGAATGTCATATAGTGTTCTTAAATACTTGTTGATAGATAAAAAGGCACTATATTAATATTACGTGACGACAATATTTATAACATCAACAATGAACAGTTTTCACAATAAAGACTTGCATTTATCCAAACATTTTATAAATTAATTCTGATAGCTTTTTATTAGTAACGCTGTAAGAGACTATAAATAGTAGTATACTATTAGTCGATATTTACATTAGTTTGATGAAACAATGAATTGGATTGAGTGACAAGAAATTGTTAAAAACTGTTTAGCCAGACAGCAGAGTACATACATCGAAATGTAATTCAGATGCAAATGGAATGCATAAAAAATTACCTGCATTTTCATTGGATCCGTGTTAACTTGACACATATACTGGCCTCGGTCTTCTCTCTTCACACTCCTGATGTTCAACGTCCATGTATTGAAATCGTTATGCGTAACCGATAGCCTGGCGTTGTTTGTTATAACACTTTCATGTATTGCTAATATAGCTTTTGTATCAGCTTTGATCCATGCAACCTATAGAATTAGAATAACAACAAACTGAATTAGTATTGAAAAATTGCATTTGGGCCACGATGTATATAAATATATTAATTAAAAAATTATTTAATTTTATATAACTAAAAAATATTATTTTGAATTTTCAAATATTAATTCATGCTTCTAATAAAACATATATTTAGTATAATATATTTATATATAGATGCATAGATGATGTCTTCTATATTATAATAAACGTATTATCGGTAAAAAGTTGAGTAAGACCAATGCTTAAAAATGACGGGTTCAACTATATTTTCTGAGAAGACAATGCATACTATTAAAATAGTCTAGTTCAAAAAGATAGTCCGACGCATTTACAATACCTTGATTATAAAACAATGTATTACTTATTTGCGGTATGATTTTTGTATTAGAATCTGATTTGACACAAATCAACGGTCCTACAATCTATGTTGTAGTCATTTTTATCTCGTTGCTTGCGCTCTTATTTTTATTGTCAATTTTGGTTTATTTATAATATTCATACTTCATTTGTTTTTACCTATTCATGTATCAGTATTATACCATGAGAATTTTTAAATGCGAAGACTAACTTTTTCGGTCAAGTATTATCATCTTTTATCTTTTCCTATCCGCCCAGTTGATTTCTGTTTAGATTGTGGTGCACCTATTATCATCTAACAGACATAAGGTCTCCAGGAATCAAAGAGTATACTGAAACTTCAACATAATTTCGTTTGATTTCAAATATTAGCAAACTTAGGTACCTATGTTGGCTAACTCTTGTTTTAAGAAACACACACATAAATAAAACATAAACAAATTTATATATACACAAAAACGCAAAAAATAATATTTTAATCTTTCAATATATGTTAACATTTATATTACTTACTTATATGCTTATCTCAATATTTTTATTAATATAGATTTATAATATTGTTTTAACAATTGAAAAAATCATTTATTGCGTGTCGATAAATCTATACATTATTGACAAAAAATAAATTCGCAAATAATCGTTCACTTAGAGTTTTAAAATAATTACGAAAACATTTTTTCAGTTCAGCTATAATATAATTAATTCAAAACACTCTTTAAACAACGGTGGGCGCTTTTTTCCAATTTTGCATCATTTAATAATGGATTACTTCATCAGCACAAAAAACATTTATGTTTAAATTTGCTGTATTTTTCACATTGTTTCCCCAGTTTTACTTTGAATACGTGGTGGGTTACTGATACGCTAAGTAAGCTATTGTTTTGTTTGAGTAAAACAAATACGTATTGGTACATAATTTATAAGAAAAAATAAAAACAAATAACTTCATATATGTTTGATTTTGGAGTGACTAGTGAAATATTAATATAAGTACTATTCGATTAGCGTGACGATATACAAAGTATGACTAGAAGTATCGTAATGCAACTGATTCACCTTGAGCAAAACTTAGATAGTTAGTTAACGCCAAATATATAATTTTCTGTAATCATTCCATCAGATTAAGAAAGTTGTAATGGACTAAATAATTTGCCATTGAATTTGTTGGTCATATCTCTCCGCGTATTTCATTTCAAAGTTTTATTATTAAAAATTTGTACTGATATAATATTTTTCCAGCTTATTTTCAATAGTTTATAGTCAATTCAATATAGGAAAATGTACTGGCCAATTGGAAGAAATTCGCAATTATCAGTACATAATAAATTGCTATTATATAAGCAAATACTGAAGATTATATGGACATACGGAGTTCAATTATGGGGATGTTCTGCAAAGAGTAACATAAATAAAATACAAAGTTTTCAGAACAAAGTCCTGAGAGGTATTATGGGCGCACCCAAATACCCGGACTGACCCATAGTCAGTCAAGAAATCAAGAGAATTTCAAGGGGACATGAGGAAAGATTCCATTCTAATGAGAATATTGAAATATTACAGCTTTTGGATACCACCAAAATAGGACACAGACTCAAAAGAATCAAACCATCTGATCTTGTGTAGTGTTGTGTAGTGAGGTGCATATAATAAAAAATAGGGCCGATGGGTCCTCCTAGTTATATACCTAGATATAAGTTATCATAAAGACAAATTGTGGGTTAGACGGAAACGACTAGTAACAATGTAATAATTAAATAATTAAAAAAATAGTCAATTCTATACAACTGAAAATTTTTCTCTTGATTGCTATAAGTTATTAGTTGGGGGTTTGTTATTTGATAAAAAAAATTGATTACGGTTATTTAAATCTAGAGTCTCCTTTTTAATAACTAGGGTTTATCTGGACTGGATCTACTGTTTAACGTGGGCTCCGAACCACGGTCCTCACCATTAAGCCTGTCGACTGGCGAATGATAAACTTGGAGATTATCCCAGAAGACATCCGGTCTTACCCAGCCTGGTTGCTGGCGTGACTGGGATCATTTTCCTTGTCAGATTTTGTATTATTGTCAGACTTTAAAATATATATAAAAAAAACTTATTTTAAATATTACAATAATAATTTGAGGTAGCTTTACAGAATTCCCTTTTCATACTAATGCTAATATTTCCTTGCTTTACTTTATTTATTTAATATTAATATTTTTTATGATAAAACTAATCTTTCCTATGGGACAAATCGTGAACGGTGGTTTTAAATCAATGTGAATAGTAAAATATCACCTCTATTGGCTCTAGAATTAGAACATCGATAAAATTTGTTTAGTAAATCGTACAACTAATTCCATTCAAGTCCGTTCGTAATGTAAAAACCCAAAAATAACTAATAAAATTAAAATGCGTCTTAACTTAGACTGCCATTTAAATTTACGTTGCTTGGCTTCTCTTAAATATCAATTTAGTCTGTATACACTTCATTAAATTTCAATTTTACAGCTATTGTCCCATTTAGGTTACAGCCAGTGGCTGGATGACGATGAAATTTAAAGTCTTTACATATACAAAGATGTTTTTTCCTATATTGAAATTGTTTTAAACAAATTTAGCCTGGAGTGCTGACATACATCACACGACATGATATCTATTTTATGCTTGAATAAATCAAAATATTATATTTTCTTATTACTTTAAATTAAATAAAACAAATTAAGTTCTATATAAAACCTGCTTTTTACAGTTTTTATATTCCTATATATTATTGTTAGAGATTAATTTAAATTAGTTCCAAATATATTGATGTAAACTGGTTAAACAAAAGTGATACGTTCAAAAACTTATGTATTAATTTTTTTAATACTTTATTTTACATAATTTTAATGTAAATATTACCCCTTATAATCTCTTCTATTTCTATAATATATCGGCATACTTAAATTAATAATCTTTAACCTTAATACTGTATTTTTTTTCTCACAATTTCTGAATTTGAAAATATTATATTATCAAATTTATCCTTACTTTTACGTGAAGTTATATGATATATAAAGTAGTATTTACTAAAGCGATTTTGTTTATACTGATGGTTTATTAATTAAAATAAATTGATTTTAAAATAAACAATTTATTAGACAAGTATTATTGTATTTGTAGATTTCTGAAGGCATTTGAAACATTTACAATTTTGTAATGACTACAAATTTAGGCTATTAGGCTTTGAAAAATTTCTGATTCCTGATTTTCGTCATATTTTCACCTTTGAAAAGTGTATGGTGATAAGTAACATTCATCAGTGTTATAATTAATTTGATCGTTTTCGTTTCGATTTTTTTCTGCTGAGTATCGCTTGGGCTGTCGAGAAGCATACGTTGAAAAAGTAGATGAACTATATAATCCATCTAGCAACACCGCTACGGAAATAAACATCGGACATAAAATAGCTTTAAACCATTTAACCATGATAAGACTAGTTACCAGGACAATATCGATACGTTCGATACTCGATACCTTGATGAATTGATAAACAATATAAAAAATTAGTGGGCTACGAAACGAGTGATTACGGACGATGAAAAATTGATTATGTGGGATAACAATATATCGATGTCGAAGTCCACAGATGCTTAAAAAAGCGTACGTTTACACAAGCAAGGCGATATAACGGGTTTGGCTAGGAATTGATACTCATGAGCTACTTGAACCAAACCAAACAAAACTAAACCATTAATTCGATTCTATATGGTCAATAACTAATACGAGTGAAGCGGGAAAAATGACCAAAATTGATAAATAGGAAAGGCGTTGTCTTAAATAATGAGAACGCTAGACCACACACAGTTTAGTGACTCAGAAAAAGATTATTACAATTATATCAATCACTTGAATCTCCCAGCCGTCGTTTTCAATTTTTGATGAGTCTCTAAATAATAGTGGTATAAAGACACAAATTAAACAATATTTTGGTTTATCATTTATGTGCTTTTACTACGCAATAGACCTTTTTGGTTAACAATTTGGTGAAAAGCTGTATGTAATATATTATATGCACTAAACTAAAATGTAATCCAAAATTTATTTTCTTCTTGAAAGAAATATTTTTTCTCAACTACAAAAACGTGGGTTATTTTTGGATATAATGATTTGGATATGATGTTATTTTCACTAAAATAACACTACTAATAAAATAAATGCTACAAAATATTTAAATACCATTACAATAATGGTAATTAATAATTTCTTAATATCTTGATAATGAAAATATTCATCGATTTATATTGCATAATCTAGATACTACTTAAGGTTCAATGTAAACAATTAAAATTAGAAGTAAATTAATAGGTTAGATAAATAAGTAATAATAGGAAATAACAGTTAATTATTGTTTGAAGGTTATATGGAAAAATATTGTGATATGAACGATGTTTTATATGCAAAATGATTATGATAGTGAATTTTTAATACTTAATTTTAAGTTATGCCAAAATATTTTTCTAAACAATATTTCGACTACAGAGTTCTACGTTACTAAGTTCGAGAGAAATTGTTGATGAAGTTGTCTATTATAGAAGACGTCTCTTATCACACAAGTGCATTATTCATATACATTTTTCGAATATTATTTCTTATCATTAATAAAATACTGATATGATCAAGAAAAGAAGGTAAGATATGTATGTGTATAAAAAGAAATTGAAATTTTGATAACTGAATAAAATACATAGAGCATATTTTATTTATTAATCAAAAGTCTAAACCTAACTTTCTAAATATATAAAAATAAAATATGTAAATGTAATGCAGATTAATTGGATAAAATATAATAAAAATGAAAAAACATCATATAAAAGAATGCTCTAAAAAGTACTAATTTTAGTTTTAATTACCAAGTGTTAGCCTTTTATTTTCGTCGTTTTTTCATTAAATGTCGTAATTTAATTAAAACTGTAGTCCACACAGATCATTTCTTAAATGATTAGTTGTGTGTTTGTGTGTATTAACTGATTTTTGAGTCATTAACTGATATGATTAATAATCAATATCAAGAACTACAGTACTTTGAAAAGGTATCTAATCCTAATGTTTCTATTTCACACATAATAAAGAGCAAAGTATTTTCAATAATAAGAAATATTTAACTACAATATAGTTGAGAAGAGTTTGAAAATACAATGCTTGAACTTTACGTGCTTGGTGCTGGTGCTGGTGCATTGGTGCTTCAGTGCTTCAGTGCTTCAACGCTACGTGCTCGACTATTTTATGAAGGAAAATGTCCACTAAAAAACTAATAACTGCATGGGATTGAAGTAGATGGTCATAATTTTGAGCATGTACTATTTTATTTTGGTGGACATTTCTTTAATGTGAAGGTGCAGCGACAGTAAATAAATGAAATGATACACACCCTGGCTGGAGCAGAATCCCCACTCACCCTGTATCCTCCCAAATTGTTGACTATGCAAGTAAATACAGCATCCCTTCCTTGGGGAACTGTCAAATTTTCCAGAGGGTATAGAAAATCTGGTTCATACGCAAATGTCGCATCTACAAACAAAAGTAAAGACTTAAATAAACATCTCATGCTTAGATATATGTCAATAATATTAAACAAAAAATGTGTAATTGGCAAAGGATGTTTTCAATATACATATTCTAAAAGAGATAACACAAATACTCGTAGAGTTATTATTATATTTTAAAACATGCGATTGTTACTAAATAGTTCTACGTGAAGTTATCAAGACATATTTTGTATTCGAACCGGTTTTGATACCTCGAGGTCTAACAAATGTATAAAATATTTATTAAATTTTATATGTTACAATAAGTAACATGATCAATATTAAAATTAATATGATATGAATCAAAATTCATTATTTTAAATATTTCATTAAATTAAAATTCTAAACAGTATCTGCACCTGTTGGCTGTTGGTACTTGATACATTTTGTTAAACAGGCGAACTTATTAAAATATAATAGTGTAGTTCTAATAAACTTAACAGAGAGGGACTTTTTCTTTTTCTTCATTTTGGCTACATTGCTCTAAAAATACGTTATACTAAAAATTCTGGAAATTTTATAAAAAACGTAAGGATCTTGGCAGGTGGCGTCATTCGTCTGTATTTTTTCAAAAACCACTTTGGTCAACGGCAAAGATCATAGAACGATGATAACCGATTTATTTTTGACCTAAATGTACGTTATGGATGTGTGCTTTTGTGGGTGAGTTGCAAGCTTCTGTCCAAATTCCAGTTGACTATGATATGCCCTTACTATCCTTATTCTCTGAACTGTGATGCACCATTTTTCTACGAGATAATTTTTTAAGGTGTGAGAAGAGCCAGAAGTTAGACGGATCTAAATTGAATAGATAAGCTTGATATTGAAATAGGTCGTACTGTAATTTACTGGTTTTATCGATATTTTTAGCTCTATAGCAGCTGTACTGTTGACTTAATTTGGTTTGCTAAAGTTACTTCTGTAATTCAGCTTGGTGGTAGCTTAGGAACAAATTCCTTTTGCAATTTGAATAACTCAGTTTTGCCTTGATATAGGATCACGGTGGCGCAATAATTCATTGCAATGAAATGCCGCAAAATCCTAAAAGGTCACATTCAATTTTTTTCTTAGTTGATCTTCCTAGTTTCCTGTTAGTGAGCCCTTTGTGTCTTTTTAACAATTTGTGTTTGATATGATGTAGTAGATAGTGTAGAGATTATCGCATCTTGAAAAAGCGACGTCTTGTTGTCTGTTTTAGAATGATGGCATTACTAGGTGCTATTGACGATTTAGACAATTTAGACGAAGATTGAATACCAGCTGTGAAGCATTCGATATTTTACGCAGTAACTTCGGTTATCCTTTTATATCAGTCATTTTGGAGAGATGCAATGGAACGCCCCAGACTATTTGTATGGGGATATGTTAACGAACGCTGTTATTTTAACAATAGATAAACAACTTATACACTTAAGGAGAATATCCATCTAGCAATTTGTAAAATAGAGTCGTTTGTGGTTTCATTCTTAGTCGATAATACGTTTCAAAATTGCGAAGTGTGCGGGACACTAGCAGAATGGTCGATGCAACCATTAACTAGTGGAAATTAAGTTAACTACTTTTGAACAAAGTAAAAGTCATTTAAAACAGATAGAGGCATAACTTGCACTATTAAAAAGAATTAACTTATTATAAATCGCCTTATTTGCAATATTATTTCAATCATGTCATGTTATAATATAATTTAATCTGGTTTAAGAAAATTAGTACAAAGTTAGTAATGAGTACAAACAATGTGAAAAATGCGGAAATATCATATTGAAATATGAATAATCGGAATTATATAATAAAATTTTCATATCTCTTATTTAAAAATATAAAGTCTCAAATTCTAGAAGGACTTACATACTAACATGAAATTATTAGCCTAATGGTTCCAAAGTAAAACTTTTTATAGAGTGGACGTTTCCAGATTCCCTGCCTATATGAATATGATTAATTTAAATTCTGCTTTTAGTCACAAACACTGAGTTGTTCGTCTTCAGTCCTAGTATGTTTTAACTGCTAAAAGCGGTCTGTATATGGACTCAAATTAAAAGGTCTATTTATATCGAAAATCTGTACAAATTATCAAGTGTATGTTACACTACTAGATTTTCCTATGATATTATTCATTGTATATACGCAAATATCCTTATTATTATTACCTTGTTAAGCAGCGTTATAAACATTTTTGGTTTTTTGATGAATTATCATGTTATAATAATTGAAACTAAATAGCTATAAAATTATATTTCTTTGAATTTTCTCTTTTTGACCTTGTTCTTGTGGTTAATCTAATGTCTCTTTTTACTGTGCTAGGTAGCAACTGTGATTTATTTTCTGTTATTAATTTGAAAATAGTATAATATTTAAGAACGTTTAATAATTATTCAGAGTCACTAGTAGTGTTCGATGTTGATTATACATGAAAAAATGGAGTACACATATTCGTAGTGGTAGAATTGATACTGAAATCTTAATCTTATATTGTAAAATATTTGTATAGTATTTTTGAGATTTTGAAGTTTCTTAAAACTAAAAGGAGTTAAATCTAGCGAATATGGAGTATATCATTGATTTACACGATGATATTGTGAGTTTCCTGTTGACTTGATGAAATTATGATCAAAAATAATTTTTCTTCTACTTCTCTTACGAATATTTATATTTAGTTAGTAAAACAGTTTAAAATAATAATTAGAGTTTATTATTTTAGCAGTGAGTGACCTACGAGCGAAATTAATTTTAGATTCTTGAAACAGATGCTTCTGACTGACCTTCTTGTTCCATCGAAGTAACGTGATCATATTACTCCGTATCCTTTTATTTTGTTTCCATCCGTAGTTAAGAAACGATGAACACTTTTGATCCTTTTAATTCTTTTTTCCAATAAACTAGAATTTTTATTTTTACCAATAAACATTCACAAACATTCAAGCCCGGAGCGCCAATCGAATCGGCGGGGCTTTATTGCCGAGAGGAGGAAGCTATTATATTAATTATAATTAGCATACTAAATTTGATTTGTATTATCATTCACATTTTATTTAAAAAAAAGGCCGTTAAGGAGATTTTGAGTATGGGTTAAATTTGAGGAAGAATTTTATTCTGGATCATTAAGGAATTCATATGTACATCACTAGTCCCTACGTTTCTTTATTTTCTAGCAGGTCAACTAAAAAGTTCCCGGCCTGACACATAGATGGCGCTACTACAATTAAATGCATATGTTCTTTAGTTAGGCCTATCCTCAAAAGATGCGTGTGTGAATTTGACAGCTGTCGGATCATTAGTTTGTGAATTATAGTATTTTGAGTGAGGCAATTTTTGTTATTGTGAAAAAAAAATAGATAAAAAGGAATTTCGCGTGTTGATAAAATATTGATTCTTGAAGGGAAAAATACAGTTGAAGTAAAAACTTGGCTTGATGCCGAGTTTCCGGACACTGCCCTAGGAAAATCAACCATCAAAGATTGGTACGCTAAGTTTAGACATGGTGAATTGAGCACCGAAAACGGTGAATGCAGTGGAAAACAGATTGTTACCGACGAAAACATTTTAAAAAATCCACAAAATGCCTTTGAATAATCGTAAATTGAAATTGAATGAAATAGTAGACACTCTAAAGATATCAACTGAACGTGTACATCATATCATTCTCGAATATTTGGGTATGTGAAAGCTCAGTGCAAAGTGGGTGCCGCGCGAGCTCACTTTTGATCAAAAACAACGACGAGTTGATGATTCTGAGCAGTGTTTGAAGATGACTAAGCATAATAAACGCGAATTTTTGTGTCGATATGTGACAATGGATGAAACATGGCTCCGAAGTCCAATGGACAGTCCAGTGGACAGCACACGATAAACCCGCCTCAAAGCGTGGGAAAACGCAACAGTCGGCTGGCAAGGTTAATGGAATAATTTTCATTGACTACCTTGAAAAAAGAAGGACCATCAACAGCGACTATTATATAGCGTTATTCGATCGTTTGAAGGACGAAATCGCCGAAAAACGGCCACATTTGAAGAAAAAGAAGGTGCTGCTTCACCAAGACAATGCACTGTGTTACAAGTCAGTGAAAACGATGGCAAAAATCCATGAATTGGACTTCGAATTGCTTCTTCATACACCGTATTCTCCAGATCTGTCCCCCAGATACTATTTCCTGTTCTCAGATCTCAAAAGAATGCTCGCTAGGAAGACATTTTCGTCGAATGAAGAGGTGATCGCCTAAACTGAGGCCTATTTTGAAGCAAAGGACAAATCGTACTACAAAAATTGTATCGAAAAGTTGAAGGGTCGCTATAATCAGTGTATCACCCTTGGAGGGAATTATGTTGAATAAAAAAAACTAATTTTGCCAAAAAATGTATGGTAGGCCGGGGACTTTTCAATTAATCTGTTAAGATCGCTCTTCTAGCTATATAAGCGATCAAACTAAATCCAACTATAGGATGATTTTTTGTAGCTGTTTAAGGTAACATCGATCAAAGATAATAATCAGAAGTTATCAGAGGTTATATTCAAAATTTATATTTCAAATGTTTCTTTAATATGCGATCGAGAAATAGCATGTTGCAAAATAACATTGCCTGTATAGGCCGGTTTTATTTCAATACTCGAGTGGTTTGGTATTATTTCATCTTCCAATATTTTATTTCACTTATTCATAGAACTTATTTATGTATGTTAAAGGTATGAAAGTTCGTAAATAGAATTCGTAAACACAATAAAAATGTGATACTTTGGCGTGAATAGCAAAAACGGTAATTATACATTACAACTTTCTTATAACCAAAACCTTTGCAGTTACAAAATGGACTATCAAAATACTTCCATATAACTTTAATAAATAAATTGGTGTTTATTTGATACTTATATTGTTATTTGATAAATAAATGGCATTTATATCAAAAATAATTTTTAAAGTTTTAAATTGTTTTCAATGTATTGCACTATTCGCGTGTATTTTCCTTTATTATTTATATAAATTTAATTCTAACACATTAAATTTAATGTGGATTAAATTCAAACTCAGTAAAATAAGCTTTTGAAGAGATTTAAATATACTTATTCAGCCAATAACAACAAATCTACGATACATTGTTAAATCAATAAAATATCAACATCAATCTCAATTATAGATTGGTTTCCAATATCTGTGTATTTTCGATGGGCATTCAGCTGTTAATGATGTGTTAAACAATTTTTGCCTGAAAAACTGGAGTCCCTTAAATGGTCTCTAATGAAAATTCTTTCGGCAATCGTCTGACTGAAGATTGGCATTTGGGATAAGATTGCTGCCATGACATGTCTAATGGACCTGCTTTTATATGTCTGTAGTCTGAAATGTTTTTCAATGTCGATATATATATATATATATATATATATATATATATATACATTGAAAAAAAATCGATATTATGTATACATATTATAGATATAAGATATCTATTTGATCCTTATTGAATTACATTTCTTTCTTTTTCCTTCTTGAGGTTTGCAACAAGTAATTGTAAATAGCAATTATTTAACGACATATGTGATCAATACGGTACAAGACACGCAAAGAGCTTATTGTTATAGGATTTTGCTTTTTTGTGATGTTAGTTTTTGATGCTACTAAGTAAAATGTGTTCAAATGTTGACCTAAGTTGTTGGACATTCAATTTTATAAATATGTATGTGGTTCACCCTACAAACAGATATTGTGGTAACGAATAATTAAGCTAATAATTAAACTACTGCTTCTATATTGTATCTTCATATATAGATTTTGCAATTTCGCACCTTCAAACTTTTGAAGCGATCCAGAGCGCAGCTGTTTACTAAGATATAACGTGTGCAGAAAAAAAAACTTAAAATTAAGTTAGACACTTAATAACATTGATTATTGACTTACTTTTATTTGCTATAATTTTTTAAAAGTAATTGATGTATGATATAATATGCGCTTACCATCTTATAACGCTATCAATAATCTTTATGATTAATTGTGCCACTTTTTAATAAATTTCTTTGGATTATATATCTGATGTAAATATCTACTATGTAGTTATCTACATTTTGGAAGATAATAATGGTACAGTTTCCATATTAACCACAGTTGATAATTTATTATACATAATCCAAATGTGGCAGAATATTGTGATATGATTTATAAATGTAGAAGATGATAGCTATATATGATGTTTCTTCTTATTATTAATTTCGTGAGGCACCAATTTTTGGCTTCCTAATTTGCAAACATAGTAAATAATAAATAATTAAAGTAATGATTTAATTTATACAATAAAATAATAATTACAAAATCCGACATTATTTTTGAGACACTACTACACAGAAGCGTAGATGTGTGTTCAACATTCACCCTGTGTATTTGGTAAATAATCATGAACAAAGTTAATAGTGTAATAGTTGGAATTTTTGCAGCAACTATCTGAATAATTAAGTTACCACCTTAGAATCACAATTTCACTACGTGTGCTACACATCAATGAAATATCCCCCCTTTACATTCTGTACTTGGTCTTTAATTAGCTAGCGTATATTAACCCTTGCTCTTTAACAGGATTTTCTTAGCGGATCGATATTTAAGCACTTACATTCTCAAATATAAACCAGTATTTGCCTTAATTTGTCAAATATATAGTTCAATATGTGTTACATTTTAATTCATTATTTTTATGATTCATTATAATACTTAAGTCGATAAGACCGATTTTCTCAGGGAAATCCAATAATTTGGACAGATTTTGAGGCAAAAACACATCCCTCGATTAATCAGATAATGCGAAACTTCTTCTAGTAATTAGTTATTTGTTGTTTCCGTATTTTGTTACAATATTGGAGACTGATATTGGTTCCTCACAATTGGAACACAGAAGTCTCTCAGTTTGATCAATTAGGAAGGAATTGTTAAATTGGTAGTGATTAACCAGTTGCATTTTATTTGTAAATCTTTATTTATAACAGATAGCAAGGAAAAATAAGTACTTCTTAATGGGCCAAAGCGTGTTTTCCTCCTCTAGCAGATTCCACTCAATGCTGTTTTTTCTGGAAATAACCAGATTGTATAATTCAAAAATTGTAGCACTTGCGGATGTGAGGCAAATATATTATCGATGGTTTGTAGTGAATTTGACGGGTTAGAGTATATAAGCCAGGTTTCGGCATGGCTATTACGTGATACTATAAGGTTTAGGGTCTTTTTAATTGAGAACACTAGAGTTTACAGGTATAAATTGAGGAATTTGGGAAGAAGCTCTCTATAAATCCAAGTCTGCAGATTTAAGTATGTCTTTTTGGATTATCACTAGTATTATCAAAGGGGACAAAGGGATGAATTAATTATAAAAAATAATCACTGCCACATAGATCTTCTATGCAGGAGTATTGTAATGAAAGTAAAAGGAATTGGGAATAGAATCTATAGACGAGAGTCCTCCAGAAGGCAAAGATATATAATAATATTATATCATATCATCAATGAATATATCATATCATATAATGAATCATATGGCGTCTCCTGGTGTGAAGAAGATGATCACCAAGGTCAGTCGTGCGCACTCAGATCCCCGCCTACAAAATGAGGAGAAACAAATTGTGATATAATGTATTCAAATTCCCTAGTTGAGAATAAAGTTGAATATGCAGCAGCATTGTAATGAAAGAAAAAGGAATGGGGAACAGAATGAAAAATCTATAGACGAGAGTCCTCCAGAAGGCAAAGATATATAATAATATCATATCATATCATCAATGAATATATCATATCATATAATGAATCATATGGCGTCTCCTGGTTTGAAGAAGATGATCACCAAGGTCAGTCGTGTGCACTCAGATCCCCGCCTACAAAATGAGGAGAAACAAATTGTGATATAATATATTCAAATTCCCTAGTTGAGAATAAAGTTGAATATGCAGCAGCATTGTAATGAAAGAAAAAGGAATGGGGAACAGAATGAAAAATCTATAGACGAGAGTCCTCCAGAAGGCAAAGATATATAATAATATCATATCATATCATCAATGAATATATCATATCATATAATGAATCATATGGCGTCTCCTGGTTTGAAGAAGATGATCCCCAAAGTCAGTCGTGCGCATTCAGATCGCCGCCTACAAAATGAGGAGAAACAAATTGTGATATAATATATTCAAATTCCCTAATTGAGAATAAAGTTGAAGAATATTACTGTAATTTTCTTAATTTCAGGCTCAAGGTCGACAAGGAATGAATCCACTGACTCATGCGCCAATAAGGCAACACCTCCAGATGCACGTTGGCTAATAGTTCTGTCTTGATTTATAATGAACCTGAATGATTTATAATTTTTTAATCTGCAACTATCAGAAGGGTTCAGATTGATTTCTTCTAAAAACAAAAATAACGGCCTGTTTTAGCGATAAGTACCATTAAATCGTTTAATTTTTGGTAGAAGCTTAGATTCCATTGAGTAATAGAAAGAATAGTCGTAATAATCATTATTGGTCTTATTGTTATTGATATCATTTAGGTTTCTGTATCTTCCATGTAACATGTTGACGATTTTAAACAGCTTTTATTGCTATTTTTGTGCCCGTTCTACTGGAAGGTGGAGAGGCTTTGGAGAGATGAGCTGTGGGAATATTTGTAGCATTCGACTGTGATGAAGCTATCGATAAGGAGGAAGAAAGAGTGACAAAGGAAAATTTACTGAATATTTCTAGTGTATGTAGATGGGAGTACCGAAGCACGTTTTACAGTCGTTACATTGGTATTTTGTATTCTTAATAATACATACCGCTTATCAAAATACGTACAAAGATTGTCATAGATTTTCCAATATTGCAACTCCTAGCTACTTACGACAATAATTCGTATTAAATCTTCCATACTGATTTCGTTCAGTTTGAGTCTCAATTCCCATCTTCAGTTTTGTTTCAATTAATCAAATACTTTAAATCATTGAAAAGCATAGTCATATGTATTCATCGATTATGACTGATAGAGTATACTCATTGTAAGTTTTAATCAACATTTGGTAACAAGTAAATCGGCTAGGCGAAGCCGAGAAAAATACTATTGTACAATAAAAATAAAGATTTCCGAAGAGATTCATTATATTTCATGTGATAATATATTGTTCTTTTATTATTTTGTTTTAATGTGTCATGAGATTAATTCATTTCAAGATTGAACAGTGAGACAATAAATCAACAAAAAACGACAATATCCCTGATATTAATCAGCCAACGCTATGTTCTGGTATTGTTGTCACATAATGCTTCAAAATTTCGTTGTTGATTTTAACAATGATGTATTCTCTTTGGCCAAATACAATATGTCCTATTTAAATGGCATCAAACGGGTTTTACAGAGATTTTTTAATGTGTGTTAAAATTTAGTTAATATCTAGATAGTAATTTTAATACTTCAATCTCAATTCAATCAAAATAATAATCTAGTATTCGGTTTATTCAATAATTAATCGAATTTTAATTAGTTTTTCGGTTTTAATTATTTTATATGTTAAATGGTAATTTTATTTCAATTTTGAAAACTTTTACTTATATTAATAATATTAATTTATTAATAGTTTGCCTATAGCTATAGTATAGCCTAAGTATTACTTACAACTTCTTCCTAATTTTTTCTAAATCTATTATTATACGAACAGCGAGTATTTTTCTATTAGATAGAAAATAAAGTTGGAAAACAAGCTGATAGATCAATTAAGAAATTATTTAGATAAATAAAATTGAATCTGAATAATGAATATTTTGAATAAGCTATCGCTTTATATTTTGCAAAAAATTGACAGATAATTTTTTGGGATATTGATCGGAAAAAGAGGTAATTGGAGAGAGAGGTTTGTTTGTAGAAACACTTTCAATAGCAATTGTTTTTTATTACTCTTAGTAGTTCCATAATCTGGCCAGAAGGCAATAAATATTTGTTACGTTTATATTATATATACATGGCATGTAGAAAATCACTTCATTAAGTGATCTCCACAGTACAAAATACTATTTTAATTAATTAGTCTTATCTTAAAACTTGTTCTAAAATCTATATATGTCCAATAATCAGATCCGATGGTGTTAGACGTTTTAGTCTAGGCACTTCACTGTCACTTAGCATATTTACCTGATTAGAGAGTACATTGGGATGCACTGACACTCTTTCGAAATACTTCACACAAACACGTTGAATTATACTCGTTATTGGTTTTAGAGGAATATCGCGTTATTTGACTTCATTTGAATCATAGTACGGAGCATCAATAGCATGCAACACTTTATTTTGGAACCACTAGAAGATGAATAGAATGAAGAATAGAAGATGCCACTCCTTTTTTTCTGCAATTTTTTCCCTAATTGTGTTTTTTTGGAAATGTTTCATCTTTAGGAGTCGCGAAATATGCTTTCTGTATGTTATTTGTAATATTCATTGCTGCTGTTTCTATATCAATTTCGGTTTGTAATGGCAAGTTTAAAGAGATGGTCTTGTCTAATTTTTCACTAAATAGCGGTCAGTTAGTTCTATTGTTACACCCAAAAGGAGGTTTATCTTTGAAGATATTTTTGAACAAACTGTTACTATTATTTGTGAATAATCAGAATACAAATCGATCGACCAAACACGATTTTGCCCGACACTTTATTGTATTACTATTTTTTGTGATACAGAAGTCCAATTTGGTAGTTCTCCAGTAGAGATATGTTGTAAGTTTTCTGTTTTCATCGCTTTTAGAAGCTCCCTACCTTTTGAAGTTTTGAACTAACCTAGATCCCCACATTAGATGTTTGACATTGTAATCTCCTCCGGTAATAAAACAACTCGTCACCATTCAACTAGATTACTAAGGAAGGCTCGGAAATGTTCCGAACTGTTAGTATGTTTCAGTGGGCAATAAATAGCAGGGATTGTTATTGGTCCACAGGCTTCTTCTAGAGTTATTCTGGTTGCTTGCAGGATCTTTGTCGAATTTTTCTTTTTCAAAATGTTTTATATCCTCTTGAATGATTATGGCTGTATCTCCATGTGCTTTGTTATCTTGGTGTTTTGTATGATAAAGCTTATATTTAGGAATTTTCATAAAGTTTTTACTTGTGAAATACGTCTCGGAAACCATTATAATATCAATATTGTGTTCAACTAAGAACATCCTTAGTTCCCTGGCATGTTGTTGGATGTCATTGCCATTCCAGACGGAGATTTTGTACTTTATTTTTTCAGCCATGAAGCCAGTTTGGTGACGATGGTGGTGAGTAGAATAGCATCATATGCATTTGCTCTATTAGTTCAGTCATCATGCTTTCCAATTTATTGACGCTGCTGCTAGTTTCAGTAGGTTGTGGTGTGGTTTTTGGATTTTGTGTTGGGCCATTATCAATCATTTGTTCATATGTTATATCTGCTTAGCTTGGTCTGCTGGGTGGACTGGTAGGTTTGAATGGTTGAAAAATGGCAAGAAAGCCTTTTTTCCCTTAATGTGGCATATAGTTTTTATTGAATTTGCTTGAGAACGACGCAACTCTTGTAGTCCACTGGATGATTTCCATTGCAGTTAGCGCATTTGACTTTATCGACACGAACTTTGCGAGTACAATATATCATTATCTCCTGCAAATTTTACGCAGTTGTACGAGTTGCGACAGTAAGTTTTTGGGTGCCCATTCGCTTGACACCTTGTACATTGTGATATTATCCTTTCTTTTATGTGGTGGTTCATATTTAACAAAGTGTAACCAGTGTATTTATCTCATTCATTATCTAATTGTTTTCTTTGGTTTTTATATCGATATATAACATTGTACAAATTTACCACCTCGTGGACTTGTTCAGCTAGTATTGTCTTAATTGTATTTAAGTCCATCGCGTGGTGTAACCCTTTCAAAACGAATTTAAATTTTTTTTTCCGGATTTTGGCCTAAATGTATGATATTGCGTGTTATTTATTGGTGATAGTTTTCAGTAAGTCGTGGATGTGTGTTATAACTCCTACCTGATAAACCATTATTGGGGGTGGCTTGGGGATGACTTTTTCCGGCATGGTTTCCATACTGGTTTCGATATATTAAGAGAGGCCGCTAAAGTTATTTTTCTATTGGTTTCATAGATATTCTTAACTGGTATTTGTAACTAATAGTCACTAATCCTGGTTTGTTTACGGGCGATTTGTTATCGGGGCTCTTCAATCGCCTTTTGTTTTCGTTACCGCAATACGGTAGTCCATCCGGTTTGTGGGGTGTTTGTGATGGACGTCGTATCACTTGTACCATAATGTGTAGATGATTGGGTTGAAACAGTGTGGGTCGCCATGTTTAATATGTCTGTTTATAGTTTTATCTGTTTAATATGTCTATTTATATATGTTATATATTATTTTAGTTTGTATAGTTATTTCCAAAAAAACATTATTTCGGCACTTAATTGTTTACTAACATACTCATTTTACACTGGTTTTTAATCAAAATGAAGTTAATTTTTATTAAAAATAAATTGATTTTTATTACTGCCAATAAAAGGTAGACAAGTAATTAAGAAAAAAGATGCGGCTATCTATATCGGGTCACGTAAACTTGTATTCACTACAAGTTTAGGCCCACTGTAAAACGGGTATCTGTTATACGTTTTTAAACCGTCACTTAAATAACCGTAACAGAACATAATTTTCATTTTTGTTAAGGATGGTATTTTTTTAGAGCTCGGAGCGCGTTGAAAATACGTCTTCACTGTACGAAGGTTGGGACTGGACTTAATAGCAATTGTTGAAGAAAGAATTAAGTCAATTTATCTCTCGATCTTTGTTCATTCTTATATCCCGTCCCCATTGCGATGTTTCAAGTGCTAACAGTTTGGACACATCTCATCTTCCTCTGCTTCCCATCCCATCTTCCCTTCATTTGATTACATTATATTAAGCGCACGAGAACTCTTGTACTAATCTACCAAAATGCCTCAACTGTAATTATCATAGCTATTAAATGCTCTGTGGGAACCTTTCCAGCGTAAAGAACAAATCCGCAGAATCAGCACCAAAACGTTTTCGTGTCTCACCTTCAAGAACAAATATATCAAAGCCCTTGCCAGTTGGTGGTCCGGCTGGCTCTCTTTCTTCTTCACTTTCTCTGATCTGCTTAGATTATATTTTGTTTTTTGTTACTTCTTTCCCTCCTTAGCTCGCGTTCCGCGTCCTCCTAGCTCACTAGCTCCATGCTCAAGTTAAACCCTCTAACGATTAAATGAACCTCCAGGCTGTTGCTATACGCCCCCACCTCCATTGATCCATCACCATCTGCAGTACTACTAGTACACTTTCTAAACTAATTACCTAACTACCTCATTACCCAATTTGGGGCTGTACTGTATCGAATATGAAGGGAGTAGTAAGGTTCGAACTAGAGTATATTATATATTTTATATCCTCATATCCACTACGTCGTCAAATTTATATTCACCGCAAGTCAATCCTACTAAATCATCGAAACCGAATAGTCCTTATACTAATACTTGTTCACCCCGTCTAAAAGAGCCCCTGGTGATCCTTCATTAAACCTAACCAGACTCATACCTGCAATAAAGTACGCAGCCTCCCTCTTAATTCCACTACATCAGTCTCATCCTTCACGTAATCCTGTTCATTGGTGGAATGAATACTGTTCCCAAGTGATTAGAAAAGCTTTAAAGTATAAACGTGGATTAGCTAGATGGACCATTGCCAATGCCAAATTGTCGTTCTGGGCAAGTATCGTCAAAACCCTACTCTTTAACTGAATGTTGGAACAGGGCTTCCTCGCTCCTCTATCGCTCCTCTTTCACTCTGAAGGTACTTGGCATTCCCAGCTATTTCTTATCCCAAATCTCTTAGCTGAGAATTTTGCCTCACTCTCAAGAAATGACAATAACAGAATGTCTCAACCCCTCTCTTGCGATGCAGGATTAAAATTCATTCACTCTTGTGTGTAACCCATCAATCTACCATTCTCTTTCGCAGAACTATTCTCTCCATCTCCACCGTCACTCTACTCCTGAATCTGACAAAATTATTTTCCCCTTGATCTTTTTCCTCAAGACCTTACACTCTTGTTTAAAATTCATGATGAATTTTGGCTCGGTTCCCTTTCCCTCTCTTGGTCCCATTCTATCCTGGTCTAAATATGGAAGAAACGCAAATCCTGGGCATTCCCTTCAAGCTACCATCCCATTTGCCTCACCGAAAACTTAACATATGTTAGGTTTGTAAGCGTATCAGCGTCAATCACCTATCTTATATCCTGGAAACCCATCAAAATCAATATCTCACTTTCAGTGTGGGTTTTGCCCTCGTAGATCAACAAATAACCATTTGGTGGGTTTAGAAAACGTGTGTTAGTATCATTCGATATACAAATGTATATCATCAATACAGTATTTGATAAAGTTAGAAGGTTTTTCGAGAGTTTACACTCCTTCGGGTGTAACATTCTAGACTATATTAAGAATTTCTGCAGCAAAATATTCTTTCGAATGCACTGGGGATGTTTTCTCTGCTCCACCTAACCGTTCCGGACTGGAGTCCCTCAGGGTTCAGTTTTTAGTCTCAGTTTATTCATAATTGCCCTAAATTCAGTAACCAAATTTCTTGACCTAAGGCACACCTACGAATTTTATATATACATACACGGGATAAAATATTTATTGATCGGTCTTCAAGTCCCCAAATCTTGGAGAAAGTCTCCTTCAAAAAGTACTTAATCGCCTCACCTCCTAGTATTCCTTTACCGAACTCCTTATTTCTCCTTCCAAGTCCTTTTTAATACATTCATGCCGGAGGCGCAACTGCACCCATTTGAAATATCTTGGAAGCATCACATTAATGATCTTAAAACTCGCTGCTTCAGAGGTACGCAAATGCTGCACTGGTTATCTAACTGGAGCACAGGAACATACCTGGAAATATCTACTCCATCTCTTACTTCGCAGGGACTTTCTTTCCCTGAGGCCTTCTGTGATATCTTTAGCTCAGCTATTCTATTTTGATTTGACCTTCTATTGAAGTCATCCACCTGTCCTGGTCCTCCTATCCTTAACTACTCCAAACCTTCTATATAATTGTTCCTTTCTTTCCAAAATTGGAATTAAGGTGCTACATCCCCCTCCTATCCACTACTTCCTTTATTAATATATCCTTGTGTCAATTTTCTAAGAGAGAACACTGTCCCTCTCTTGTTCGGTCCAAGTTAATTTAAGTCAGTTAAGGTAGTCTAGATAACTTAAATATGCTAGTTATAATTCAAATGTGTCTTACTTAGATTACTTCTTCTTTGTTTATATTGTTCAATTTATTGCAATTCCATTTGTCTCTATTAATCTTTTCACATATTTGCAATTTAAGAATAATATATGACATAGTCAGAAAATTATATGTATAAACGTATGCAAATATGATTATTTTTCACTATTACCTTTACTATAATCTCCAAATAAGTTCTATTTTCATATAATTTAACATAAATATCCCTTTCTTCCACAGCAATTAAATTACTAAATCATAATATTTCACTAATAATTCGTACTTTACACACGTATTTTCGTAATGTCTGCTGCGAATTGTCTTTATTAAGTAATAGATAATTGTATAAAGTAATTGAAGAACAATGTCAGCATAAAACTGACTTAAGAGATATTAGCCAACCACTATCCTTGTAAACAACAACGCGTTGGCACTGAAATATTCAGGGGTTTCCAATTTTAAAGAATAACATTTTTAGTGGTCGCCGTTTTGTTTATGAATGCTATCAAGCGTTATTTTTTTGCAGAACGCGCATATATTAACTTATACCTATAATAGTTTCGCGTAAATGATGTGGCTCGGTGAATGGAGGTAAAACGAAATGAAACAGTGGTGTTTACATTATGTGACTGTTATTTATTGGTTATATAAAAATGTGAAAAATACAAATGATAAAACGGATAGCAGCGGTGTTACCTGGAGACGAGGCTTGGGCACTCGATGGTGGCACGTCTAAACCAAACGAGGGTTGAGCACTGATTGACCGAAATACCCTTCAATAACATCCCAGATAAACGTCTCGGGGTTGCCGCCAGCTATTCGTTGTCGGGTTCCAGTTGGCACCCCGCCCATGTTCAACATCTGGGATTATATTTCTGGGTATTTTGTAGACCGTTATTCCACGATGTAAAATTCGACATGCCCAAGGTCGCTACAATAGAAACCATATTAACTACAAAATACCCCAGCGTGAGGTATTTGAACTAGCAATTACAAATTAAATTTTTAAGAAGTAATTGAACTACAAATACCAAATATGTTTTTGCACCCTTGTCTTATGAACAATAGCAATTATAGACATAAATATATTCACACAACTCACAACCATGTGTCAGCAAAATTCTAACACGCTATTATCGTAGTAGCAGGAATACTGTCTTATGGCCTTTACCACTATGCCAACCATGCCGGCACTGAGAAAGTTTAAATAATAATGTGGAATCAACAAGACGGGTTGCCGCTTCCTCTCTTCAGATGTAGTTTTCATGAATGATACGTAATATTTGGTCATAACGAGCATGCTCAGGGACTAGAAGAGGAGTTGGTTTGTATCTGCCAACTTAAAGATTTTCTATATATATGCTTTATAAGTATATGGTATATAGTATAGTTCTATATAAGTGGTTCTTTATAGAGTATTCCAGTTTTCTGTTTTATATGTCATTTTTAAAACCTTTTTCATAATTTTTTAATTAGCTTAAAATTAAAGATAATATCGTTTTACGGTTGCAGCCATGAAGAATTAATAATAATCATTTTTATAAGCCAGATACTAATCTCAAAGTGGATATGATGTTATAATTATGTATTATTAATTAATTGAAGCATACATCAACGCTACTGACGCCTCTGAGTGGTTCCTGTCGAATATGTTGACATTGTATTATTATTATCAGCATTATTATTTATTGGCACTATTATCTATTAGTACTCTTATATTTCATAATTATTATTTTTCTATTACCTATGCTTGCTACATTTCAAACTACAGGCAAGTGATCCTATATTTTTGGCTCTCTGCGCATGTGCATTTCAAAAATATATATGAGGTTGTAATTATTATTTGCTAATTACATTGTTATGCTTTTACTGACTAATTTCTTATATATGGTTGTAAAAATATGGCAAAACTCATAAAAAATAACATAAACGCTAGCTTTCTATTGCTAATAGATGAAATTAAAAAAATATAGTAAAACTGAGAAGACATATTGAGTTTATGTAAATATATTAATCTCAGTAAGTAACTTTTGGTGTACTCTATCTATATTGCTTGTACAAAATTCATTAAACAACGTAACCAAAATTATAATATGAGTAAAATTTCGTATATGTAACAACAAGAAAAACGTTATCAGGATAGGGTAATTTTCAAAACTTACATAATAACAGAGAGTGTAAAATGTATCTAACACTGTTTAGTAGGGTATGTTAAGTTTGTATATTATAAGTAAACATGTATATTTGATAAAAATATGTAAGGAATGGCAGTCACACTATTGACACAATATTGTACATGTTTAAAGTATAAGTTCACAGATACCACTAGATGAAAAATATAAAGTTAGAAAAGAAGAATCCAGACATACAAGGTATATTTAGAGCATATTGGAGGTCTGAAATAACAAAATTCAAAGGAAATATATCAATAATATGTGAATGTATGTAGATGAACATATTGATATCGTCACTTCGATATTAAATGCGAAATATACCGTATTTGACATTAACTTTGATTTGTTTCTTCCATATTGAAGTGATTTATTGTTTAACGATATGTGAACATGTAAATAAAGAAATAATATAACATATATAACAATATAACCCAACTAAAATTTTATTTCACTCATTTTATTTAACTCGCGTTCAACTAGCCATTCATGTTCTACATATTATTTAGTTTCTTGTAGTCCCTAGACCTCATGTGTATTTTTAATTCTGTCTATCAGTAAACATTGCTTGCCCAGATACGTTGACGTCTTGATTTCAGAATTGTCGGATATATAGTCCATCTAAAATAACAGTGAACTCATTACTACTTATATACCATTATTTTTTATGACTATAAACATGATATAACAACTACTTACACAAAATGGCGAGATAAATAATACAAATTATAAGTCTATGAGATCTTGATGCCGAAATTGTCTGAGATATTCTAAAAACATAATGAAAACGTACCTGAGCAACCAATTTTCAATGACGGGATCGGTGATTATTACGATAGATACTTCTAGTGTCAGGTAATTTTGAAATATAATGGTACTGACAGTTAATATACTGGCAGCTAAACGGGTAATTAATTATGTTGGCAGATTATGCTACTGATAAATAATAGGGTCGATAAAAAATGTACTGCACAGTGCTGACAATAAATGATATTGATAATATCAATGACAATGGTAATCAGTAGCACTGATGGAATAACCAGGATGGTTAACAACAACCTTGGTTTCATAGTAGTCAAGAACATTGACGGATCATGATAATACAACAGACAATAACGGTAATTAAGAGCAATGATAAATTATGCTATGACCAAGTATGACGTGTGCACACGGTATCAGCTTATACAATAACCCTAACACTAACAATAATGGATGTACAATGAGATCAAGGACAACAAACCCGCAAAATCCTGCCACTAAGGTTAGTAAGCCTCACTAGGATTAAGCCAAAATATGAAGTAAATAAATAAGCAATACTTTAGCTATTGTGTACTCACTTCTCCAGCTCCAGCTATGATGAACGTACAATGCGCACAAGGGAAAAAGCCAAAGGCCACACGCTAGATGCGCTGCCACCTAGGGCCAATATAAACTACTTTCATTGGCGTTTATGTATGCTTCATATTATTCATAGATCATAATTGCGCATCAGTAACTTTGGCCACTTTGGCGTTAGTTTCTGGTTTACAAAATAGTTATAATTTATATCTACAGTTGCAATCATAAAGCTTCAGTTTACCGTAATTTAAAAATTATGGGAAGCATATGAATATTGGAAGAAAAAGTAAAGTAGAAGAGAATAAAATTGAAAACGATAAATTGATAAATAAATAATAAAGGGGAATTAAAAAGAGAAAATTGGAATACTCTGTGAACAAACACGCCATTTGATGAAACTCAGGTTGGGCGGCACAAACCACAGTAAAATAAACTGAATAAGAAAAAGACAGTGACTCCGACCGTCGCGTCTTCTTAAAAAGTAGACGGTATCCCGCCTAGTTCCTTTACATTATCGTTCAAATCTTTTTTTTTACATAAATGACCCAAAATTAAAATGTCTAAAATATCGAATTGCCAGATGGAAATACCAAGCACCCTAGATATTCGGAACGATTTATGATTTCCTTGAATGATACATGTCTTTGTATATGATTTCAGAAAAAAATATCGAGAAAACAAACAAATAAAAATCGCTTTTACATTTATTATATTAATTATATATATTCCCACCCTCTGAAAATATGTGGCGAGGTGAGGTAATAAGGTTACTGCTCCTTTAGAGTTTTGGAGATAAAAAAGCAAAGTTTCCGATATAGTCAAGGAAGGCGGAAAAATGAAAAAATGGGCGTTAAATTTATAGTTGGTCTTGCAAGATCGTCGTCGAGCTATTTTTATAGCGACAGCGGGAGAAAGAAACGGACAGAAAAAACAATTCACAATTTGATCGGACTCAACACGAACGAACATTTGTCAACAAGGACGGACGGCCAAAAGCGAGTTGTCCATCCGATATGTCATCGTCGGCAATCACACCCCAAGCGCCAATCACTCTCGCACGCTTCCGAAATTGAAAAAGCGCGACGAGTCACGTCGGCAATAAAGCCGACACATCGGCCGACGGAATGCGCCGCTTGCGTTTATCACGATAACGTTAAGGTCAAGCTCTCTGCGCAACACGAACCCCCCTTTGATACACTCCGAATCATATCCCTTTTCCCAAAAGATTAACTAGAACGGCTGGAAGCAATGGCTTCTCGTTTCCTAAAGGGCATCTACAATGCGACAATGTTAAACGTCAGCTTGCTTACATCGTTATTTTCGATTTTTCCTTCTTTACACTTCGCTACTATCCAACTTGGGCTTCGTCTCAGACGAACGAAAAATTACCCAAAACAAACAATTGTCCGTGTCTCTTTTAAAAATCAAACTTTTTAACATACTTTTTTCTTACATGGTTAATTTTCTACATTGATTATTATTTTCTTAGGCAAACTGGTATTGTATGATACTTTATCATTAATTATTTAATCAGGCCTATAATTTTATAAAAATTTGTAACTGGAACTGGATATTTTACAATAATTTTCATACCTTTCACTCATCTGGTGGACTACAATCATATGCTTTATAATATTGCATAGCTTATGTTGACTATTTTTTAAACTGACTTCAAAGAAGGAAGATGTTCTATGTTCGACTGTATATTTTTTTATGTTTGTTCACCGATTTCTCCGGAAAGGCTGCACTTCCGAGGTGATCCTATTGGAACCAAGTCAGGACCTGATGGCGGAATCTGGGTAATCGAGAAAACCCTCAAATTTCAAAGGCACGTACAATGTTTTCACATATTTTTTTTTACCAAAAATAATGAGATATTTGTGTATAATCATTGTATAATGTTATTGCTTAGCTGATGTGATGGAAGACATAACGCCTCAACGGTTAGGAGTTAGAGGATATTTCTTTAAATATTATGGGTACGTACATACAACTAATTGCTTACTTTGAAGATATATAGGTAAGCTGAAAGCAGGGATCAGACTGTTATATCCTTCAGGGGTATTTGAGGAGTTTTTAGTAAGGATTTGCTTAGCAAAGTCGTTCAGTGCAAAAGCCATTCAGTTTGCGATTTGAGCACTAACCATATTATATGGAAAGCCGTGCAAATATTACCGGCAACTGCCTCTATGGTGTAGTAGTTAGACCGTTCAGATAACTCGAGTAGGTCGCGGGTTCGATTCCTGGCGGGGGCAAAGACTTTTTGTTGCTGTTCTAGTTTGGTTAAGACATTTGATAAATCACCTAGGCTAGGTAGCGGACCTTGGGGTCTGAAGCGTTCCTTATTTTAAATAATTGTTTCTCTATTTCTATTTTTCCTCATACGGGCTACACCTTTACTTGGCCTACCCATTGTAGTATTTAACTGCGTAAATTATTGAGTAAATACCTAATACTAAAAAGGAAAAATGAAATATTAAAAAAATTGAACCGACTTCAAAAAATAAATAAGGAACTCACTAAAAAGTAAAAATAATCAAACTTCAAATCAAACACAAAAAAAACCGTTTAAAAATAAAATATGTACATAATAATCGTGTTAATAATTAAATAAAAATAAACAAAAACCTTATTTAATTTCCTCGGCAGTTCCAGTAAAAATGATTAATTTGAATCTGAAAGCTAAAAAAGTGTTACGTCTCCGGATATAAAGGTTTTAACAGAATGCATCGTTTTTCAAAAAATTATGTTCTAAGCCAGAAATAGGTTATAAAGATAAACAAAGATAAAGTTAAAGGAGTCTTTTATCAGCTTTTACGTGCGCATAGAAGAGTATTGTAGAACCAAATGTGGTAGACCACTGCCTAACACACATGCAGTTCCTAGTTGCAACCTAAATAGTAAGTCTGCTATTATGGTTATACTGTGCATAATAATATATACAGATCCTATTGATGAGAAAGACACAAAGCAAATGACAAATTCAATGTTCCAGTAATCAGAATTTGTTTTGTCCACGTCAGAATCTTTAAAAACTAATCTCTAAGTACATTCATTTTCGAAATTGAAACGTTTGAAAACTTGATAAAATATGTTTCTATATAGATTATATCGAAATGGAGTGATATGTGCCTTCAACTTCAGCTAGCCAGGAGGCAGGCAGTTTAACAGCAAAAAATTGTTTCTTGTGTGTATAATATGTCTGCTATTATTTATAATTCATATTTTATATTATCTAGAGGTCCTATACTAATTGCAGTTTTCTGGCCAACTTATGAAAATGTTAGAAGCTTGACATTTATACAAACAGGTAGTTTCTGTTTCTGAAAAATAATTTACTTGCAAAAATTTACATTTTCTGGATAAATAACATAGACAGGGTTACAAGTTGGGATTTTATAGAACAATTTCATAGCCTAGATAAAATCATGGAATTTCAAATGTCTGATAATTTAACTGGTCAATATATCATAAGAGGTAAAATGAATAAAATGACGGTTACATGCTGGACACAGATGTTCAGCAAAGCCGTGGGAAGGGCTAATATTATAGTTCTTTCGTATGCTAATATAATTCTGTAAAATTGATTAGAACATTCAACTATCCCCCTACCAAATGAGAATTGTGAAACGGCAATACTGATTCTGTTGTTAGATGAATTATTTGATATTTTAAATTCATGTACTTGTTACTCATTACCTGAAAAGCCCTTAAAAAGTGATGTAACCTCAATTTCTGGTCACATCGTTTTTTGGAGGGAAACCCTTTTTATCTTAAACACTATGAGATTTATGTGCTTACAGAAGCAACAATTAATTTCCATTCCATCAGTTATTAATTTGGCACACACCTTAAAAGGATTGATACGTATATATATATATATATATATATATATATATATATATATATATATATATATATATATATATATATATATATATATATGTATATATGTATATATAAATTGTTAAAGAAGAAAATATTCGTAATGATTTCAGCAGGAAGGTTTTGACATTTTTTTAGAAATATGACAAGGTATGGGATTAAAGAAGTTTCTCCGACACCTGACCATCTCGTGTCGGCATTTAAAAGCTTGATTATTAACAATTTTTTCTCTCAAAGACCACCAGGGGATCACGTCCACTGCGAAGAGGATGTCAGAAGCAGGTTTGAATGATTTATGCAATTTTTTTACAATTGGAGTAGTCAGTGGCAACCAAACCAATAGCTTTCACATTATCATTATTACAAAAAATATAGAAGAAAATATCAAAACAAATATGTCAGGTTTCATTGCCAAAAAGTAATTAAAATTAATTAAATGTGAAGACAAGTGTGACTTGCCAGTGTGACAAATGTTATCTTGCGGTACCAGGAATTTATTTCAATTCGTTTGTTTTCGAAAGCAAATTTAAAGAAAATTCTTTATGAAACGTTATGTCACTAAATGCCACTACGTTTTAAAATTATTATGTGTTCAAAATTCGGAGGAAGGAAATATAATTGTTGCTTGTCTATATACAATACTAGTATTTAAATAAAACATTTTATTGAAATTACATTTTTTAATATCCCCCTGTAATAGAAATAATATTTAGTCCTATTTTTTAAGTTCTCCCTGTAGTCAATAAAACCCGCTTTGTGCGTCTTTGGGCGATTCGGACTAACAAAACTTGGTTACATCTTTATACATGGGAGATCGCATTCTATTTAATATACCTATTTTGTCCATTTTATGGTTGCCTATGGGTGTGTGCGGTTTTTCATTACATGTAGAAAAAAATGGCACATTTTTAACTATATTTATTTAAGCTAATGAATATTTGAACTTGAACTAATAACAATAATAGTATATAGACGGATATATATGAATAAGAAACTAAATACAAGCGGTATAAACTGTAGGTTTCCTTGTATGAAAATTGTGGATATTAATTAATATACTTAATTTCCCTTACTGATGATTTATACAGGTGATAAAACCTATTCTTACAAGTGATACACTCCGTACGCTCCGTTGAAACTGTTAATGACGAGATGTTTCTTGTTACATCACAAATGGCAGAAACAGTGTACACTCCCTTATTTACACGGTTAACTTATTTGTTTGGCTGACTACTCTTGATGAGTGAATAATTTGTGATGCTCCTTCCTTTGACTCATAGTGGTAGTTTTAGAGATTGGAGAAAAGAAATACTCTACCACCTGGTTCGCTACATGTTTTCTGGGAACAGAAACCCATCCAACTGTCTTATTTTTGTGGGAAACGTGCGCTAGTAGATTCACCGAATATTCAAGCACGGTTACCCCTTCAATGTTTATTGCTTATTAATGGTTCTCGGCTTGCAAAATTGGCATATTATAGTTTCGATCTTCTCTTCACTAAGTGACAAGATATAAAAACAAATACCATAATAACATGTCTCTAATAATTTGGTACATTTGTTTTTGTTTCCTTTGACTATAATTCTTCTCTGAAAAATAACATTTTCCTTAAGAGTCCTTTAATTTGACTCTGAACCTATTCATATACCAAACGCCCAATAGTGTTTCATAAAATAAGATTTTTTACAAAAAGCAAGTCGAAATTGAATAAAATGAAACTTTGTGTGAGGTATTAAAACATTCTTTTTATTTTATTTAGAAAGTCCGTATGCCATTATGTATGGATTATAACATCCACCAAATATCTGCCGCGATTACTTACGGTAATACGGTCAATTTGCAGAATATTGGTAGTCAATTTTTTTTCTGGTCTAAAACTAGACGGTGGAAATGCATGACGCATACCTGGCCGCGGAGACTTGCCCTGGAGTGACAAGTTGGACCGGGTTATGTGGGACTGCCTCTGGGCTTACCAATACACTAAACCGAAACCGCCTCACAGTTGACCCCTGTGGATCGCTACTGCTACTGCATTAAATTTGGGGATATGGCACCCGCTGATCGGGTAGCCGTTATTGGGCACGAGGACCTGGCGATTCTATTGATTCGCGAACTTGAGTTAACACACGACTCGATACTGTCGAATGGGGGCAAAAGTTATGACTGCAGCGACGGATGAGGTCGTTTCAGCCTGGAATAAAAGGGGGGGGGGAGTTAGCGGTGACGCGGTGCTAAGCTTGAAGATTTGAGTTGAATCTTGAGGTACGCCAATTAACCTGGAAAAATCTGTTCGATAGATAGGACTTAATGGTTAAGTCTTCTGGGAGGCCTAACCTCACGCATTTTGCGATCAAACCGTCGTGCCAGACCTTGTCGAAGGCTTTGGTTAGGTCCAGAAGGACTGCTCCGAGCTTTTTACGTTGGTCAAGAGCGTGATGGATGTGTACGGCCAGATGGGTAGCCTGATAGACGGATGAGTGGTGAGCGCGAAAGCGCAAATTGTTCATCAGGAATGATGTTGTTGTCCTTTGTGAAAGAGTTGAGAGCGTAGATTAATGCCCTCTCGGTAATCTTCGAAATGGCACTGAGACTGGTCTGTAGTCAGATGGAGATGATTTTGCTCCTTTCTTGGGAATAACCGTTATGTGTGCGTGTTTCCAAGACGCCGGGAAATGTTGCAGCCTCATGATGGAGTTAATGATATTTGCTAGTTCCGCGAGCTGCTTATGTGGGAGCTTTTTTAACTAGGTAATCGATATTTCGTCGAAACCTGGAGATTTTTTGGTTTGAAGTTTGCCGATCCCAGTCTGTAAAGACTTTAGTAGAGACACGAAATGGTTGAAAAGAAAGGCTGCAGTTACTGGTCTTTTGATGGAGGTGGATTCGTTGATGACAGTGTCGTTTTTAGCTTTAGTGTTCTCTGCGAGTGGGAGGCATTTCATCGGAGCCTCGTATCTCTCGAGGAGCTTGGAGTGAGGAGCTCGAGTCTATTGGTAGTCAATTCATGTTACCTCTGCCACCATTCTCTCTAATAGTTCATGTAGCATGTCCAACCTGGTATTCGCTGTGGAGCATGTAGCGCTTCCCTGCTGAAACTGCATGCTATCCATGACCACATCATTGAAATTGTACTAAAATAAAGCGGTTATTGTCGTTTTCTAGGATTTTTCATAGATCTCTTGTTAGCGCTTCTCGACATCAGCCCGAAATACGGACAAATCAGTGCATATCAAGATCATATTCGTTGTCTATTTTTATATGAATTAAATTGTAAAAATCTGTCAAAAGTCATACTTCTAATGTTGTATAAAATATAAAAAATAATAAAAAATAATAACAGCCTAAAAAATAAAGAAGAACAAAGTCTTAAAAGTCGTGTCATTTTTCCGACAAATTTCAGAATACAAATGTTACCAGAGATATATGGTATAGTTTTTATTCTATTATATACTTGTTGGTAATACAGTACAGTAAGATACGTACCACGTAATAAGCTCTTGTCTATTGTTTGTCAAATATTCCTTCATCCAAACTCTTAAAATCAAAATGTGATGAACGATCATAAGAAAGATTATTTATTCTTCTACAGAAGGCTCGCAAATCTTGTTTTCCGAAGAACATTTTGTACTTTTTTGCATTCCCATGCAGTGCAACATGCATATATTATAGGTTAATGCAGTATTTATTCTGTGAAAATTCTCATTATTTTTTTGAACAGTGTTATTTAATTGAATTAACAGGATTAACGCTGACCTAGTATGTTGTATAATTGTACCTAGTTGTATAATTTAGGTAATTACTTTGAATTGTATTTTTTTCTGTTATTTTTCTTATTCGGGAAACAAAAACCAACGGAAAGATGATGTTGAAGACTATTAATAAAAGTTCTGGCCTGTTAAAGACTATGAAAAAGTTCCACAAAAACGGATTAAATCTGCTTCCAAAATTGTGCTCATATTTAATTTATTTGATACTTAATTCTCACTCTCTTATATATAATTATTCTTCCATTATAAACGTTTATGCTACTATTTTTGATTATTGTGTACACAGCCCCAGAGGTATGCTTTTTAAATTACTCGTAAAAATAAAAAGAAAAAGAACTTACAGAGGAGGATGGTATTCGGTATGGATGTTTCTTATAATTCCTTCGATATATATACATTCTTGCTAACAAACTGACTGAGCTCATCGATTTTTACAAGTGGATTCTCATTTAGCAGGCTCCTATTCCCGGCGCTAAATAAGTTCTTCAGGTAGGAGAACACTAACTAAATGTATAACTATACACCGTCCAAACTGCTAGAGATGGTCGTACAAAAACAGATAAAGATTAAATACTCCTACATACGTTTTTTAGACACTTATGGATTCTGTATCATTGTGTATTCTGTATATGGTATCATGTACATTCACAGACGCCACGAAGTGGTTAGGATATAACACAACGAACACTATTCGGCAATTTGATATTTTAGTTAATTATTGTTTTATATTTTATAATATATTTTTATCTTTCCTATAATTTTTAAATTAGTTTAAATGAGAATGATAATATCGTTGCATGGTTGCAACTATAGAGTTTAAATTATAAGCCAGAAACTGATGCTAAAATGGATATCAGTAAACAAAACGATACTGGGAGATTTTAATATCTCCTAATTTAACAATTTAATTATATTTAATCCGGTCTATTCTAAGTTTTGTTTATGATACCTCTACGTCTAGATGTCTCACTCATTACACCATTCAATCGTAATATAAAGACACAGTCTCATTTTTTTGAATATACAGGGCCCTATCAGTTGGAAAAGGGGCATATTTAGAATCTATTAAATACAAAAAGAATAAAATAGACAATACGTAACTAAACGATTGTTGAGTGGCAATAGTATAATAGTATTCAACAACAATAGTATTCGTTTACTCTTTCTATTGTTAAAATGCATGATTGCCTGTGGTGTCTTTTTTGTAACATATTCAAGTTTTTGCTGATGGTTTCTTCGTTGCTTCTTTTAATTTTTTTCAGGCGTTGACTTTGCGCTCCTTTTATTTGTTTCTGTGTATAACCCTTCCGGAGCAGAATTTTTTGTATTGTTTCTTTTTCTTGTTGTTCACTTTGTGATTCTGTTAGCCTTTCTCATCTTATGATTAAGGTCTTCACTACCTGTAGTTGCACTGAGTATTTTTCGGTACACTCGATATCCAATTATTCCGTTTTGCTCTTTATACACTAGCATAATAATCCAAGAATGGGAGTCATATTTTATTGATATCATATGCTACAGTACTGAAGTTTTATACTTAGTAACGTATTCGTACACAACCAGATGGCTTTCTTGTTAATTTGCTAAACAAAATGGATTCGAAAGTTGAAACAATGATTTTCAAATGCGCTAATAAAACAATGCTGGAACCTACTATTTTCAAGACAAACTTGCACTCAAAGAATATTGAAAATTCTCTCTAGGCATCTTAGACTAAATAATGTAATATGCAGTGACGAAGCCCATTATTTTTATGTTTTGTGTTTTTTTGTTTCATTTTTATTTAACTACTTACTGAATATCATAAAGCCTTATGCTCCGCAAAATTCACGTAAAGAGGCCGAAATGTAAAGATAATATAAAAATGGCCAGAGATTCTTCAATGCTGAATGACCTAAAGAATGTATGTGTTCACATTGTTCTTACGTGCTTATTATGTATCTCACGTATTTGTTTTATTTTCTTATCATCTGTGTTTTTCTTCAATTCATTACCAATAAAAATTTAGAGATTTGGCCGATTAGGCCCGCGGTCTTCATTCCTCTAAATTGATGCTGTGATATTGAGACGATATAACTAATACATTTTATAAAACATCTTATAAATTT
Source organism: Rhynchophorus ferrugineus (assembly GCF_030347505.1). Classification (NCBI taxonomy): domain Eukaryota; kingdom Metazoa; phylum Arthropoda; class Insecta; order Coleoptera; family Curculionidae; genus Rhynchophorus; species Rhynchophorus ferrugineus. Next base: position 6,231,406 of record NW_027472584.1, on the reverse strand, counting down.
GTTGTTTAAGCTTTTGTGAGTACTGATCTGTGATTATTTAACATGTAAATAATAAATTGATTACTAAAGATGAAACACGAAAGCGGATGTTATAGTAGATCCTTCATGTCTGTAATATGGATGATCATCAATTTCTAAATAAAGTAATTTTGTGAATTTAATCTACCATCAATAAAATCAAGATAACAGCTCTTTCATTGATCAGACAGACGAGGGAGGATATCAAAAATCCTGAACAGTTGTGCCGTGAATATGTTAACGTATTTACGGACTGATGCCTTTGCTAATAGTTTATAAGACTTAATACTGTGCTGTGTTGTTTTGTTATATTAACGAATTAGTAATAGTAAAAGTAGAAATGATCAAAAATTGATATATAAGGTTGAATGAATTTATTTAAACTTATACATAAATTCATCTATCTTGTGCTATGAAAATTTACTTATAATTATTTATATATTTTAAATATTATTATATTGCCTATTCGTAAACACAATGTTCCTAATTAAGTATGTTCGTAATTATCTGTGTCAGTCTAATTTACCCTACTTAGAGACGATTACCCTAATACTTTTTCATATAATTATATTGTTAATTGTGCCACCTTACCAGTAAACGCAGAATTTGCAAAAATATATTAAGATCTTATTTAAAAATAGCAATTAAATCTAATTATTTGACGAAATTCTTTATTTAATAAAAGCGAACTAAACGTAGGGTCCAACAAGTCGAAAATATCCAAACTATGCGTAAACTTTAATACAGAATAAACCACATTAAACTTAGTTATTCCAAAGAAAATTATAAACAAACTTGTTTTCGAGTTAATAGTTTAGGCTAGATGTAAACTTGCAATGAGACTTTTTTATTTTGTTCATTGTTTTGCTTTGGTATTCTCGCAAATGAATTTACCCTTTCCAGAAAATTATAAATCAATGCAAAGGAGTTATAAAATATGAGCGATATTGAAGTTTGCTTTTTATCACATTTTTATACGTCGTTTGAACATATACATAACTCGTGCACACTTTTATCGTTATGTTTATGTTTCGAAAGTTTACTTATTTTACGAAAAAATAATACACCTTTATACGTACGCTCCCTCGAAATTAACCAAAATAGTGCTTCCAATGCCATACCTCTCGCTCAAAGACGCGCTAAATTCACCTTGAAGGTCGTTGCGGAAATTTATATCCTTTTCATGTAGCATCTTAAGTGTTCGTACCACCAAAGCCACTCAGCTATAGCCTCATCACATCGAAAAATCTTTTACCGGTAGATATTTTGACCTCATCTTCTCAATATAAATTCACTAACTTTCAGGCCTTCCCCATCCATCCTTTTCTATAAACAAATCTATTATTATTGTACGAATAGGATTTTGGTTAATATTTTAAAAAAATCGAATTCAATGACTATCGATCAGCTTATATCACTATGCAAATAATTTGATGAATGATTGATCAAAGAGAAATGAAGGTGTTGATGCCGCTGTTATAGGTGCATCCATACCACAATTTTCACCCGTGAGCTGTTTGTCTTTAGGAAATAATTTGAATGGCTATTGAAGGAAGAGTCTGTTGAATGGCTGATCTGCACGGATTCTTCTAGCGCGTTAAGTGCAATTCAATCACGCTCATATAGTCCATCCATTAATAATTAACGCATATAACACGCTTCAAGAGTTTACTACACTAGGCAAGAAAATTTCTCTAGCCTGAATTCCCAGCTATAAGAGAATTAAGAGAAACGAAGTTATTCAACTCATGGCCAAGAACGTCATTTCAACTGACTCTCACTATCAACACGTCATACAATATTAAGATATATTCCTTTATATTGAATTTAAATTGATTGACATGGCTGATATAAGCTGATACCTAATTAAAGATAGCGATAAGTTACGGCCAATAAAACACAATATTTTCTCCTCCATTCTCCTTTCTAAATCCAGATCTTGCCAAATTATCCTTAAACGACTTATGCTAGGCGGTATATATATATATATATATATATATATATATATATATATATATATATATATATATATATATATATATATATATATATACATATATGTATATATATATATATATATATACATATATATATATATATATATATATATATATATATATATTATATATATATATATATATACATATATATATGTATATATATATATATATATATATATATGTATATATATATATATGTATATATATATATATATATATATATATATATATATATATATATATATATATATATACACATATATGTAGTCTTGTCCCATTTTGACTTTTTTATCATTTTGTTATGTGTATTATTTATTTTATATTCATTTTGTGATCGTAATCATATCGTAGTCGTCAAATAATACATGTGTTGAGGCGACAAAAAAGTATATATAAGTGTCTTGAAGTTAAATAATATTAAACATTCTTTTAACGTAATTTTTCACCTACACCCTAAGGTTTTGTAATATGTAGTATATATTGTTTATAATATGTACGAGATTATGTTGACTAGAATTAATGCGATTAACTAACGCACTACGTAAGACACTGTGTGATAAAGTGTGTATTGCTCGATAATATATAGGAGGATATATAGGATACTAAGGATATTGAACATTATTTGATTTTTTAATAAATATGATATTAATTACCTAAAATTTAGAAAGGAGATGCAATATTATATTATTGCCAGAATTATATAAATAACTAGATAAAATGCTTCCGCAGATAAGACCGCAATTAATAATTAATTACAAATTTTGCCTTTTTAGTAGATTACTTTCACTTAAGATAATATTGCAACCGATTTAGTATAAATGCCCAGTAAAATTTCGTGGTTATATAATATTTTAAGTGTGTTCAGTTTCTTCCTTAGGTTGGTTGACACAAATTAGTATTTCCACGATGGAAGTAAACAATCCTTTCATTTGGCAATAGAGATTTGAAAAAATATGTTAACTGTACATTGATTAATTAATCAACTTAAGTTATTTTAAATTAAATATCATTGTTGAGTTTTTGGGGATGTTATGGTTTGGTGAATGAAGGTTGGAGGGACGAAGTAAAACAGTGATGGTTACATGATATGACCGTTATTTATCGACGTTATATAAAATATGAAAAATAGAAAGGGAAAAGGTAGAGCAGTAGAGTGTAACTTGAATGACGCTTGCGTAGTCGATGGTTATGTCTGAACCAAGCGGTGGTCAGTAACTGAATGAATCAAAGTGCCCCTCAATGATATCCCAGATCAACGTATCGGGATTTCCTGATATTCGTTATCGTTTAGTGGTCATCGCTGCTGGCACCCCGCACGTATTTAATATCTGGGATAAGTTTTTGGCTATTTTGTAGACCGCTAGTGAGATAGAATTCAACATAACCCAGGATCGCTATAAGTTACTATAATATATAATTATATCAATGCTAATTACTATATTTTTTCCATTCAGAGTTCTATATTTTTTCCATATCCAGAGTATATTTGTTTTGTAAGAAAAAAAAACGAAATCGAAAAATAAAAATACACGATAAAAAGCAAAGAACCTCTAGCATCGTAACTTCCTTCAGATAAATAGTATAAATAACTAGAGGAAATGTGTTCCCTACTAAGGTCGTGCCTAGTTTTTAATTCGTAATAACAAAGTATTATCTTTTTTTGTTATGATCACGTAGGAGATGTTTCCACAATGAAATATGTTCCTGTTATATTTGATTTAACTTTTCGCAATTTTGTAATTCTATTACTTTATTGGAATATGGAAAATTGCTTACAATATTCTAACATCTCTGTTTATTTCTATTATTACTTTTTTTCTCTTTTTAAATTATTGAAAAATTATATGCAGAAAAGCTATGATGAATGAAATGATTGAAATAAATGATTATCGGTACAGTGTGTGATTAATACAATGAAACTATTAATATCCGACATTTATTAGTACATGGTATAGCTCCCCGAACTGATATGGTTTTTTAACCCAGGCATACCATCTTTGTATTAACTTTTAATTTTTGTTGTTTATGTATACATTACAATACTAGTTTATTCAATAAGTTTCATCGTTCGATATTGAATATACGATTTTGAGGTCAACAATAGTAAAAAATATGTTTTATTATTCAATGAACTTCAGTACACTCATTCAATCTGTGAATTGGGCACCAAAACTATTGAAATACGCTTCTACGAAAGAAATACAAGGTAGCTAAATTTGGGTAGTAGGATGGTTTCTGATGTTGGATAGGAGAGACTGTTACTAAATCTGTTACTGTTATTAAAACATTTATACTAAATCAGTTGATGAAAAATAATGTTTTTATTTTAACTAGAAAATTGCTCTTTAGCCAAAATAGTATTTTAATATGTTGATTTTGCTATAATTTTATTGAGAAAAGATTCCTCGCTTGATTTCGACATGGAATATCGGGCTTGCGAATGTCAATCTTTGGCCTGCTGTTTTTCTCTATACTCTTTAGCATAGCAATGAAACGAGGTATAAAACACTTTTAATTTTAATAATAAATTGCATTTGAACAAGTTTTTGCTCTACTGTTTGCGAATGCGACATACATTGCATATATATTTAATTAAAAGACTGAACATTTTAATGTTTCAGTGAAATTTAGTTACACAATGAGTAAATATTTATTTAATTATGAAAATTAATTTTGCTTAATTATAATTTATCATAAATATAGCGTTATTGAACTAGTTAACGTTATTAAATTGTGTTGTTGATGTAACAGGTCAATTGAAAAGTTCTAGGCCTACCATAGTAAAACACATTTTTTTGGAAAAATTAGTTTTTTTATTCAACATAATTCCCTTCAAGGGTGATACACTGATTATAGCGATCCTCCAACATTTCGATACAATTTTTGTAGTACGATTTGTCCTTTGCTTAAGAATGGGCCTCAGTTTCGGCAATAACCTCATCATTCGACGAAAATTTCTTCCCAGCGAGCATTCTTTTGAGATCTGAGAACAGGAATTAGTCGCTGCTAGCCAGATCTGGAGAATACGGTGGATAATAAAGCAATTCGAAGCCCAATTCATGCATTTTTGCCACCGTTTTCATTGACTTGTGACACGGTGCATTGTCTTGGTGAAGCAGCACCTTCTTTTTCTTCAAATGCGGTCGTTTTTCGGTGATTTCGTCCTTCAAACTGTCAAATAACGCTATATAATAGTCACTGTTGATGGTCCTTCCTTTTTCAAGGTAGTCAATGACATTTATTCCATGCGCATCCCAAAATATAGACGCCAGAACCTTGTCAGCCGACTGTTGGGGTTTCCCACGCTATGGAGCAGGTTCATCGTGTGCTGTCCACTCGGATAACTGTTGATTGAACTGGAAAAAGTGAGAATGATGGAGCCATTTTTCATCCATTGTCACATATTGATGCAAAAACTCGGGTTTTTTACGCTTGATCATATTCAAACACTGCGCCGAATCATCAACTCGTGGTCGTTTTTGGTCAAAAGTGAACTCGCACGGCACCCACTTTGCACAGAGCTTTCTCATATCGAAATATTCGTGAATGATATGATCTACACGTTCAGTTGATATCTTTATAGTATCTGCTATTTCATTCAATTTCAACTTACGGTCATTCAAAATCATTTTGTGGATTTTTTCAATCTTTTCGTCGGTAACAACCTCTTTTGGACGTCCACTGCGTTCACTGTCTACGGTGCTCATTTCACCACGTTTAAACTTAGCATATCAATCCTTGATAGTTGAATATCCTGGAGCAGTGTCCGGCAACTCGGCATCAAGCCAAGTTTTTGTTTTAATTGAATTTTTTTCTTTCAAAACGCAATATTTTATCAATACGCGAAATTCCTTTTCACAAATTTTTTTCACAATAACAAAAGTTGCTTCACTCAAAATGCTATAATTTACAAACAAATGATCCGACAGCTGTCAAATGTATACTCGCAGGGTTAGGGCTAACTAAAAAATATATCGATTTAATTCTAGTAGCACCATCTATGTGTCAAGCTGGGGAGAATTGACCTGTTATTTCTTATTAAAATAAATTTTGCAGAAACCCAATGCATTTTTAATACAAATAATCTGTTAATAATAATTCCATTTTATACTTCTTCTTTTCTCATTAATTCGCTAGAAACCCAATTTTCTATTAATTAATAAATAATAGTTCATAAATAAATAATCTGTAAAAATAAAATTTATTATCTATTTTATTACTACTAGTATGAACATTTGGAAAATCTGATTTAAGCGGATTTTTCAGTTTAGCGAATAGTAAAAATTGAAAATATAAAGACTTGCTCTTGGAATGCATCAACACATTTTCGACGCGTTTTATTATGTATGAACGTGTCTGGGTGATTTATGGCTTCTTTTCTGATCAAATATATTTAGTAAAATAATCGCATACGCCAGAGTTATCTGCCTTTTCCGCATCTGATTGATTTTGTTTTCTGTATTTTATAAAGCTTACTTTTATAAATTCATATATATTTACATATCTTGAATATACACTCTCATTACTCATATATTTAGATGACGTGGAAATATTAATAACCGGAGATGCTAAATTATTTAAAATTTTAATTTTGCCATTATAATTAAATTTTTTAAATTTTGTTTCTTAAGCTATTTGTGATTGAATTTGAAACATTTAATATTTTTGTGAAAAAGATGAAAAAGATACAATTTACAAAAGGCGTAAAATATGAAGGTATAGACGAAAAAGTAGATACTATAATAACTATAATAATAAGAAAAGTTACCTATTCTTGGTAAGGTTTTTCTAGAAGACTGCCGAAGAAGAGGGGGAAGTTAAATGATGGGAAACAAATATAATTTGGTGTTCTAAAAATAAGTGGTAAACCATTATTATTAAATATAGAGTGGATGTATTGGCGGTAATATCCTTAAATGAGTTACCATTAAGTTGGGCATTGAATTAATACAAATAAAAGTAAAGAGTAAAGTAATAAATTATTAATGAGTTAAAATAAGAGGGTTACAAAATTACAACAGCATATATGAACAACCTGACTGTACAAAGAGTACTACTAAGAATTGGGTTGTTAAAATAAGATAGTTTGAGTGAGTTTACAAGTAAGAGCACATTGTTAGAGATTAAAGTTCCGATTATTAAAAAAAAATGTATTTTTTAAGATCTGCCAATAATAGTTATTCCAGTACAATTATGATGAAGATAGGTTGGATTAATGGAATAAGGTTGAACGATAGATATTAATATCATATTATTTGTTAATATTTACCTAGGATATGATACTAAGTTTATATTATGTTAGCGCATTAACACGTTACTAGTGCTTTTTCTATATAATGCCATGCTAAACTATCTCATTTTAATTAAATATACAGTTTCCATCATCATTAATTATTACTACAGATCATAAAAAGTAACAGTAAAAGCACTTAAATTATGTAGTAAAAAAAGAAAAAGGTGACGTGTTTAAAAATTGTTGTCATTATCCTAGTTTAGTCACTATGTTCAGTATAAAATGGGCACATTCAAGGGACAAATTCCTACAAATCACCTTTTGTTTCCATTTACCCAGTGAAACAAAGACACATTTGTTTATCAAGATTATTTAATAACATATTATATTAAAGCTAAATTTACTTAAATAATTAATTAATTTTATTGATATAAATTTATTTTATTTGTTTTATTACATTAAAATAATAATGTCAATAAATATTTAAATCGTATTTTATCAATTTGTTCATATATCTATACAAAACATAAAGAAAATGAAATACCCAGCATAAGGAAGAGAAACAAAACAAAAACTGATGTTAGATGATTCATAAAAATTAATTTTCCGGCTTTGTTGGAAACTTTCGGTTATTTAATTAACCAGTTCTATGAGAGTTTTCCGTTTCAACAGTTCGTTTAGCGGGGCTATATATCGTAAAAGCAATGGAATTTTACAGTATAAATATGTCAGAGCGAACATTATATAAAAGAAGGGCAATAATAGATTTTTTGTGTAGTTAAATCCGATATTAAGAGAAAAATAAAATTACTTTCTAATTTAAACATATAAAGATCATGCAACAAAAAATTATTTTATTACATATTCACTATTTTGTCTATTTATAATGCTTCATGTTGAGAATTCAAATCAATAAAAAAACGATAGCCGTTATTGTAAAAATTATTATATCCTATTATGAAATCAGTTGTTAGTTTACACACGTTGTAATTCTTTGATATTAAAATTAGCAAGCAGGTGCATTACAATGCTACAAGCAGATGAGGAGTAGTGAGCTGTTAACTGCTATGAGCTACTGAAGAAACAACTGAATGGGCACCAGCTGAAGAACTTGCAAGGAATGGCAAAGCTGTCGAGACTATCCCCGTCTGACATGGTTAAAAATAGCGTGCAGTTATTAAACAAATTAGTTTGCTGTTGTTGTGACAAAACATTGATAATGGCAGCGACTACACCGGCCTTTAATTCATTTTAGACTACGCTTCTGTTGTAGTTCATCATATATCTCAATATTGAATATACAGATTAAGTTAAAGACATTACGCAAAAACCACATAGTTATATCTCTGTATAATACTAATCAACGGTTCAAACTAATGTATCCATACCAATTTTTAATGATTATTTTGTTTTATATAAGCAGGTCGTAATGAACTATATCCAGCAGATGGCTCGGCTTCCACTTCGATGGTAAACAATATATAAAGACAGTATTTAAAACTTGTACACTGGGTGCTGCATTTGCTAAAAATAACAGATCAATATCGTCATCAATCTATAGCCGGCACTTATGGTCTAGTCCTCAACTAATACGCTGCTGTTGCTGTGGCAGGACTTTGGGAATATTCTTCTCTAAATATCGCCAGTGTTGATGTTCTCCTTGGAGTGCGTATTAAGTATTCCACTTGAAAGTTCAATTTAGGTATAGAAGTCAACAGGTATTTCTCAAATCGATTAATCAAACTGTATCCAATAATATCCAGGGTTATATCGATCTGGTGAATTTAGATTAGTACACATTATTGCAATTGTTTCCTTTTGGATCATTTGGATATAAAAACATCAAGAACATAGATGTTCAGAAAACAATCGCTATACCACTTAATTGTATGAATATTATGAATATTCACGATCATAGAGAAATATATTGTTTTAACTTTTAGTTTATTTGTTAAGCAGTTAGTTTTTGCTTTTCTCGTATAATGGTAAACGTTTTTCATCAAATTTTTTATAAAATTTAGCGGTATAATCAGTTTTGAAAAATTCATTTCTTTTTCATTTACTTTTCTCAAATAAATTAAAATAAAATTATAATCTCTTAGTATTACAATTATAAAATATAGAACCGATTTCTTTAAGAAATTAAGAACAATGACTTACATAAATAAATGTGTAAATATTTATAAAAATAATATTCACAAACAATGTATTTTATGATCTTTTGTAACAATTTACAAGTACAACACCTTAAAGGCTCTAAGTTAAAATTTGCTCCTGGTTATCAAACTCTGGGAACGACATCAAAGAACCTTATAATGCACAGGTTATGTCGCTTTCAGGAGGCCCATTTTCTTATCCTAAAACTAACTTCTCCCGCAGTATTAAATTTAATACATTGATATATAGTTCAAATATGACGATCTAATATAACCTATTCATCATATCAATTGTTTTATATATTTTTTCATATTATGAAAAAAGTAATATATTTTATTGGCCTCCATTTTAGGCCAGAAAAATTAATTAGTAACCCAACGGTAAGACTCTATAAAGTTTGCATTGAATTTTAACATGAATTGGCAGATTTGCCAGAGGTTGAAGAATGGTGATTTTTATATTGTGACTGACTATTGCAGCATGTGCAATTGTAACAGAAGGTAACATTATAGTATTATCTGGATGTGAACATGTTTGGCGCAATTGTGTATATTCTGTAAGTAAAAATGATTTTGCTGCGGGTCTATATGAATTCAGTCGTGGAAGAAAAGCTTAAAAACACCAAGACATTCTATCTATAGGTGAAATCCATAGAATAAGTAAAGAAATATGGATTTAACCATAATATTAATTGTATCACCCACCCTCCAATATGTCATGGATGAGGGAAATATTAGGTTTCCAGTAGTATTTTTTTAACCAATCGAATAGATGAACAAGTTCACGATTTTTAGATATTCCTGATACTTAGATAAAGCTGTAAATTTATTTAATGTGTCATGTTCTTGACATAAATTATTACCTCTTTTAGATGATCTTAAAAAAATATATACAAGATCTCGAAATTCAGTATTTTATGACCGATGACGACCTAAAATATTTTAATGTCTGAACAAAAGTTATAGTGAGCAAAAGTGGAGTTATATGTTGGTGTAACAAGAAAGCGATAGAACTAGATTTTTAGATTATTATATATACTTTATAGTATATACTTTTATTATTGTAAAAGAAATGGACAAAGATGACGGCTCGTTTCTTCCGGGATAATGCAATATTTTACACAAATATGGCTATTGAATCATAATTTATTGAAAAGAAATATACTGAAGAAGCACACTGGAGTGATAATTGAATATCTATTGGATGTGTTGGATGACGTGCTGATAATAATCAAGACAAGGTGATTGTGTTAGCTCATCAGAAATTTGAAAAGACTAAATAGGAGTATATAATTAATATCGATTCTCAGCACTCGGCAAATTTGAAATAAAGCCTCAAGATAAAACGTATAATGCAACTTTTAATAAAATATGCATATAGTGCTGTAGTGACTAAGTGTATAGGATTTGTGTGCATCGCTATGTTTGTAATTTAGGAGAATACATAATAATACATATGTTGTGAGCATGTTCATATGGTTAGAATGTATGAGGAGCGGAAGGACACTACCTCCATTGCAAATGATATAGAAAGTGCATGAAAAGGCAGTGTGAGTTAAACGTAAATATAATAAAAGAACCCTACACCATACAATTATTGTGGGACGTAATAAGTATAGTTTAAGTCCTTAAATAATATATGCATTAGATGCCATTACTATAATATTAAATGAATTATATTTCCATATTTAAATGATAAATTATTTTTTAATAACAATTATAATGCATTATTCAGCATATTATCGTCTAGTCTAGTGATCTTTTCGAAAAGAAACCGCCGGATGAACCAGCGCACAAGACATTCTGATACTAGTAGCATCAATATCTAATAATGTTCGTTAGTACTGAGATTTAATTTTATAGTAGATTTTTTTCTGTCCATTTCTAAGTTTTTTCTTATTAAATCGTATTTCAATGATAGAAGTAAAATAACAATCTTAGCAATACTTGTTCTATGTTGCACACCTAAATTACTACAAAAAAAGTAAATATTTTTTCAATGAAATCACTTAGGTTCCATCGTGGGTACATAACGTGTACTTAATATAGTACTAATATAGTACCTTGCCCTCATTTTACACTAACATCACACATCTTAAAAGGCCAAATTCTCTCGAATCGTATTAACCAATACCCTCTGTTAAGAATCCAAACCGTTTCAATATTGAATTTATGAAGTCTTTGTTCATGACCCTGGGCCAGGTTTTAATGGTCTTCATTTCTAAATTTCTATAGATAACAGATTTCTGAAGTACTATAGGGCATTAAAAGCACCCCTTAATACTTTGTTCTGAAACCGCTGGATCATGTCGAGATAGTTCTTCTTGTAACCAATATCCATATGGGCTTAAGGATATTTTTTATATAATAGTAGGGGGACCTAATATTATTTCTGAATAATTTTTTTTTGCATTAATATATTGCACTTAAATATTATTTATTCTGATAAGGATGTCAATGTGTAAAATTGGTGTTAAAACATTTGGTCTCATTCAATCTGTTTCTCACTTACATAGCTCAATTGTTAATCTTGGTTACTAACTTTTGCAATTTCATTGCTGCTTGTTGCTCGTAGTCTTATACCTATAACTATGTTGGCAATATCGCCAGCAACACCGATGTAGAGTAGATAAAGGATCGGTCACAACACAGTCCTCTGTGGCACTACCGATTATATTTCATTCAATTCCTAATAAGCATCTTTATGCTTAAGCTTGAACGCTCTATCCGAAAAATAAAAGTTTAACAAATCTATAAACTGCAAAAACATCGTATTAAAAATATGCGCTATATCTAGAAAAACAGTAGCACTTCTTTTTCCGTAGACTCTTATAATAAGACGTTTTTTTAGTTTTCTGGGTTTAAGTATCATTATCATATCCGATCATAGATTTATGATAGGTAAATATTTCAACCCAAAAGAAGCACTAAGTGTGTAAGTTTTAAAATCGCTTAATCTGGAAATTGGTTTGAAAATTCTCCTGTAATCAAGTTAAATACTCAGAGTTATTTTTTTCTTTTATTTCCGTTGTAATTTATTTTGGAGGGTAAGTCTAAGATCTTCATCATTTATGAAGATTCTCCCAGTTAAAAGAACCTCATCGTTCACTTGGAAAGTCATGTCATTTCAGTTCTATTTAAATTCTAAATGACATCTGAAGAAAATTTGAAGGTGACGAATTATAAGTTCAAATTATATGAAATCATATGTATGTTTTGAAAGAGGACTCGAAGAAAAATTAGTGAGGAAATTATATAAGCAAATATCAAAAAAGTGATATTTTAACATAATAATGCAGTCACAGGCCTCATAATTAAGACATTTTACTATTAAATACGACATTTTATCTGATTTATCGCTGTTTCTTTTTTAAGAAAGCAATAGAAAGCGATTGATAATTCCATGAATAAAGAATTTCCATAATAAATATTTTAATTTATAAAGAAGCCTGTTTTTGTTAAATATTGGCTTATTTATGCTCTATCTACTCTTAACATAATATAAGGTTAAAGGGAGCAAATGATAAATAGATATCAATATATGTTCAGAAATCCACACAATAAGTTAAATAAAAATATTTATAAATATAGCAATACGCTTGAAAGAAAACTGATTTGATATACAGTATAATATACCGAGAATAAAAACTAGTTCACTTAAAACATGTTGCTATTGAATAATCCTCGTAATTATTTGTGATTCCAGGCTAACGCAAAGATACATTACCTGTCAAAAGGAATACATAGCAAACGGATGCCAATAGAAGTTTCGGAAATATATGCAAAACTATGTAATAAGTTTAAAAAGTTTAAAACAGAACAGAAGCCAAGGGAAACACTGTTGGGAACATCTTACGGGATTCTGAACAACAGTCAGGATGAAAGTGACAGGAACCGAGCTTAACGTCAAACCAAACAATATTAAAGTTTTCTTCTTAGGCAACAAGTTTGTAAAACCTGTTCTAGTCAAACTTTTCCTGTATAAGTTTTTCGTCCAAGTTAAACCTTGTTTTCTTAAAATAAGATATTATAATATTGGTGCTTATTTGCTTCCGAGCAATTCGTGAAAATGACAAAATTAACTTTCATAATTAGTTTGACAGAAAACCAACAAACAACAAAGATTTCAATATGTTACGGCTTTATTATTCCTTAAAATGCAAATACTTCAGTTTTAATATACAGCGTCTTTAATAAATTTTTCAAAATTTCTGTATTATAAATGCTTTATATATAGGATTTCTAATACACGAGGCAGCTGATGATTGATAACATATTGGTAAATATAGTTGATAAGTACCTACTGTCAACTATAGATAATCAATGTTTATTGCATATTGTTAATGATCCATGGTTAGATCCTTACCGTACCCTTTCCTCCACGGCGTTAATTACATAATGAGGCTTCTTGGAAGTATAGTAAGTATATAGTATATGTATAGTTCTCTTTATATTTACGTGTTTATTTATTATATATTGTTTTACTTATTATATAAAATTGTCCTTGTTTATTTTGTTATTATTTAAAGAATTATATTAATATGTGTGTTTATAACCACTGATGTACGAAGACGATAGTTATTCCATGGGGTTGGTTTTAAAACTTTGTAAATTATTGGAGATTATATATTTGGGATCCCGTGTTGTGAAAATGATTAGGTGAAGTACTGCTAGATATCCATTGCGTCTTGCTCAAGCGGTGAACAATAGTGAAAAGATAACGATAGTATCCTTGGGAGTACTGAGCACATGTTTGTATAAATATTTTCAAGCGGTTTAGAACCAATAATGTTAGGTTATCATTTTATAAGAGTGTCTCTCATTTTTATATATCTGGCAAAGACTTACCTACGTGAGTTCCAAGCGATTAAATTTGGAATATGAGAGAGATCATCTGTATTAAAGTTTGGGTTTCCTTTTTTTAGTATAACACATAACATGTCCTAAGAATTAGATCGTCTTTTGAAATGAATCCAATGTAGATATTGAGTTTGCGAAGACCTTTGATTCCTTATATGGTATACCATTCGAATGGTCATAATATAGTTTGAATAAAAAAACCGTTTAAAAGGCGAAGGATATGAGGTTTATTAGTTCTGGTAAATCGTTTTCACCAAAGGAATGTTGAAGAATTGAAGAATGCGGAACAGACTATCAACCAAAGTCAGAAACACAGCATAGGGAAGTTAGTTGACCTGAAATATTCAATTGCAAAAAGGATTTCACGAAGGTCCTATATGAACATTTTCTAAAGTTCAACTGTCAATTTTCATCTGAATATTTTTGCTGCCGATTGTGGGGATCTTCATTTTCTTGGTATTCTAGATTTTCACCATATCGAAAAACAAATAAAGGTCTTATTTGATCTTCATTTTTTCTATATAAGTTTGAAAAATTAGACTTTTACATTACGGTTCCTTTTTTAAAAATTGCTGTTTGTTTCGATACATATTAGACTGATTAAATTGAGTATTTGATTATTCAATCTTACGCCTGGGAGTTTGGTTATGAGTATTGTGGTTAACTATATGAGTATTGTAGTGTTGCCATAACTAGCTATTCATGTTAATTGTTGACCAGAATAATTATTTTTTGAAAGATAATTAATCAAAATTATCAATAATAAATTTCAGAATTAATTTTATACATTTGACTTGCTGTTATTTCGTTTTGTCTATTTGTCTAAATTTTTTTCATCTATGTTTTATATTTAGATGTACATATTAGTGTTTATTTGTGCTGTGCTATTTATGTGATTTTTATTTCATTTATTTCTAATTAAAAAGATAGGTGTTAGTAGAATATATTGAGCCTCTCCTGTATTTTTTTTATTAAATTTCCAACAGTACATATCTTTATTGTAATAGATCCCTGTTTAAATACGTAAATAGTAAGGCTATTTAATTTCGATGAAGCTCCATCTAATAGTTTTAATAGTTATACAGCAGATCGTAATGATTTCTGCATTAGTTGGATCCTTTAATGTAAGTTCTATAAACAATTACAAAATAGCATAAGTTCTCTCTATCCATTAGACATCGTTATTTCCGCATATATATTTTTATCGATATTTCAATCAGAAATTACAAAAATATACAGGGCATATTTATATAAATACGGACGGAGATGAAATTAATAGAAAACTTCTTCCCTTCCATATTCCATATTCAAGGAATAATGACATTCATGTACTACATAATGACAAATAAAATAAATTTGCTTAGTACAACTAGAAAAGTAGACAAATAGTTTGTTTAAGTATATCTCTAAAAAAATCATCGTTATACAATTTTATACATTTGACTTGCTGTTATTTCGTTTTGTCTATTTGTCTAAATTTTTTTCATCTATGTTTTATATTTACATGTACATATTAGTGTTTATTTGTGCTGTGCTATTTATGTGATCTTTATTTCATTTATTTCTAATTAAAAAGATAGGTGTTAGTAGAAAATATTGAGCCTCTCCTGTATTTTTTTTATTAAATTTCCAACAGTACATATCTTTATTGTAATAGATCCCTGTTTAAATACGTAAATAGTAAGGCTATTTAATTTCGATGAAGCTCCATCTAATAGTTTTAATAGTTATACAGCAGATCGTAATGATTTCTGCATTAGTTGGATCCTTTAATGTAAGTTCTATAAACAATTACAAAATAGCATAAGTTCTCTCTATCCATTAGACATCGTTATTTCCGCATATATATTTTTATCGATATTTCAATCAGAAATTGCAAAAATATACAGGGCATATTTATATAAATACGGACGGAGATGAAATTAATAGAAAAATTCTTCCCTTCCATATTCCATATTCAAGGAATAATGACATTCATGTACTACATAATGACAAATAAAATAAATTTGCTTAGTACAACTAGAAAAGTAGACAAATAGTTTGTTTATGTATATCTCTAAAAAAATCATCGTTATACAATTTTATACATTTGACTTGCTGTTATTTCGTTTTGTCTATTTGTCTAAATTTTTTTCATCTATGTTTTATATTTACATGTACATATTAGTGTTTATTTGTGCTGTGCTATTTATGTGATCTTTATTTCATTTATTTCTAATTAAAAAGATAGGTGTTAGTAGAAAATATTGAGCCTCTCCTGTATTTTTTTATTAAATTTCCAACAGTACATATCTTTATTGTAATAGATCCCTGTTTAAATACGTAAATAGTAAGACTATTTAATTTCGATGAAGCTCCATCTAATAGTTTTAATAGTTATACAGCAGATCGTAATGATTTCTGCATTTGTTGGATCCTTTAATGTAAGTTCTATAAACAATTACAAAATAGCATAAGTTCTCTCTGTCCATTAGACATCGTTATTTCCGCATATATATTTTTATCGATATTTCAATCAGAAATTGCAAAAATATACAGGGCATATTTATATAAATACGGACGGAGATGAAATTAATAGAAAAATTCTTCCCTTCCATATTCCATATTCAAGGAATAATGACATTCATGTACTACATAATGACAAATAAAATAAATTTGCTTAGTACAACTAGAAAAGTAGACAAATAGTTTGTTTAAGTATATCTCTAAAAAAATCATCGTTATACAATTTTATACATTTGACTTGCTGTTATTTCGTTTTGTCTATTTGTCTAAATTTTTTTCATCTATGTTTTATATTTACATGTACATATTAGTGTTTATTTGTGCTGTGCTATTTATGTGATTTTTATTTCATTTATTTCTAATTAAAAAGATAGGTGTTAGTAGAAAATATTAAGCTTCTCCTGTATTTTTTTATTAAATTTCCAACAGTACATATCTTTATTGTAATAGATCCCTGTTTAAATACGTAAATAATAAGGCTATTTAATTTCGATGAAGCTCCATCTAATAGTTTTAATAGTTATACAGCAGATCGTAATTATTCATGCATTTGTTTGATCCTTTAATGTAAGTTCTATAAACAATTACAAAATAGCATAAGTTACAAAATTCATTTATGATAAGACCAATAAGATCAATTTAGTATCATTACAACAGTTATCCCTAGACTGATTGTTAGATTATTTAGAGAATAGATAGAGAATTTTTCATTATTTAAATTTTCGTCGTATTTTTAGTTCTAGATGTTGACGAATAAATGGTGCTCCACAAACTTATTCAATGCCGTAATGTAATATATTAAAATATTGCAGTGCAGCTTTCTTTATGTTCGAATAGATGTAAATCTTCAGTTCATCTTTGTATCACCGTTCAACAAGTGGCTCCTTCTATCTTTAAACAAAATAGTATTTAAAAATAAAGACCCCTAACCATAAACTGTTCCAATTAGGAAACACTCAAGGTTTGAGAAATAGCCGGCATAAGCATCACATTTCTGGGTGTAAGGCCACTAAAGGCGAACTGAAGTTGCTGTGAACTAATATAGTATACTGTAATTTGGGTACAAGTTTGCAGTCCAGGGTGAACGGCTGCCACAGGAGGATTTTAATAGCTCAGTTTCTCATCCGTATACTATTAGAATTAGAAGTCACAAAAACTACGGAAACCATTCCATAAGGGTATACCATGAAAGCTTGAGTAGTGCCATTTCGAACATCATTAGAAGACAAACTGGTATAAATATATATTTATAAATACAGGTTTTAAATTCACATGTATTACTTTGAATGATGCTCTATTATTATACATTAATATTTTAATGACTGATTGTATTTATGTTTCAAATGACGGGAAGACACAACAAATAAATTTGAATCTGAATACTTTAGTTTAAAGGTGATATTCAACTTAAATTTTAACGCAGACTCTGCCATATATATTTCTATAGAATCTGTTGTAAATTATTAACATTATATTTTAGTAAGAACAGTAATATAAGCTGTTACAAGGTTTTGTTGTTTTACGCATAGCTATTAATGATACTTAATGATATTTCCACTATCATTACTGTTTTGCTTTACTTCCAGTTAAGGAATATTATCAATTAAATTTCAATTACTTTATCAGGTCTATACACTAATTTTGAGAGCATGTTTATATACGTCTTTATCATGAGAAACTTTATGTACATGCATTTTATTTATGTGAACTTCCTGACTAGCTTGGAAACCTTCCTAGAAGCCAATCGGCCTATAGGTCTTTGTTTTATGTCGAATATTATATTCTTGTTTATGGATAATCACATATATAATAATAAATTAATATCGCTACAATAGGAGTGTCCCTTCCTCTTGGCTAATATAACTATCAAGCCGGTTTATGTGAAACTATATTTTTTATTATTTTTCCAAAGGATTATCCATCGATAGCTACTAGTTGATCTTTCTGAGAGTATTTGAATTACAGAACAGAAGTACAACAAATATTGTATACTAATCGAGCGTTGTTCATTTTCGAGTATTTTCATAAAAACAATCCTTTTTCTCAGATAAACCATAAGGTATCGAGAAGTATAAGTAAAAACCTGAATAAGCAACGTCTGTGATATTGCGTGTATGTAGGAAATAGTATAGAATAGATGCTACATAAAATGACTTTACAAATACCTTAGAATTAATTAACAACCCTAATATTTATTGACAACCAAGATACCAATATAAAGACTGTCTCATGTGACAAAATAAATGATCATTTCGAGTCAGTATTTCAATCAAGAACTATTCGATAGTCAATGAAAATTTCTCATTTTATGTAACAGCGAACTTTAAATCACTACATCGACTAAAACTATAGGAAACATAAAACATTTAATGTGAAAGTTTGGCTCGGTTCTACTGGAAGGTCCTCGGAATGATACGCTATAATAATAAAATTGAACTTTATAGAATCTACTTACCATTACACTGAAATAATAGAAGGATATAGGCTAAACACGGATAAATGGGGACTTTTTGTAAAGTTCCTAGACTGTACATGATTCTTCGGTTCAAACTACTTCAGCCCCACTGGTTATCATTCTTATTGCTCTGAAAATATAAAGAAATCATTAGTTATGTCACAATATAGCCTGTGTTAATAAGGTCTTGATCTGAATATCCGGTTTATGTTTTTAATTAACTTGTAACAAATTTAGGAATTATAAACTAATTTATAATATATAATTATTTTATTAGAAACTAATTTATGGTATATTCGGTAATCCTCATAATTTTTCGCTGAATTTCTACAATCATGAAATAATTGACAAACAGTTTTATTTTCCTTTATTGAAATGACTACTAATGCATTATTATGTGTTGATTTGATATTTCCTATTTATAACTTAAATTTAAAAACTAATCAGCTTTGACTTAACGCCTGTATAATTTTTATAATAAAGTACATTATTTTGGAAGTGTTATGTTACGCTTATATGGATATTTAAAAATGTTGCATCGTATTTTATGATTTTTAAAATTTTTATATTTGAATATTTAGATCACTATTATTTGATTTGCCTTTATTGAAGTTATATTATGTATTATTATGTATAAATGTTACATTTACATTCTTCTGTTTGTATTGAAAAAAGTAGCTGTTCTTTATAACTAATATATATTTAAAATTACTATTATTTCGTGTCTAAAACATATGGTAAATAAGTAATTGTATATGTTATATATACTGAGAATATTTTTCGTATAGTAAAATGATATATGAGGATTAAGTGGTAGTGATAGCAAAACGGTGAAAGATGTAAACAGTACCGGATGCTAAATTATATGCATATATATATATATATATATATATATATATATATATATATATATATATATATATATATATATATATATATATATATATATATATATATATATATATATATACAAAAACAACATTTAACAAATGAATATGAATATAACATGCTCCACAATAGATGATGATAAAACAGAACTACAAAATGTGAATTTATGCACATATTATAAATAAATAAATCATATATATATTTAAATAAGGATATATCACCCTCAAAAACGTGTTTGTAGCGTTCGCGTTTTTCGTCGTACCTGGTATCTTGAAACATTTACAGAATGTTCATCACTTGAATGAATTAATCAGATACGAAAAGGTGCCTCACCGGAAGGGACAGTACTACCATAGACAATAGGTTCCTTGAAGTCATAAAACCCTTGGTAGAGGGTTTTATGATAGGACATTTTATGTTAGGACATGTTATAGAAGGATATGTTTCTGTGCGAGGATAATTTGATAATAGCAGATTTTATGCGAGGATATTTTTCTGTTGGGATAATAATAAGCTAGGATATTATTATATTAGTTTGCCGTCTGTGTATATAGGTCTGAGTTTTGACTCTTAGGGAGGATTAATAGGTATTCATTTGATTGAGATTAATAGTATATCCTTTTAGTAGGATATTAGAATTAGATATTAAGTTTGTTAGTATTAAGTATTAGTTTAGGATTATAAATTTCGTACCATATAATTTAATTAAATATAGTTATCTTATTTTTAATTATACCCTTTAGTTAGTCCCCTTTATTTAGTGCATCACATATCCCCTTCGTGGTTTGGGATATCGAAGGGAGCCAAGAACCACGTGGCGCCCGTGGAGCAAACCTCTTGAATGAAACATAAAATTGGTTCGGCCCACGACCCATCGATTGCTCCGACGAAAATTGAAGAAAAGTAGGCAATACGTTTTTTAATATTTGTTAGGCTAAGGCATAACTTTAGATTATTTTCAGCGCTCATCTGAAGTTGTTGGTAAGCACTGCATTCGATTAGTATGTGTTTAACTGTAAGTCTCTTACAATATCTTTAGTAGATAGGTGGAGTTTCCCCTTTTAAAAGAACGTTCAAGGTCTCGGTCTTAAGCGAGTAAACAACGATACTTTTTCTCTTGTAATTTTATGATAATGAACAGTGAAAGGCGGCATTTCGGACAAGGCAAATATAAAAATAAGGTAAGAATTATTACATGTTTGTATATAGGTAATATTGTTTGGTTAATTCATCCAGATATTCTAATTAAAGATAGGGGAGGAAAGAATGCTATAGATACATCTCCATGTTGGATAAATATAATGATAAATTGTAACTTAACTAATTATTTAAAATGTTAAAATAAAATATTGTAGTTACTTTTACGTTTCATTAATACTCTAATTAATTAGAAATATTTCCCAGTATTTATTTTAGTTTCTATCAATATTAATTAATTTTTTTTAACTTTTAAGTAAAACATATGAAAAATATTATATAAAATAAACAAAATTAATACAGGAAACTGTTATTTACATTCTAGTATTATTGATGTATTCGAATAAAGATATTATATTTTAAATTTAGCTCATTGGAAATGTAATTAAAAAAGTTCTCACAGATGAAAGAAGAAAATGTAACGAAAAAATCTGTCTCGACTGATAAATACGGGAAAAAGTATCTCTTTACTCTGGCAAATATTTTATTTGATTTTATCTTTTTATCAAATTAAAGCTTACAGCGAAGGCTTGATTAATAGTGCATAAATTTATTTTATCGTAGCTACCGACAATGCTTCAAAGTCATAGACCCACCAAATGCTTGTTCGAGTACTGAATGGTGGGATTTTACCTTTTCTAAATGATTGTACACATTTTCTGGGTATATTGCACTAAAAAATAAGTAATTATGCTGCAAATAAGTTGCTTTACTTTTTTAAATTGATTTTGTTTAATTATTTTAAGTAAATATATTGGACTTTTATAAAATTTACGGATGATAATAATGTGTATAAACATTATGGGAAGTTTACATACATATTTCGTTATCACTTAATTTATTTTATTTGTGTATATAGATTATTTTACATATTTATTTATATTTAAACTCGTAGATATTTAAAGTTAAATTGGGGGGCAATATCTAGGTGTATTTAAGTAGTTTGTTTTCCGTGCAGTTTAAAATTAATTTTATAAAATTAACTCTATTTTGTAAAACTATATGATATATTATATCAAAATATATAAAGTGACAAAAATTACATTCACTTTAGTGTTAAAAATAACTTTACCACAATTAAGGAGATTCTTGAAGAAACCAACCTAATCGTTTACCAAGTTTATGATATATTTCGGATTAGCCAATCATATATGAATATTTTGCCACAACATACGTATATCCAAAAATAAAATATATTTACAGGGACACGAATATCCATAATAGCATTGTTGGCGATGCAGTGAATCTTTTGTGAGATGTAAAATATTATCGTAACGTTAAAATATTTCTAGTTTCTTGCTTAGATGGTGAAGTACAAAACGTATTAAATATTTAATTATTAACGATTATTAACAAACGTATTAAAAACAGACAGCATAATTTGGCCACACATGGAACATTTGGGGTTTTAAAATACGGCCGGGCCTACCTAGGTTCATATGAACAAAATATATTGATTGATAACAAAATGCTCTATGAGACACTCTGGTCATTATTTGGTTACAGGGCTATATTCATATATCACATAAAGTATATTTAGGGAAGTTTAATTACAAAATATTAATTGTTTGATTCACAAATACTTAACTTAATTATAAATATTAAATGCTTAATTTTTTTCACTTAAATGGCGCACATTTTGTTAATTAATATATATTGGCCAACAAAATGGGATATATAAGTAATTTCAGAATGTATACTACTACAATTAATTGCTTTGAATTATTTGCTTCCAGATTGGAGCTATGTTTATTAACTAAAGATAGTCTAGTATTCGATCCAGCTTTTTTATAAGGTAAATGTCATAGGCAAGTGTAATGTAATATTTCTTTACTTTCCGCCAATATAGTTTTGCAAAATTAAAATTTTTAAATTATAATTTAAAATGGCTTTTATGAATATGTTAATATTTACAAAAGAAAAATTAAACGTCGTTTCTTAACAATATTTATACTGCAAAAAATTCAATTTTCTCATGATTACCTATTTACATAGCAAAAAGATTCCTTTTAAAAGTTATTCTTTTACTGGACAAGATCAACTAGGGCAACCGAAACGTCTGACATGTTCCAGACTAAATATAAAGAATTAACGTCAAGAAACTTGTGACAGGACAAAGTATAGATAATAAGTCCGTCAATCAAAATATTGAAGTTCTCTCTGTCCATTAGACATCGTTATTTCCGCATATATATTTTTATCGATATTTCAATCAGAAATTGCAAATATATACAGGGCATATTTATATAAATACGGACGGAGAAAAATTCTTCCCTTCCATATTCCCTATTGAAGGAATAATGATATTCATGTACTACATAATGACAAATAAAATAAATTTGCTTAGTACAACTAGAAAAGTAGACAAATAGTTTGTTTAATTATATCTCTAAAAAAATCATCGTTAGATACATTTTATTTCGACAATGTTTTCTGAGTAATATTAGACGTTTATACAGTGAGATTTGTAAAGATACGTTAAAATATATTTGATTAATCTGCTTGGGAAAAAAATCACGTAGTTTATACTAAAGAAATTTTGCTTTTCGATAAACGCACATCAAACTTTTTTCTCCTTTTAAACTTCATTTGTCTTAGGACGGCGAATTATTATAGAAAATATTTGTAATTGTTCCTTTTGAATCAAAATTATATTTCCTATATATTCTTAAGGTTTAATATATTCTTGATTCAAGTATGTGTGGTTGAAAATATGTAAAGCTCCAAATTAGAAATCACAAGACTATAATAGTTGTCTAAAAATCGAATCAAATCTGAAGCCTGCTATTCAAATGCTATTTCAATTAAATTTTTTGAATCAAAAATTACATTGAAAATAATTTTAATATGAAACACTGAGATATTTGTTGGCTGAATAATTGTCAAGCCAATAAGGTCTTTATGAAGATAATAGTTACCATTAAACTCTAGTTAGCAATTGACCTCAATTGAATGGCATGCATATTTAACATTATCTAATCATTACAGTCGACGTTTGACTTTCACAGGGTAAAGACGTGTTCGGAGAGACGGTCAGTGAAACGAAAGAAAAGTGCAACATCTTGTCACAAATGCGGCGTTAAGAAAAGTTCAACAATAACATTTTACAGACTGGTGAAAAAGCGAAAGTGAGATCGGAAGAAAAAGTCAGTACAGTAGAAAACAAATGCAAAATGTCATAAAACGTTAAGGGTAGAAAACTCAACATCTGGACCACAAATGCGGCGTAGGATAATTTGAAGCATAAAAATAATAGTATTATTTTAACAATATATAAAAAAATATGGAGAAGAATACTGCACAAAAAAACAGATAAAATGGAAATATCTACATCAGGCGTATCACATATTGCAATTTTGAATGTAGGGAACACAACTAGAACCCAGAACAAACAGGCACTCTACAATGCGTGGATGAACGAAAAATCGGCGCGGGAGAGCCTTGAAATTGCATTAACCAATATGCAAAAACAAATAAATGCCCTTCTGCTACAACTAAATAAACAAAGCTCTGAGGGCAAAGACAAAACCACGATAAACCATC
Organism: Rhynchophorus ferrugineus; assembly: GCF_030347505.1. Lineage (NCBI taxonomy): Eukaryota > Metazoa > Arthropoda > Insecta > Coleoptera > Curculionidae > Rhynchophorus > Rhynchophorus ferrugineus. The sequence continues at coordinate 6,206,551 of NW_027472584.1, read as the reverse complement.
AAGCCAACAAAAGCAGTCCAATTGTTACATACGAAACAGATGAAGAAGAATTGCAGAAAGAAGTAGGCTGGATAACGGTTAAAAATAAAAAAAGAAAAGCAAATAATTCTCCAAGATTTTTACCACAGCAAATAAAAATAAAACAAAATAATGAACAAAATAAAGAAATTAGAATGCCCAGGCCACCCCTAACTATCGTAAGTAATGTTACCGACTTTGACTTGCTTTACGAAACACTGAGGTCCAACTATATAGTATTCAAAGCAACGGTACTAAATAATGGACCACTAAAACTGAATGCCGAATGTCGTACAACATTCACTAAAATAATAAATTGTTTAGAGTTGCTGAAACTGCAATGGCACTCTTATAAAGACAAACAAACCAGAAACATCAAAGTTATGGCAAGAGGGTTTCCATCAACAGCTAAAAGTGAAAAAATTATCGCAGAACAAACCAAAATGGGTTTAAATGCTTAAATGCGACAAATATTTAAAAAAAAGAAAAGACCAAAAATAACAAAGGAGAAATTTTAGTCCGCAAGAAGCCATAACCTCTATTTATGTTAGCCTTTGAATATGATACGGACACAAAAGCAATTTTTGGTATTAAAAGAATTTTAGTCGTCGAAATAAAAATCGAATCTCTAAAAAAATCGAACTTAATACCGCAATGCAAAAGATGCCAATTGCATGGACACACACAGAAATTCTGCACAAGGGAAATTAGATGTGTAAAATGTTCAGGTAAACGTATCACCACAGAGTGTAGAAAACCCAAAGAAACTAAACCGAAATGTGCAAACTGCAATCAAGCGGCAAGTTATAGAGGATGTGTAGTTACTAAAACACTACAAGAGAAGAGAACTAAAGTAGCTCAAGTTAAAATAAGAAACAATGATTGAAAATAAACAACCGAAAAAATATAACAACGTTAATGGTGAAGTGAATTATGTCCAAAGTATCAGTCAAAGAGACACCAAGGAAGATGAAGCAACTACCAACGAATTGCTACTTAAACTAATAGGAAAGCTGGACAGACAAGAAAAAATTAACGAATATTTTTCCGAAAGGATTGAGAAATTAGAAATGAAAAACATTAGGCCTGTGGCCTCACAAAACCCGAAATGGTAAATAAAGATATCTGAATCGCAATTTGGAATGTTAATGGAATCCAGCAACATCACGCTACCCTACAAGTATTCTTAGATAGGCAAAAAACAGATATTGGCCTAATATCAGAAACCCATTTAACAAAAGAATCCTTTATAAAATTTAGAGGATATACATTCAATCATACCACACATCCAGCTAACACAGCAAGAGGAGGAAGTGCAATAATAATAACAAAAGAACATTTCCCACCATCAAGAACCCGGGCTCAGTACAGCAGAAAATCAGGTAACAGAAGTAACTATTAAATCAAGTAGATACAAGGTTATAATAGCAGCAATTTATTGTCCTCCAAGATATAATCAAAAAATGACAATTATTTGAATGTCCTAAGCAACCTAGGAGAAAAATTTATAATTGGAGGTGATTTTTATGAAAAAAATACAAGACGGGGATCCAGAATGACAACAACTAAAGTCAACTACATGTCAACTGGAAAACCAACTCATTGGCCGACTGATCAAGACAAAACCCCAGACCTGTTAGATTTCTTCATAATAAGAAACATAACATCCAACTATATAAAAGTCGAAAAAAAATTTGAGCTAAGTTCAGATCATACGCCAGTGATTCTGATGTTGAGTGAAAATTTAATAAGAAAAGAAAGAGACCCAACGTTAACAAACCAGAGAACAGACTGGGAAGGATTTGATGAATAATTGAAAAAACGAATTCAACTAAATGTACTCCTCAAGACAACTGAACAATTAAAACTTGAAGCAGAAGAATTCGTAGTAGATATTCAACAAGCTGCTTGGAATAATACTCCAGAAATTAAGAGTACAACAGGAATTAATCATCCAAAAGAAGTGAAGGAAATGGTAGCTGAGAAACGTAAATTACGAAAAAAATTGCAACAAAACAGCACCTGAAAATAGAAATAGTTTAAACAATATAACCCAAAGACTGAAAAGAGAAATACTGGAAATTAAAAACAAAACCATAAATGACTATCTGAGAAATTTAACAGATGATAAAGAAACTGATTACTCACTCTGGAAAGCCACAACATATCTAAAGCGCTCATATCTACACAGTCACCTATAAGAGACCTATGTGGGAATTGGGCACGTGACAATCGCCAAAAAGCAGAAGCATTTGCTGAATATCTAGAAAAAACTTTCAAACCAAACGAAACTAATATTGAACATAATTTGCCGGACATGGCTACGATTTACTAACACGAGAATTACTGCAAAAACTATCAAGAAAGAGAATTATAAAACTCATCAACTTGATCAATACAGCATTTAGATTAAAACATTACCCAGACATTTGGAAGATGGCGGAAATTATAATGATCCCAAAACCTGGGAAGTCACCAAACGAAATATAAGCCGATAGACCTATATCACTGCTGCCAGTAATATCTAAGGTTTTTGAAAAACTTCTCTTGAAAAGAATAAAACCGATCATAGAGAGAAAAAACCTAATACCAACACACCAGTTTGGGTTTATTAACAAGCACTCAACAATTGACCAGGTCCACAGAATAACAGATGTTATTGAAAAAGCCTACGAAAGTCAAAAAGTATGCTCAGCTATATTCTTAGATGTAGCACAAGCCTTCTATAAGGTTTGGCATAAAGGCCTTTGTCATAAACTACAGAAAATGTTACCAAAACAACACACCGAACTACTAAAATCATACATTACAACCAGAATGTTTAGAGTCAAACAAGAAGAAGCTTACTCTACAATAAAATAAGCTAAAGCAGGTGTACCACAAAGAAGTGTACTGGGACCAATGCTTTTTCTACTTTACACTAGTGATATACCACAAATGAAAAATTCCACGATGGCTACATTTGCTGATGATACTGTGATTATAGCTGTCGGAGACAATAGTGAAGAAGCCTCACGAAAATTACAACACGCAAGTGACAATATAAAAATACTATAGGACTGATTACCTACATCGGGACCTTCAGGTACCCACAGTCAGTCAAGAAATCAAGAGAATTGCAAGGGGGCATGAGGAAAGACTCCATTCTCATATGAATATCGAAATATTGCAACTATTGTAGACCACCAGAACAGGACACAGACTCAAAAGGATCAAACCATCTGATCTTGTGTATTGTTGTGTAGTAAGGTACATATATTAGAAAATTCAGCAGTGACATGTATAAACATTATTTCACCAGAGACTGAGTAAGAGCCGATGGGTCCTCCTAGTTATATACCTAGATTTAAGTTATCATAAAGACAAATTGTAGATTAGACGTAAACAACTAGCAACAATATATTAATTAAATAATTTTAAAAAATCTAATCATTACAGTCTTTAATTTTTTGTTTTCATCTTCTTTTCTTTTTCGATAATGTCCGATTCTGACACATATATGCATTTATAATACTTCAAGTCTAATTTAAGTTAAATTTTACTACTTACTTACTCTAAAACGAAAATGTTATGAAATAGAAAACTCAAGGCGAACGAAATCATCATCGCAGATAAGTTCAAATGGCCAGTTTTGCTCCAATTTTTGTGAAAATACTCGAATATGGACTGGTAGGTAGCCTCAAACAGAGTTCTTACGTACGTTTGATGGAAATATCAATGTACGATCAGAAGCACGATAAAAGTAGTAATCGTCAATGGAAAATACTTGAAATTTAATATCTAGTTTTTCACCGCACTTACAAAAAACAACTAAAATAGCAGTCTAACTAATTAGCAGTCCTATTTTGTATTTCCATGATTAAAAGTTATAAATTTTAACGTTATAAAACGTGGAAAGCTTTTATTTTGGACCAGGAAACAATGCAGGTTATATCCAACTCTAATGTAAACTAGACCCTATGAATCGCGCTATATAACATATATATGGAGTGTGTTAATTTGATCGTATATTTTAGAAATATTATAAATAAGGAATATTAATTCAAAAAATTATTATTACATCTTATTTAATACATATATATTTTTAATTAATAATTTTTAATAATAATATTGTATGTATTTTTATAATTAAACTTTATAACTTTTTAATTTAGAAAGTTTAAGTTAAATTTTAATTTATGAAGAAATTAAGGTCTATCTTTTATATAATAATAATAATAGACAATATAGTGTTTTTATTAAAATATTTATATAATACGATTTTAAGCTTAGATTGAGCATATACACTTTTTTACAATTCAGAAAGACTTAGTTAAAAAAACACCTTATATTTGTCTTGTGTTTCCTTACCAATTATCTTACTAACTGAGAAATAATAAACATATTTATATGTATAACATTTTATTAACTGATATTTAAGCTAATAAATTGGGATATATTAATGTCGTAATTTCAGAATGTATACTACTACAATAAATTATTAAGGGTTTTGATCCAGCTTGTTCATAGTTCATACTTCGTATTAGTCGATCGCTCCTCAACCCTGTCAGGCAATTGTTTAAATAGGATAACCTGACTAGAATCAATCTGAAACGATTGCGAAAAGTCGGCTTTTATATAATAATAATAGACCATATAGTAATCTTAATTGCTTTTACTATAATGTTAGATATAATACGATTTTAAAACATTTAAATATGAGTTTAAATTCATAAATCATTTGGAACTATTTATAATTTGGATACACGTAATTATTTGGAAAGCCACTAAGGCGGAGTTAAAGAGGTACCATTATATGTTTGTTTTGTAACTAATTGAGAAATAATTTAAATATTTGTAAATTTTTGATTGAAAAAATTAAGATATTTGAAGGAGCAAAATGTGAAAAATATATTTTGTTACCCCTCCTTATTATTACAAAATCGCCTTGTAGCGATTTTTTTACTGTAATACTATAGTTTTCTTTTCAATTCTTGGCTCAAACATACGTATTGCTTCTAGTGCAATGAGTATCGATGAAAATGCATTTGCGGTTGGAAAAATTAAACTTTGTGCTCATTGTCTGACTTTGTTATATGTTAATTTTATTCGCTCTTATTTTAATTAATTAACTTTATCCTAAACATGAAATCTGACCATGCATGGTGACATTTGATTAGACTGTAGAAAAAACTTTATAGGCTACTTCCTTTGTGAATAGAACCTTGGAGAACGCTGTTGATATTTATCTAATTCTTTAAAGAGTAACAACGTAATATGAGATACAAATAAATAACAACAGTATTACTTAAAATATATACCATGGACTAAAATTGCTTAAAATGTTGTTTTGAAGGTTTTCTTTCTAATGTATAATCTATTGCGTATAATAATCTATATTGTCATGTAATCTGCTTACCATTCGTGATAACATTTCTACTTTCACTATTAATTATAATTTAGGAAAAGTATATTATATATTATATTATATTTAATAAAAAAATCAAATAATATTTTGAAACTGGTATACTCATATAGAATATCTGTTAATTTTTTATATTACCAGGAAAACTAACAATTTGGATGACATATTAAGGTGGTTAATTAAGTAATATTTAATTGTTTAAAAAAAGTTATTTTATTTAGTCGGAATGAAGTGGCGTTTTATCAGAACCACTGAACAGACAACACTGCTGGTTTGTAGACTAACTCTCTAAGTCTAATTTCTATTCGAAGAACTAATTATCATTTATTGTAATGACGTATATTTAGGTAATCTATAAATTGTAGAATTTTTCAACAACTAAATTGGAGATTCAACTAAATTATTCTAATTAAATAATTCAAAAGTTCATATTTGTCGGACAAGCGTTCGAAATATTATGAAACCCCATGTAATTTTATTTGTCAAGTAATGTCAAGTCAATCAATAGGTTGGAATGATTTCTCTAATATCCTCTCATCAACCCCTTTATTCAAAAACTGATATAGGGTCACTAAGTTGATTGAGATGATATTTGACAACTTGGCAATATTACTCTATTATACATTATGAAATCTCATTCGAAAAAATAATGTATTGTGTGGCAAGGCACTGATTGAAAGCTCTTCATCACATTTCAATAAACAGCAAAAAATAAACGTTGGTGATTTTTGTCAAATAAAAAAGCTATGATAATTTTAGCAATATTTACTAAGAATTTCAGGTATCATGCATTTAAAAATTGTTCAGCTTAACATTCAGCTGTCTCCAGGATCCCCTTTTCCCATATATCACAGTGGTTTCAGGAAAAATCTTTTATAACATTAGTAAGGGTATTTATTTCTTTATTAGTTATTAGATACAGGGATATGTATTAATTATGTTACTCTTATATGAAACATTTACGAAAACGAAGGAAAGAATGTTGTTATTAACTGTAAAAAAATATTTTCATGAAGAGTTATATTGCTTCTCTTGCCATATATGTTTGCCAAATATATTGTTCATGGTTATTTAAAGAATGTGATTATCTTTTAATTTATTTTAATTGAAAAATAAGATACAACATCACATGTAAGATATATTGATTAATAAGTTTTTCTAATTATAAAATTTTCAAGTTATTAGTTAAATAATTACTATGGAATAGAAAGGTAATTTGAAGGATAATTAGGTATTATTCTTATTTTTTTAGCAGTGACTTTGTATATTAAATGATTGAAATGAAGTATAGTATATGAGATTTTAATTATTTAAAAACATTTATGTTTAATTTTTACAGTTTAATCAAAATTACCCACTAAAGAAGACAAAAGGCGATATTATGATAATGTTAAACGGTTAATTGAGGATAAATTTCCTCAAGGTAGAGTTATATATCGATATATCGATATATTGTAGGACCGATATATTTTTTAGAAAACCGATATGTTTTTGACGGAGCAATGACCTATTTTATTTTGCTTTTCAAATAATAATAATCCTACCGAATATTGGCGCTCTTTCTAGCATAACGATTTTAAAAATTTTTTGAAATATTTTATATATATATATATATATATATTTTAAAGTCTCCTTTTATCAATTATGGGTTTATCTGGACTGGACCCACAGTTTAACGTGAGCTCCGAACCACGGTCATCAGCATTAAGCCAACCGACTGGTGAGTGACCAACTTTAGAAATCATCCCAGAAGACATCCGGTCTTACCCAGGAAGGAAAATGATCCCAGTTACTGGCGTGACTGGGATCATTTTCCTTGTCGTATTGTACACTCTTGCTTAGAACAATCACAAATTTTATCGCCTTTATCCTATCGGCTTTACCGCTGCGCCACCAAGCCGGCTTTTTGAAATATTCTTTGTTCTGTTTCTATGTTGTAGTTAGTTGTAATATACAATATTTTCCATATATTAGTATTGATCTTACCGTTGACAAGTGTGTAACTGTACGACCACCAATGCAGTGCAATGAAAACTAGTATCGAATTAATATTTGACCTTCGCAGAACTCCATTAAGTCTCACTTTAAACTCACTCTCAATTCCGAGGAAGAAATGTAGAAAGAGGAGCGTCTTAAATGTGGCTGAATTAGACTGGGTTCCCCGATTATTAAATCCTCCGATAATGTCTATCTTCAGCATACCTAGATAATATGGAGTAGCCTTTGATGCTACAAATTACTGAGTTGATAGAAGCTGATATTTTCGTAAATAAAAGGAGAGCTGCTGGTTGACCAATAATTTAAGTGTTTTCCATAGCAACATTAAAAAGATTAAAATAGAATGTAGACATGAAAAATAAAGAAAATTATTACTGAAATTCCTGGTTCTTCGAATTATATTGCTATTAAATAAAATCGTGCTTAATATAATTTTGCTGCAATTGATGCATATTGAGTGCAATATTGACGTGTAATGACGATATAGAGGCAATAATATTTGAAGATATAAGAGTTTGGATTTTGACCGAACCGTTGATGTGTATATTTTTCCTTAATCTGAGCAGGTTGACTTCGAAAACCTGTGGCGGCAATGTTCCTTCTACGTATCTATTGGCTGTTAATTGTTCTAGGTTTTGTCAAGTTGTTGCATATGTTACGCATCACAGCTGAAAGTGAAAATGTGCCGGAGAACTCTAGGTATTCCAACTTGATGAAAAGTTAAGTTAATTAAGTTAAGTTAGTTAATAATAAATAAGCAAAGTTAATAATTCAACCAAGAACAAAAACGCACAAAAAATTATTAAAAGTATTTTTCTCATTTCATCACCACAGATATGTAATGGGGTCTACTATTATCATGTTGAATCAAAATAGAAAACCAAGAAAATTTTAGTATCCGTCTATTTTCAGATAATTTTTTGTGATGGTCCGAAAACTAAAAATACAATAAATTCGGTTAGAATACAATTAGGAAAATACAATTAGAATTCAAAATAAACAAGTACTCTACAATATGAGAAAGAACAAAAAGTTGATGCGGGAGAACTTTTCAATCAATGTGTAGAAACAAATAAATGCCAATAAAAACAACTCACCTTTAACTTATAAAACAGAAGAATGAGGAGCAAAAGGACTTTTAAGAAGACCTGCAACAGAAGCAAGACAGACTACAGAAGAAGCAAGAACTCTTAACGAAACATTGAATGTTCAAAACAACAGGGCTAAATAATGGGAAAATTAAATTAAAAGTCGCAAATGATTCACAAAAGTAACAGATTGTCTAGAGTTGCTAATATTACAATGGTACTCTTATGAGGGTAAACTAACAGCTGAAGTTGAAAAATAATAGAGGAATTAATATCAAAGAAGAGAAAGAACCAGCAACAAGAAGGGAGGAATTAAAATCCATAAGAAGCCACTACTTACTTTTCTTACACTAATGTCCAGACAAAATATCACTGCCGAGTGAAAAAAATGAAAGGAGCTAAAACGAAATGTAGAAATTGTAATGAAGAACATCCAGCAAGCTACAGAGCATGTGCAGTTGCTAAAATATTACAAGAGACTCAAACTAAACGTAAAGAAATAGTGACCGAAAAGAAGCAACCAAAAATATATAACCAAATCAATAGTGAAATGACCTATGTCCAAAGCATAAACCAGAATAACCAGAGAAAAACAGAAAGAGAAGAAGCTGCCACCAATGAATTACTATTAAAACTCAAGAGCAAAAAATTTGATGAAATCCTTGGAGCAAGTCGACACTTTGACACAATATATGTTTTGGAATACTATAGAAAGAAGTAATATTTTAGTGCTAGATGGATATGGAATAACTTTGGAATTTGAATTTTTGGTATTTTTAATACTAGAGTTTCCACAAAACATGTCTCAGGCATTCGGAATGATGTCACTGAGAAATCCTATGAAGATAAAAATGTATGCTCACTTACTTTCTTTGGTGTATTATTAAGCCCTCGATATGGTTTGGCACAACCACCTCATTCGTAAGCTACAGAAAATATCATCGAAGCAACTCATTGATTAAAATCGTGTACTCTATAATAAAAGTGGCTAAAACAGGTATAGTACAAGGAAGTGTATCGGGGCCAATTCTTTACGATATTTTACATAAGACATACTGCAAATGGGAAATATCACGATAGCTACAGTTGCTGATGGTACTGCTGTTTAGGTGTTCTTATAATCAGACCGCACAAATACCAATAACAATAAATAATAATCGAAATAAGTATCTAGGAATGATGTTTGATGCAAAACTTCGCTGGAAGGAACATGTTAAAAAGAAAAGGAAAAATTTGGAATTTGGACAATACATTGGATCTATGTAACTTATTATGAGTTGGTGATTAAGTGTTACATCTTCACTGTTTTTCACCAAATAAAATAATGCAAAAAAACAAAAAGGTAATGTTGTATCTTCAAGACATATGTGTTGTTATCAGCAAAGATAATGTAAATTGAGCAAGTTCAAAAAAGGACAATAGACTATTTAATCTAATTAGATGGTTTAATATATAAGCGGATATATAACTTAAGTTATATAGTATTTAGTATAACACTATCAAGGTAGAGATTATTTCAAAGTACGATTACCACATAGACGTGATACTTTAATTGGCTAATGGGTCAAGCTTGAATATCATGTAAACATCTATCAGATATATTTAGAGACCTACTAATGATATTAAATCACTGTTTGTAAAAGAGAAGAGCCTAATTAGATTAACAATTAATGCACACGTTTTTCATTAAAAAATTCTTTTGTTTAAAATTTTGATTATTGTTTTAGAATTATTTTTATTTGAATAATATGCGTATTATTATGACTTAAATAATTAATTAGTTAAATAATTATGATTATGATAATTATGAATTATGATGAATAAACGCTATTATACTAAATTTTAAAAACATGGAAGAACGATAGTTGGTCAATCTAGGAATGTGGATTCATATCCACTAAGTTGCACATTCAAACTTGTGGAAATAACAAAAATAAATCCTGCAAAATGTGTGTATGAAATGTCTAGTTATTGAAATTCATCAAGCTAGGCTTAGCATAAAAATGCCCTAGGTTAGCGTGTAACGACCGAGAAATATGTAATTTAATGTTATTTTAGGTAAGTTTTTAGCCATCCTAGATACTTTAACAAGTAATTCCAATTGTAATTGTCTTGCATTTCTAGTGCACTATAATTGTACACCGCATAAATGACTACATGTGCTCTACCGGGAAATATAACAGGTCAATTGAAAAGTCTTACCGCAGTAAAACACATTTTTTTTGGCAAAATTAGTTTTATTTATTCAACATAATTCCCTTAAAGGGTGATACACTGATTACAGCGACCCTCCAATTTTTCTATACCATTGTCGTAGTACGATTTGTCCTTTGCTTCAAACTAGGCCTCAGTTTCGGCGACAACTTCTTCATTCGAAGAAAATTTCTTCCCAGTGAGCATTCTTTTGAGATCTAAGAACAGGAAATAGTCACTGGAAAGCAGATCTGGAGAATACGGTGGATGAGGAAGCAATTCGAAGCTCAAATCATGGATTTTTGCCATCGTCTTCACTGACTCATGACACCGTGCATTGTCTTGGTAAAACAAAATTTTCTCTTTCTTCAAATGCGGCCGTTTTCGGTGAAATGGTCCAATAAGGTTACATAATAGTCGCTGTTGATGGTCCTTCCTATTTAAAGGTAGTCAATGAAAATTATTCCATGCGCATCCCAAAATATAGACTCCATAATCCTGCCAGCCGACTGTTGCGTTTTCCCACTCTTTGGAGCGGGTTCATCGTGTGCAGTCTCCTCGAATGACTGAGGATTGTACTTCGGGGTGAAATTATGGAGGCATGTTTCATCCATTGTCACATATCGATGCAAAAACTCGAGTTTATTACGCTTGACCATCTTCAAACACTGCTCCCAATCATCAACTCGTCATTGTTCTTGGTCAAAAGTGAGCTCGCGCGGCACACACTTTGCACAGAGCTTTCTCATGCCCAAATATTCGCGAATGATATGATGTACACTTTCAGTTGATATCTTTGAGTGTCTACTATTTCATTCACTTTCAACTTACGGTCATTCAAAATCATTTTATGGACTTTTTAAATGTTTTTGTCGGTAACAACTTCTTTTCGGCGTCCATTGCGTTCACCGTCTTCGGTGAAATACTACGTCTAAACTTAGCATACCAATCCTTGATGGTTGATTTTCCTGGGGCAGTGTCCGGAATCAAGCCAAGTTTTTGCCTCAACTGTATTTTTCCCCTCAAAAACAACATTTTATCAACACACGAAATTCCTTTTTATCCATTTTTTTCACAATAACAAAAGTTGCTTCACTCAAAATGCTATAATTCACAAACTAACAGCTATCCAACAGCTGTCAAATTTATACACGCAGCCTTTGAGGGCTAACTAAAAAACATATGAATTTAATAGTAGCGCCATATATGATTCAGACCGGGAACTTTTTAATTGACCTGTTACGTCTAACACAGACCAATGTTTTAAGGTTGTTAAACTGAAATTGCTTACTTAATCCCTACAATAAGAAGACTCATTAAAAAAGAAAAATGAACAATTTTTACAAGATATCTATGGACAAAGACAAAAGACAAAGGAGGTACAAATATCCAGGCTAGAAAGAACAAACATAACCTTTGTACGATGTTAGTTTCGATGAAATTATATATAGAAGTAATATTTCTAATTCAATAGATTAATATTATGAGTCGGTTTATTTTATAGATAACAGATTGGAACGTTAAGTTCAACGCCTATTGTTAGCAATGTTATTTCTATTATTCATATATTACTATTAACATACTCTATTATATTCCATGAAAGGGGTAGTATTATGGGAATTAAGTTCCGTTTAAGTTGATCAAAGACAGCGCGGTTTACTTTTAATTATAGTTGGGAGCTATTATGGGACTGAAAACGACTATCGAGTGTTTAGTAAGTGATTACATTTTATTGTTTCAATCGACTACTTTCAGTCGCTATTCTCGGTGCGACTACTTTATACTATCGACTGTTTCAGTCGAGTACTTTCAGTTGGTATTTTCGGCACTACTACTTTCATTCGACTGGTTTTTAAGTTCGGGTTTTGCCGCCCTAGCCACGACCTTGAAAATAACGTTCTGAATGTATGCTTACATAGATTTATATATAATATTTCAATAATTTAATAGAATTACTTCAGAGAATACTGTTAGTGTGGAAGGTATCCATAGAAAACTTGCATGCAGCTCTACTTCATATACTGTTGGGAAACATAGGATTTAAATAACGCTATGTAATAGTCGCTGTTGATGGTCCTTCCGTTTTTAAGGTAGTTAATGAAAATTATACCATGCGCATCCCAAAATACAGACGCCATAACCTTGCCAGCCGACCGTTGCGTTTTCCCACGCTTTGGAGCGGGTTCATCGTGTGCAGTCCACTTGAATGACTATCGATTGGACTTCGGAATGAAATAATGGAGCCATGTTTCATCTATTGCCACATATTGATGCAAAAACTCGGGTTTATTACGCTTGATCATCTTCAAACATTGGTCCGAATCATCAACTCGTTGTTGCTTTTGGTCAAAAGTGAGCTCGCGCGGCACCCACTTTGCACAGAGCTTTCTCATACCCAAATATTCGCGAATGATATGATGTATTACGTTCAGTTGATATCTTTAGGGTGTCTGCAATTTCATGCAATTTCAATTTATGGTAATTCAAAATTATTTTCGGAATTTCTTTAATATTTTCGCCGGTAATAACCACTTTTGGGCGTCCACTGCGTTCTCCGTCTTCGGTGCTCATTTCACCACGTCTAAACTTAACATACCAATCCTTGATGGTTGATTTTCCTGCGACAGTATCCGGAAACTCGGTATCAAGCCAAGTTTTTGTTTCAACTTTATTTATCCCGTTCAAAAAGCAATATTTTATCAACACGCGAAATTCCTTTTTACACAATAACAAAAGTTGTTTCACTCAAAATGCTGTAATTCACAAATTAATGATCCGACAGCTGTCAAATTTATACACGCATCTTTTGAAGGTTAGGGCTAGTTAAAAATATTATTAATTTAATTTTTGGATTGGATTTAATTCTAGTAGCGTCATGTATGTGTCAGGCCGGAGACTTTTCAATTGACCTGTTACTAAAATCAAGGTAGTCTTTCAATTTGTGTATTTAGATGAGATATCAATATTTCAAGATGAAGCACAACAAAAATAAAGTCCATTGTTGGCTGGTCATTAAGAAATACCGTTTTTGGAATGGCTGGCGGAGTTGCTAAATGATTATAAAGTTAAATGAAGAACTTTGCCAAATCGGCGACCACACCATTCCAGTAGGCCTCCCTTTCTATTCGATTAGGTCTGCTTTTATTCGATCTTGTACCATCTGTAGACATTAGTCGGGTATCCAAGGTTGTGTTTCATAACGAGCTGGACATACTTTAGTGGCATACTCAACAATTGTTTCAGATATTTGCTTTTCCAGTGTATCCACATCTGTACCGGTTAGGTGTTCTAGTGCCTGACATTTATTTGTAATTTCGATTTTAAACTCCTTCTGATGTTTAGAATTCCGCAAGTAGTTCCAGTCGCGATTGGTCTTATGCGACTTTATATACTTTGTCCGTTGGAATCGTAGTTGCTCAGAAGACATTATAAGAAGAAACATAATGTCAGATCTACAATCACATCCTCCTATCGCCCTTACATTGTTCATCGTCGAACGAAACAGGGAGTGCCAAAGGGCGGGTCAAAACATATTCCAACACCGCTGAATCTATACCTCTTAGATTATGCCATGTTAATGATGATTGGGATGGTGTTGGATTACAGTGGATTTGGGTACAGCATATCTGGAATACTGTATTCCAAATATGCTCCTTAATAAAAGTAATATACATTAGTTGGATATACAATTGTTAATTAGCTGGATAGGCCTCCAGAGCATTTACAGTGCAGCATATCTGGAATACTGAATTCCAAATATGCTCCTTAATAAAAGTAATATACATTAGTTGGATATACAATTGTTAATTAGGTGGATAGGCCTCCAAAGCATACCACTACATAAAAAAACTCGTCTAGAGTTCTACCTCATACGTGACGCGGAAGACTTAAATGTAAATATTATAAAATAGAACCCTAACCTACAAAATCTTACGGCTATATAGTTAACTGTAGTTTAAGTCCTTGGATAATAGATATATTATAGGGTTAAAATAAATTGTTTTTGAATACTTTACTTTGGTTTCATTAATTTATTTAGATTAGAATGTTATTACCTTTCAAAGCCAAAATTAACTAAAACTTAAAGTTGATACGTGAGTTCACTAGTATATGATTCCTCTATCAACTTGTAGCTGGGTATTAATTAAATGGATATTTGTACTTTTGGTGATTGTTTTGTAATATGATTTAAAATTAAAAAAGTTCTGTCAAACTTGTTTTTAGAGGTTTTGTATTAACTTTTGTATGATGGGTAGAATGCTAGAATTTAAATTCTACATCCCCAATAAATAGATACTAAGTCAGCAGAAATCCCATTTCATTTGGAATGCTTGGCCTTGTCTTACCTGTCAGGCCAATAAACTCTTTTATATATATATATATATATATATATATATATATATATATATATATATATATATATATATATATATATATATATATGAATGAATGAATTCTGGTGTCCGTTCTTTGCTTTCAAACGAGACTTCGGACGGTACTTCTCTAAAAAGGCCAATTGCTTGGCATTGCTTGGCACCTCGTCTTTTTCTGGAAACACAAAAGGATTAAACAAATTTCAAAGCGTGAATTCACATAACTACTGCCGACTATTTTACGTTAATTATTAGCACCAAAGCATTAGTCTAATCATTTTTTTTTTAAATGGTTATTGAGAGTACAATTCCCATACGTTGCGAATAACATGAACGGTTAAATGAATGAATAATGGTAAATCTAATATTCTAGTTGTTGGAGATTAATTTTATAATTCTTAATTCTTGCAAATCAATATAAATAATTGAATGGATAGTTGGATAGTTTGCATGATAGAATTTTAAATAATAAATAAACATACATATATATATATATATATATATATATATCAACGATGTTAAATTATAATTTGAAAACGATAAAATAGGGAATGCACTTATATAAATATGTAATATTTTGACCAGCAGTGAATATAATTTTTGTAACACTATCAAGGCAGGGATTATCTCGAAATGCGATTACGACATAGCGGCAATACTTTAATTGGCTAATGGGTCAAGCTTAAATAACATGCCGATGTTTGCAAGTTATTCAACATCCATGGGGTCTATTCAAAGGCTCACTAAATATATTAAAATACGCTTTGGGAAACTGTAAGGACAAGATATCCTAAGCTATTTATTTATTTCTAAGTGGTGGCTATCTGTATGTCATATATCTCTATAGAGTAGTTTAAAAGTGCGTTGTTAGAAATTGTCTTACTACATCTTTTCTTAAGTTAATTATATTATGAATTTATTTAAAACTCGATACTACTATAATATCTAATATTGTTAATGTTTTATGTGTTAATATATTGAAAATGATTGTGACTTTTAATAGTTTTGGCAATTTTTTAAGAAATTATAAAAGTCTTGAAAATTTATTAGAATTTCATAATAAAAAATATTTTTTATGATTAATTATCATATTCGCCGAAGTAGGACCTATTAGCACTTAAAATAAATTCGAGCTATAGTTTCACTTATATTTAAAATAATATTATAAAATTATATTAAAAATATATCATCGAAAGCATTATTTGCAGTATATAGTATAACATAAACACACAGTAAAAAATTGATTTTATACCACCAATGGGAAGAAAAGATAAACGAAAAAATTTAACAAGGCTTTATCAAGGTAAATAACCTAAATTTAACCACAATCGATTCGTCGATAATTACTGTGCTGTGTGACTTACAGAATTGATGTGAGTGAGTTTTCCAGACACACTACATATAAAATGTGGTAGAATTTTGATGAAAAACAGAAATCAAATTCTTATTAAAATTTGTCGTTACATATGTATCAACATATTAACTTAAATCACATTGTTCAATCAAATATATATCATTTACCTCTAACCTAGTGAAGTATAAAAAATATTTGATATTTTTCTTTGTATTTTGTATTGTTTTTCAGTAGCCTATTTTCTGCTATCTGCTTGGCATTCGAATCAAATAGTCATCATCACATTATAGTGAATATACTTTTCCATGTTTGTTAGTAACTGAAAAAATAACAATAAAAATTGTGTCCGTAATAATTTTATTACGGACACAATATTCTTAATAAGTTATTATTTATTATTCATTTTATTAAAAATTCAATATTTAACTTAATATGAATAATCACTTAAAGGTAGTTAAAACAGTAAATACTTACATCGGAATGGTTTTGTATGGTAATATATTTCCCATGTTCACGCTACACCGGCTGATTCGACTTGTAAAATTTCACCATATTTCTCTTTTGTTCTGCCTTCAAACGAAAATATATAACTTCTTTGAACTTTTTAATAATGTATAACTACATTAGAGAACATTAGAATGTCCAATTATAACACAAAATTATAAAAATAATGTATAAATAAAACTTGTACCTATGTAAGTTATATTTTGCGAAAACGTTTAGAAAACAAATATTACAAAAATTAAATTTACTTTAAAAACTATTTTAATTTATGGAAAAAAGAGGCAATTTCTTGACCGGCGGTACAAAGCCAGAATACATTGCTCCACAACATCTCCGGACTTGGCGCATGCGCATATTGGCTACATTTAGTTTTAAAACAGAGAATAATCTGAGTTTGGCGCATGCGTATATACAGCTTTATTTACTTAAATTTTTTTTATCATGATTATTAGATTTAATGTCGAATATATTAAACAGGTAAATAGGATCAGGAAGTAAATAAAAATGGTAAAATTAGGAAATAACACATTTTATTTAAAAAAGACGAAATAATAAAAATATAATTAATACATATCCAGCTATTCTATTTTTATAAAAACATCATATTACGCATCATCATATTTTTTATAAATGAAAATACAAAAATATGATAAATAATTGATTTAATGTTGAAACTACATATAACGACTGAAACAAACATTGAAATTTTTTTGAAATAATAAACTTTATTTAAAAAATTTGACATATTTGAACAATTAACAAGAACTCCAAGAACCATATAAATAAACCAAATTGTTTAGATCAAACACAGCCAAAATACTTAAAACCAAAGGAAAAAGCCACCACTATATATGAAAGCAGTGAAATTCTCCTAAAAATCTCCAAATATGATAATCTATAATCGCTAATTTTGATCCACAAATCCCATTAATGAATTGACTACCTCGAGCTTTCGATTAACGTATTGTACATTTACTAGCCTAAAACGATTGGATGATCATACTTTTAATCTGAAAGATATCTCCAGTCAATATATCATTATTTTTACAAATCAATAATTTATTTACCTATACTCTTATATAATAATGCATTGTATTTTCATTGTCCATTGCGTTTATTTGGTGTAGGTCTACTTTTAGCAAATTTAATTATTTCAAAGTATCTGTTCACTGTACACTGTTCCTATATCTTAGCAAAATGCTGTCTAATTTCTTCTTCTCTGATTCTCTGAATTTCACATTCTTCGACTTTTATTCTCAACAAATTCTAGCTACACCATAGCTAAGGTGAAATAAAATGTAAATCATTATTAAAATATATTATGTTTAAAATAAACGTCTAATTATTACCAGTTACTACATATCTTACTACTATTCTTAATGCATAAACCTCATTAATGACTTGACTACTTCCAACACAACAAAAATCATTTTCTTCTCTGTTTCTGTTATCATTAAATTTTGGCATATGTTGATACCTATTTCAGGTCGTTGAAAATGAGGTGTTATAAATTTGGCAGCTAAAATTTCCACTATAAATAAAATTGATGCTGTTTAGATTTTATAACTTTTAAAAATGTAACCTTACATTATGAACTTACCCTTGTTCTTCCATTGTTAAAACCAATGTATGTTAGATCCAAGAATACCACCAAGAATAATACAACAATTTAATTGTTATTACTATAGAATTATTAATGTAACACAAAATCTAAATATTCTAGATTTTTGTTTGATCTGATTGACTCGAAATGAATGGACCGTCATTAGAAAAGGAAGACAACATTATTTTCTATAGTTTATTGTATGCGGGAGAGTGCGCACGTGCCAAATCTGGAGATGTTGTGGAGCAATGTATCCTTACAAAGCGACACTAAATGTAAAAACAGGTCAAAATCATCCCGACGTCTACTAACACAATTCTTAGTAGATGCCCTAGCTCGTGGTGCAGTCCGTAGCCAGTGCACTACTAATCGCATAATATATCATACATACCACCCAGTGCGATCAAAACAATTATACAGAAATTTAGAGCGTTTTAACGCTCATCTAAAATTACTTTATTTTAAAGGTCAATTTATCTTGCAAATCCATTTTTTTGCGGAAATAACTTTTATCCCGGTAAAGCAAATACGTAGAATTGTCATAAGTTATTTTTCAAAATTAGTCATCATATTTCATCCATAAACTGGATTTTTGTTGTATATTAGACTTGTTGATTTGATACAATGTTGACCTTTTGCTTCATTCATTAACGTTTTTTTATAAAGATTTAACACTCAATGTATGTTGTTGAAAAATTACGCTGAAAAGTGTGTGTGTTATTTACAATAATATTACTGAATTAAAAAATATATTAGTTAGCCTTAGATCTTACGATGATGAGCCGATTTTATCTGAATGGAACCGAATTGTGTGTTACGAACAGAATCTTCCCCATGTTCTGAAAAACTTCCTATCATCATCACAGTTTGACTATATTAATGGTAGAACTGATATTAACAGTTTAAAAGTTAGATGTCTCTATAAATATTAATATTTTAAAAATGCATTGACAATGTTCCATAATGAATTGTTTTAAACATGTTAGATATTTATGTTACTTATGATTAGATACTTATGTTTATTATTGTGTTTCATTTATTATTTAAAAAGTTGAAGGCAATTTTATATGATATATAATCCTTTTAAATACAAAAGAGTCACATAGAGGAGAAATTAAGAAGTGAACCTAGGAACATGTCGAAACGGAATATTTTCTACTTAACTTCTCTACGAACTTCTGACGGATATTTTCATTTGAGTTTAGTAACATCTAATGATTTCTGGCCATGAACGATTTGGAACAGAAATTAGTGCAAGTAAATATATGTTATAATTTAAAATGTTAGACTTTGGTTAACGACCTTGACATATTGGTAACCTAAATTAACGCGTATATTTCTAATTTAATTATTATGTCAGAACAAATTAGAAATTAAATATATTTTTTAAAACTTTCTACTAACTACTTTCTCCAAAATTAATATTAATTAAGTATAATTTCTGAATGATGCCTACCCACACCAGTGAACATCTACAGTGAACATATAGCAAATCATCTGAAAATATACTGTGTAAGATAAATATTCGGTCGGCGGTATCATTGTTCTGTACTTTTTGCGAAACTTTCGAAAAAATATATTTATCTCTCGTAGAGTGACGTAAATTGTCATCAAGATTATGCGATTTGCTACCGTTAATTTTTTC
Organism: Rhynchophorus ferrugineus; assembly: GCF_030347505.1. Taxonomy (NCBI): domain Eukaryota; kingdom Metazoa; phylum Arthropoda; class Insecta; order Coleoptera; family Curculionidae; genus Rhynchophorus; species Rhynchophorus ferrugineus. Next base: position 6,186,371 of record NW_027472584.1, on the reverse strand, counting down.
CTGATAATATTATATATTTTATATCAACATAACCTAGGCTAAGAAAGTGTTATGTCGTGTAGTTATTCACAATGTTTCAAATCTGTTTTACACAAATAACTTTATTTAAATTGTATGGTACGATAAAGGGTAACATTCTCCATTTAAAAATTATAGCATGCAAATATGATAAACGTGTGACTTGTCTAAAAGCTCTCCGTCATCCCCATTATTCCAAAGGTTTCTGCATTTTTAATGGAAAATGTTGTAATGAAAGTCGTTCTTTTTTAGAACGTGTTGCAGTAAAATTGCGGCTTTATCTGGGATATTACGATTGTTTGTGTGTTTTCTGATGTGACACAGGTGAAAGATTACAATGCAAAATGGCTTTTATTATAGTCGCAAGAAACAAAAAAGTAGTTTTTAGTAATTTTTAGTAAATATCCTAAACATCATTATGATAGAACATTAAAATATAATTAAAATATATATAAGATTTCGGACTTCAGATATAGTTTGTTATTAGAAACATTTTCACAGTGCAAAATAACAATTCCACTGAATCTTCATTGTCATGTTATAGACAGTTAATTTTCTATTTAAAAATATATAATAATTCTAATTTTTAAATGTATATTGGGATTACTTCATTTTTTACGATTTCTTAAATTTAATTATAATTTCTATAAGTCTACTTCCATTCTAGAAACCAGAAGTCACAGAGGCGTAATATGTCTTGGCCTGTTCTGTTTTGAAACTGGAAGATTATTATATTGGGGACGTATGTTATCCTAGTAGCTTTAGGGAATTGGATATGTTGCTCCAAGTGCCTCAAAAAATTATATAAGAATATATTGTTAAAATCTTGTTTGGTTTTTATTCAGACCCGCTCTTAATGTGCATTAAATTTCTAAGTAAGTTTCTAAATTCTAATTAAATTAGTGTATTAAAGTGATTTCAGGTCTATTTTCTTGTAATCTCTAATATCCACTTTGCATTTTAAATTCGTACAGTATTTGCTCGTTTATTTATGTTATTTGGTGTTATATTATGTTATTTGGTGTATGTAATACCACATATAACCAACAAATTTGTTATTCTTGAACCTATAATTTACTTATTATATTTATAGAAGTTTTCATTTTTGTATTAATTTTCTGCCTTATCATTTTATCAATCATTCTCATAATTATCTATCGACAGTGTCCACGCTTTATTGATATTGCGTGCTGAGTTTATAATGCTTTATTTGTCCAACAACGTATTTTATAATAGGTTCTTCCTGCGAGTGATTCAAATTACTTCCTAACAGTTCCATGCCCTTTGACGACACTGTTTACTTTCAAATTTAATCTTGAAAAATTGAACTGATTTTTATTCCTCATTTATATATGTTTTTGTTATGGCTTGTTTACTATAATATATTTAAGAATATTACTGTATTCATTTTCTTACAAATAGTATTGAGGTAATATTAGTTTTATTTAACATATATTTACATACACTTTCATCTTATGGAATTTATTAATAATTCAATAAGTTCACAATGGCATTACAACAACTTCTGTAGAAGTACAAGTTTGCCTTTCTTCCTTTCTTAAATCAGAACTTACAAATAATTGTATGTCAATTATAATCCCTATTTTTATGGACATTGAGAAAAGTTCCTATTTTATAAATTAAGATACACAGCAGAACATACAGCACAATTCATAATTTTGGTTTTTATATAGTTTTGAGTTAAAATTAATATACATTTTATCAATAGTTCTTCGTCCAATATTCTCTGTATATTAATTTGTTTTTATTAATTTAGAATTTGAATTAATTCAATTTAAGCTGGTATATGTAATAAATATGCTGGTAATGTATAATTAAACGTCCAACAATTATTTATATAGCTTATGATGCTTTTGTATATATTGTCAGGAAATGTATCTTCTTAAATTTCGTTTCTATTTACTTCTACGGATTTATTTTCTTATTCTCTTTATTTGTAGAAACATTGATTATTCCCTTAGAATGGCTCATATTTATATCACTAATATGATTTATCATAAATAATTTTGGCAATAATAATGGCAAATAATTTAATCAGAGTGCTATTATCTCAATTAACGTTTAACAACGTTTAAGTGTTGACTCACAACCAATATTTTAAAAACTTCTTATTAAATTGCTCAATATGTAGTTAAATATAACTGTGGCCGGCTTGGTGGCGCAGTGGTAAAGGCGATAGAACGGTCCTGCTGGGGCATGGTCATATGTTTATATTTGTGATTGTTTAAAATTTATGATTGTCTTAGGCAAGAGTTTAACATCCGGCAGGGAAAATGATCCCAGTCACGCAAGTAACTAGGCTGGGTAAGACCGGATGTCTTTTGGGATGATTTCTAAACTTGGCCACTCGCCAGTCGGTAGGCTTAATGCTGAGGACCGTGGTTCGGAGCCCACGTTAAACTGTAGGTCTAGTCCAGATAAACCCATAGTTGGTAAAAGGAGACTTTAAAGTATATTTGAAAAAATATATAACTGTATAATCACATTTGGAATAAAATTTTATACTTTTAAAATTCTCTTCATAAATCATCTATACGACATGTTTAATTTTAGTTACTGAAGAAAGTCTGGAAGTGGATCTACGCAATTAATTTTACTTATTTTTAATAACGTTCATTTGTTCATTTTCTCATTAAGAATTATACGAAAACTATTAATATGCGTTTTATTTTATTGTTTTCTTTGAAAATATTTTCATATTATTTCGTGCTTTATGTAAGTTATATTATTTGCTCAGAAAAATAAAGTTTACAATAGTAACGGATAAACAAGGAGTTCTTCTAAATATCGGAAACCATTTTGTAGTGTATTGGCGCCATCGTTGTGATGTGTGAGCCGCTTAAACTATATCAAATCAGGAAAAGCGGAATTCCAACCTCTAGTTGATGAAAACTCAAAGTAAATCAATCAAACAAAAAATCAAGACAAAAAGAGATTGCAGCTCGCAACTTCAATTTACCTAAATAATAATTTTGAAGCTATTTTATTTACTAAATGAGACAAGTATAAATTGGAATGTGAAAATACTGACTATCCGGAAACAAAAAAAACTTGTGATGGGTGATGGCTACCATTTATTAGAACTTTAGAAGTATGCAAGTTCCTTTCGAGATGACAGGCATATTTATGTTCAAAAATATTCAGTCATCAAAGTTCAAAGCTTTATTTATTAGCTATATAAATAGGACAAATACTAATTATTTAAATAAATGGAAACAAAACTGGAAAACAAACGCATTTCCTTTTTGTCCAATACCTTTATTCAAAGGATTCTTCTTCATTATAATGGTTTATCGGAATTGAATCAAGAAGAAGATTTAACTAACTCCATATGGATATAGATGTTCATAGTTTTTAAACTTTTGATCACCGCAAAATGCTTTTCATTTCATATTTCTCGTTCTCTCAGTCTTAAATAGATTCTAAACAAAGAAGGAGATTAACGGATTGACTTAGTTGCTATATTAACGAATATTGCTCCATAAACTAAAAACTAAAAAATCCTAAAAACCTCCAGATTTCAGTTAATTTAATTTATTTTTATTAATTACACTTTATCTATTAACTTCATTTTCATTTTTGTTTAATTTATATATATATATATATATATATATATATATATATATATTTATATTACAAAATTGTGATCTATAAAAAGAACTAATAGTAAAAAAAAACCTCCTGATTTCAGTTATATTCATTTATTTTTATTAATTACACTTTATCTATTAACTTCATTTTCATTTTTGTTTAATTCCTTTTCCTAACTTTATTTTTCGGGGCATGCTATTTATGCTTAAAGAATAAAGTACAGTTAGGTAAATAATTATCGACCTAATATGTTTGTTATTCCTAATATTATTATTACGTGTTAGTAAAAATACAAAAAATACAATACACTCGAGTTTACCACATTAGAAATAGGAAATTTAGTAGTAGTCGTTTCAGTTTTAAGTTATAATAGGAATGTAAGAAGGAAATTTGTATGAAGCTCATTAAGTTCGACACGTTTCGATCGGATTCGATTGTCTCTGACCAAAAATGTTACTGGTGAAATGTCAAGGACGATATCCTGGAATTCTGTCAACATCTAATTGTTGGAAAAGCGGCAGAATACCGTGGGGGTTTGTTTTTAACATTCCTTCTTGCTCTAATGCATCTCGAGTAGTGACGAATACCAATTTAAATTCCTAAGCCTTTACTTTTACCAAAATGACTCATGCTAAAAGCTTCTTGCGCCCTAAAACAATTTTAATTGGGTTCTATAAACGATATTTTAGAATCATTCACTAAATTAAAATTGTGTTCTGGAATAAAAGTATTTTTGCTTGAGAGAATTTAAATCTGTTCGTCAAACTTTTTGAGCGATTTACTTTTATAATACAGTAGAAAGTTAAAGTAATTATTTTACAGTACTGATTATATTTCCCTTACTCTTTTTATATCTTCTATTTTATTAATATATATATATATATATATATATATATGCATACATATTGTATGCCTATTTTGATGAAATTTTTGGTGTGTGTTTATGTGGATTTGATAATAATTTATAACCATAATTAACAATTAGATCAATTAGGTAGGTATCTATAAGTGGCGGTAAGTGGCTGCGTAATTCAATAGGCGTATATCTTTCAAAGTGAAATTTTCATTGTAACTGCCTCAATAATGGCGATTGCTACATGCAGAACAAATTAAATATTATGTTTAATTACAAGTAAAACGTGCTGTCTTCAACAAATTACTCAAGTTAACCTGAACTTTTATTCATCTAGCCATGTAAATATTTTCTGACTTACCGCTTTAATGGGATATAGTGTGTTTCAATTTTAAGTAATATAATGAATAATAAAAATAACACTGCCAACATACGGTAATATTTTGAAATATTAAAATAGTATAAAAATATTCCGTAACTATCGATTAAACCAGGTTGCAAACGTACATCTATGTTAAATGATATAGTGTTAAAATATTGTAATAACGATAGGCATTTCACGTTCGAATATGGCGCCGAAATAGACCATTCGTCCCATGCACATGATTCGTCATCAGTAATATGGAAAAAAATTCAAACATTGTCATGCATTTAAGCACAGAGGTAAATAGACTGGTCCTTGCTGCGAATGAGGAAAAGTTTCACTTCCACTATTAAATATGCCATCAGAACCAATGTGGAGCCACATCTTAATCGAATTTCTTTTGCTCACAATTTGTAAATTCAATTCTTGCTTCCAAATAATATCATTTCGAGCAACACAAATATCTCTGAATGAAGGATGGTCGGTGATTTTCACTGAAATAAATTTACAAACTTCTTCTGACCTCATTTTATCGATTAACCATATCAAAATGGCAAAGTTGGCAAATGTGGCAAAGTTTATTTTTACTGTTTAACAGAATAAAGCTATCAACTTGTTTTTTCCAAATACCAAGTGATTTGTATTTGTTTTTATTAACGGTTTTAATTTTTGTTTGAACACACATACAGTGATATGTGGCGATGCATTGATATTTGACCTGGCAATGACAAAATTAATCCTAGTTTGGATTCCATGTAAACGTGATGAATAGATAGCATTTGATCGACCACATGTACACACATAGCCATGGCATCTTCGATTCTTGTATATGTCGCTGACTACCAGTATATAATGACGAAATAATATACGCGGTACTGATGTGGTCGATATCAGTTGTTCCATCTACGGTGCTCAGAACGAAACTTCACTCGGTTAAGCTTGATATACCGTAATCGCTCAGTTTCAGTTATCAACAATATATAAATGATATAGCTGGCAGCATGCATCATATAATACAGCTGACGACTCTAGATTGCACAAATCTCTAGAGCTTGATTTGACTCTAGAGCAACAAATTAAATTTGTTTTGTTCGTAATTTCATTTTGTCATGTCACAAAATTTTATTATTTTTTTTTTATTATTTGGTCTCGGCACCGAGTTTAAACTGATCAGTATGTATTAGTTAAAATAATATTATCAATAGATAAATAGGTTTAGGTTGGTATTAAGCTAAATTGTGTATATATAGTAGAATATAAAATACGTGTAGTAGATACATTAAATATTTTTTTTGTTTATTTTTATTTAGTTATTACAACGATTATTAGGTACATATTTTACTTTAAAACGTTTTTTTGTATTTAAAATCTAAGTTTGTTTATTTGATAATTTTTAGAGAGTTTCTTATTTATTTTTTCAAGTCGCTCCACTTTTTTTGTTAAAAATATTTTATTTTTCCCTTTTTAGTGTTAGTTTTTAGTGTTTAAATTAATAAGGAACGCTTCAGGACCCGAAGTCCGCTACCTAGTCTAGGTAATCTGACAATTTTTCCAACCAAACTAGAACAAATGTTGCTGCCCCCGTGGAGAACCCAAGCCGTGACCTCTGCGTGTGATCACAACGTCCTAATCGTTAGACCAAACACTTAGTTATTTTGTTTATACGAGGTGTCACATAATAAGGTTACTGCTTAAAAAGCAAACTAAATGGCTTTTACACTAAATCACTTCTGATTTTTCTTGACACCAGCTCAGCAGTAACATTATAAACAAATATTTGATAATTTTAGATAAAAATTTTCATATATTCACATATTGAAAACTTTGTACGTGCCTTTGAAATTTGAGCGGTTTCCTCGAATTCCCCCCCCCCCCTTCCCCCAACAGATCCTGATTTGGTACCAATGGGACCATCTCGGAAGTCCACCCTTTCGAGTAAAAAAAACAATTTTGAAAATCCGTCCATAATTGACGAAGAAATCGGCGAACATACATTAAAAATATATAGATAGTCGAATACAGAACGTCCTCCTTTTTCGAAGTCGGTTAAAAAGTGTGAATAGTATGCCAACTGTCACATTTCAAAAAATGAAAATAAGCATGTAACTAAACAACTGAAACCTGCCGCAATCAAATCTGCCGAACGAATCATTCTTGAAACAGGCTCTGGATCACTCACACTAGAGGTGAAGATGATTTAATGTTAATCTACACAATTAATGGCCTTGACCTGTAATATGGAGTATATAATAAGTCACAAGCAACAGCACATTTGAGGAAAGAAACAACATTGTCAGGAATGAAGGAGCTGGATAAAAACTCTGTTATGGCCACCGCGGTGCCAACGCCATCCAAATTTTGGCAATGTTGGTAACATTGTCACCCAAATGGCAGGAATACAGAAATATTTGAGCATGCGCAATGCATAAAAGAGTACAGGTTAGTGTGGGAATTATGTATGCTGAGAATATGGTGCTGAGAGTTCAGGCAGTAACTCGAGAACGATCGACAGCAGGATGGCCGATTTAACAAATATAACCTGGAACGCTAATATGCTAAGCTGACATCATATTAAATACGCACGGTATTATGTGTTAGGAGTACCGTTATAAAAATAGAAATAATATAACTGAATATTATGTCTAGGAAAGCTATAAACCATCTTATGTGATATATTTTCAATATCGAAACAATCAAGGAATGAAATTATAATAAGCTCTGCAGTGCAGAGCTCCCAAAAATAACTAAAAAAGGCTCCAAAAAATAATTATGTAATTTCACTAAAATACTAAAATATTTTCTATTATTTACCAAAAAGCAAATAATTAAATAATTTATACAAAAATATAAAAACATTAATAAAATTAATAATAAAAAATATAAATAATTTAGATAGTTTACTGTAATAATCTGCTGATTTAAAAAATGGCACTTTGGATAACTCACAAAATTGATGAAAAAAAGTCAGTTTAACAAAAGATCATTTACCTAACATTGATATGGTAAGGAAATAACTAGGAATTATATTTTAATACTACTATATGTACCAGTTTTTAAAATTTTGTTTGAACATATTTGCAAATAACCAATATATATATATATATATATATATATATATATATATATATATATATATATATATATATATATATATATATATATATATATATATATATAATAATTGAAAATATTTTGTGACACAGTGAATAAGGTTATTGGTGTGACCTTTTTTCTTGATTAGAACGAATGCCTTATTTATTCAGTTTTTAAATTTATATTTGATTGGATCTGTAAATTACAACTTTAAATATTTAATTTAATAGTTTTAAGAACTTTAACTTTGTCTTAGTCTAGACTAAAAATTATGCAGTTCTGTAATAATATTCTGTAAATAAAAGGCAATTTTACCTTGCTTTACCTATCTTACAAAGGATCCGAGTTATATTCAATGTTTCTTTATTAAATTAAATAAAATTCAAAAAATAATTTCTACCCATCCTGAATGAGAACACTAGAATTGTTTGAATAATTAGCTATGGTTTATGGTTAATGGATGGTTAATAAATGAACAGATAGTACTTAGAGTATTTCGATCAACTAACTAAAATCATTTAAATACTCTTATATAATTCTTCAGCCAGACTTGCGCATGTAAATATCCGTCTTCCTTCTGCACCAGTAATTGTAAAAGCGTATCCCATTTCTGATTTTAGCAATTAACAATATAATAAAGTACTCGAGCGGGTCTAACGCATATGCTAATATTATTCTTTAATTAATTACAACAATTAACATATTAACACAATGAATATGAAAAATAACAAAGACGACACAATAAACACGTAAATATTAAGAGAAATCCGTGTAGTTTGACCAAACTAATAAATAACAACTATAAATGAATATATATTTATATGAACATATAAAAATTTTTACAAATTCTAAATTATATAGCAAGAAATGAATCATATAGCTACTACTACATACTAACGTTAGAGAAACTAGACCTTAGTTACTTAGGTATGGAGAAAAAGTTGGAAGCCATTAAAACCAACTAAAATCAACTGTTAAGATTTTATGGTGGAAATTATTTAATGTTACATATGAAATGTTATTTATATACTGCAGTAAGTACTAATTAGCTAATAACAATAAGCATCTAACGGCATTATTATATTATTTATTTAAGACGAAAATCCCACAGATTGTTCGTTCAATGTTCATCTTCCTTTTTTTGTCATTTTATTTGACCAAATTTTTATAGATAAGGCTAAGTTTGACAAGGGTAAGATTTAGGTTCCCGTGTTGTAAAGAAGTAGCGATTGTAATGCAAAAGTACAAAAAGTTGCGACCAAAGCAATTCAAGTATATAGATTATAAGGACAGATATAATTGTATATATGAAAAATACAGAGAATTTTATATATTTTCTATTACGTGAATACTTGATATTGTGTCATATTGTCACTGAATCTAATGATCTAAATCAATAGACTAATATACCTTTCAGCACCAAATAAAGAAATAACCGAAACATTAAATTTTAATAAGTAAAAAGAATATAATATAATATTTTATATATCAATTTTTAAATATCATGTATTTATGTAATTTTTGCACTCCTAATAAGTTCGATTTTGTGTCGTTCTATGTTCTCCTTTTAAAAATATTTTTGACCGATATAAAATTTGAAACAAAATTGATCATCTATATGGTTTGTGGAAGCACTAAAATACCAAATAAAAAAGTAATATTAAAAGTGTTCCAGAAGGATGATTGTTACGAGATATTAGCTTTTAGTAAGTTCCATGCAATATTTACCCTTATATTGATTCTGTTTTTTATGTCGTCGTATAACGATGAAAAATATAATAAAATAAACATAAGGTCTAAGTTGTCGTAAACAATTTGATTTATAATTTCGGTACAAATATTTTTCTTCCAAATAACCTTTACTTTATTTTTCACTTAATGCATTAGGGGCGTTAAATTTTAAACACATCTTATATAAATTAGATAACCGCTTGGCTGTGGGTTGAAAGCCGAGGGCACTCAAAATGAATAAATATTTGTAAAGAAATTATAACCATTTTCATTTTTCATCTCACGTCAAGTCACTTGGTTTCTTTAACATTTATCTTAAATTTCGTTCGGGATCTTGTTGCAAAAATTGAGTACATTTTGGAGCCGTAACAGAAATATTCTCGATGCGTAGTACAAGTATTTTAAACGCGTATTGTAAACATTCCCAAAATTATTTAATTTAAAGCTTGATTCAAGAGGCGCATTATTTATTTTGAATGGTTACTTTATTTGCATTCTCTGTAATTACTGAACCAAATAATAACATATTTTAATTTGTAGTCGTCGTTTGACTTTCCTAGAGTAAAGACATGTTCGGAGAACTCAACCAAAAGAAAAAAACAATGACTGAACAGAAACAACCGAAAATATACTACATATACCAATAAACCAACATAACCAAAAATAAACAAATGAAGAAGAAGCAACCACCAACAAATTTCTATCGAAACTCAGAGCAACGTTGGACAAAATAGAAAAAGATGATTCGCTGAAAGAATTCAAAAATTAGAAAATAGGTCTCAAGTACTATAAATAGGAAATAAAGACACTCGATTGCAATTTGAAGTTCTAATGGAATCCAGCAACATCACGGTGATCTAAAATAATTCCTAGAATTGCAAATAATAGATATTTGTCTAATATCTGAAACCCACTTGACAAAGAAATCCTTTATAACAAACCTAAGAACATTTGTCACTATCAAGAATCAATGCTTAGTTTAGAAGCAAATCAAGTAACAGCAGTAACTGTTAATTCAAGGATTACATAGCGGCAATTTATTGCCCTCCAAGATGCAATCGAAAGAAGGAAAATTATTTGGATGTCTTAAATAACCTAGTAGAGAAATGTATAATTGATGGTGATCCATGTAAAAAATAAAAGATGGGGATCTAGAATGACGACAACTAAAGGCAATGAACTTCATAAAAGAGCTGCTGGAGTTAAGAGGTAGTTTCATGTCAACTGGAAAACCTATTTATTGACCGACTGATTAAGAGAAAACCCCAGACCTCTTAGATTTCTTCATAGTTAGAAACATAACATCCAACTATATGTAACTCGAAGAAAATTTTGAAATAAGTTCAGATTACACTACAGTAATTCTGTTAGTATTCCATTAAAACAAGAGAACACACCGGGAAGGATTTGCTAGAAAAGTGAAAATCGAATTCAACTACATGTATCCCAACAATTAAATTTTGACGCAGAAAAAATCGTTATAGATATCCAACAAACTGCTTGGACTAATACTCCAGGAATTAAGAGTACATGAAGAGAAATGAATTAATTATTCGAAAGAAATCAAGGAAATGGTACCTGAAAAGAAAACTTACAAAAAAATGGCAACAAAATACAATACCTGAAAAAAAAACTATTTTAAGTAGTATAATTCAAAGGTTGAAAAGGACTAGATATTAATTATAATACTAGATATTAAAGACAAATCCATAAATCAATAACTGAAAAATATAACAGATGACAAGGAATCAGACTATTCGTTCTGGAAAGTCACCAAATACCAAAAACGATCATGTGTACACCGTCCACCTATGTAGAAATTAGGGCACGCAAGCACGGCAATATTAGAAATTAGAAGAGACCTATGTAGAAATTAGGGCACGCAACAATCAACAAAAAGCGGAAGCAAATGATGCTGACCATCTGGAAAATACCTTCAAACCAAAAGAATTCGACGACTCAATTAGTCATGCTGAAAGAAGTAACCAGAGTTATAAAAGTTGATTTTAATCCAAAAAAATTACTAAAGTATGATATAATAACATTCATTTTAATGATACATTTTTGCGTATTATGATCTCTACAAAATACGACTAAATGAGATTTATGAATGCATAAAAAGAGTCTGCAACTAATTTTGCATATAATAAAATGTTTCCTAAGTGTATTTAATTAGTTAGTTGATAATTATATTGGCATATCAACCATATCCAATAGAGCTGGTGGAAATAACTTAACGCCAGTAGAATTCACAACACAGCGAAAACAGGTATAGGGTGAGCGAAACATAATTAGCTAAATGTCTGGAAAGATGCATTTTATTTTTGCTCGTTTATTAAAAATTCTCAACGGTAGAATGTAAGTAAAACAATTTCTACACATGTATTGATATTCAACAAACCCTGTGAATATTACTTAAGACCTTAGTTTTTTAGACCTTTTTTTTGGTAAATTTTATTATGGCTGATTAGGTTTAGTCAGCTAGTTAGATAGTAAGTTAAGTTAGTAAACTCCACTATCTCCTAGCGCCGATGTCCAAAATACTAGTAGATGTATGAGATTGTTAAGATTTTTGTACAATCATTTATTATACTATAGTATAATCAGTATTGGCGAATAATTATATTTTATTTTTAATAAATCCTGCTCGATGTAGTCCTGACCTATTATATCAAATATGAAGTTTATTTTTGTTTCTATCGGTGGAGTTATAATGTACCTTTCTCCAGATACTTATTCTTCTATCGGTTTATTCTATTTAGGTGTTCTTGCAGTTGTGTCCCTCTTAACACTCCAAATGATTTACATTTTTGGACCTAGGAAGATTGAGTTAATCTTCTTTTCTGTATTGAATGGTGTTTTCAACCTGTGGCTTATAAAAATTCTGCTGATCTTATCTGTGGTGTTAATTAATGTCTTCATTCTATAGTTTCGTCGGGTAGTGGTATTTAGTTAGCGGTCTATGGGGGTCAATTTGTGGTACTGTATATAATGGGTTAAAAAAAGGAATTTTCTTTTCCACAGATATTGTTGTTTTTATGCTATAATTTGACAATTTTAGAATATGTGATCTAATCTAGCTGTTTCTTTTAATAGCCTACTTCAATAGCATTAGGCTGTAAACAGCTAGGCATGAACAATTCTTTTCCATTCCTACCTTTGCATCCCTTTATATATCATTGGTGTCAATGCAGGACTTGAAACCATTTGTGAAGCTTCTGCTGGTTTCGACCATAATATATCTCATACTTTATTCTAGCTCCTAATTATTTGTTTGCGAAATGGTTATTTTCGTTTCGTTTCAGTAGTTATCTACAAATGGAAATTCGGTCCATTAATGTTTTTACTGTAAATTCATGTACAAGTCAGATATTAAACTTTTTCTTGCTATGCAGTCTTAAAAAACTGTTTGAAACTGTCAACGATTGGCCAGCTAGAGGGTGGTTAATCTTTAACATTGACATCTCCGAAGCGAAAACGAACAAACCAATTCTAGCGTTTACTTAAGTACTTATTATCAAAAACGGCAGACAATATTCGATGAACCTCTGCTGCATTTCTCCTTTGTCGGAGATAAAAAAGCACAACATGGCGAAAAATACCTTTTGCGGTATCACTTTTCAAAGCGCAATCTATTTTGATTAAGTTAACAAAAAACGGTACTTTTATATCTGGAATACTCTATGTATTTTTGCCTTTTTGTTAATTGCCTTTCTATTAATTTAAAGTATGACTTTAAAACTGCACGCTATGAATAAGCGAAACTATTTTTCAAAGCATATTATTTCAGTAAGTAAGAAAGAAACACTTAACTTCTCTGTGGTGCTACTTAATGTCTTCAATCTATGGTTGCGTCGAGTGCTAGTACTTAGTTAACTATTCTAGGATTCTATTTTACTGTTTGGCATTAATATACAAACATATTTTCAGGATCAACCTCAATCCATAGTCGGTGCTCGGAGAGAGTGTCTACGTCTCAACCAATACGCTGCTGTTGACATCGCAGGATTTTTTTAGTAGAATATTATTTACTAAATCTCGCCACACTTGGTAATCGGTGGCAACAATTCTGGTCTCGGAAACAATTTCGACCATTATAACCTGCGTTTCTCAATTTCTTCCTCGACTGTGCACTTATTGTTGCGTTTTTAACGAATTACTTCAATTATAATATAATTAATTGTTAAATAAGTAAAGTAAAAATGTATTTTCATACCTACACAAATCAAAACTTATATGTATGTGAGTAAAGTATATCTCTATGAAATTTACATAATGTACTTGTAATGTTGTGAATCATTATTCAATTAACTTAATTACTTCTATATTGAAATTGCATTTAAGATCCTCAGTGAAATTTTAATACCTTTTTTATCCTTACCATTTTCATACCTCACTTTATATAACCGGTTATAGTTTAAGTGATACAAAAAAATGGACAAATCACTTAAAAATGTATTAGATATGAAATATATCCCAATATAAAATCATCAGTCATTATAGATTTTTTTAAAATAATATTCAAGCATACCGAGCTCATATATCTAATCGTAACCAATATATGTTATATCACGCGATTCTTAACTGACGTGACTACGAAAACGTAAGTAACTTAAGATATTTTGTGTGCTTTAAACTCCTTCATATTTCTTAACTTACATTTATCTCATCTTGATGTATATATGCAGAGTATTATTAATGTTGTTAGAAATACATTATTTATTCATTAAAACGTATTAGAATCTCAAGAGGAGGAAGCTATATATTAAATTATATCTAACAATATGATAGGCAAGTATATTTATATATTTATTTCTATCAGTGCATACATGCAGTACTATTATAATAAATTACATATATATAGATAGGTAGCTTGAACTTCTCTCTTCAAGATTTACTTTCAATGTTGGAACTTATCTGTTCTACAAGGAACACAGCATAGAAGTTCAGCACTACCATGACATAGTTCCAATCCGTGACAATCAACATTACCAATAATAAACCCAACACGAACAATGCAACATGCAACATCTTTGCTATTGTGCTCACCTATCCTATTTGACATAATTTATTCCATTCTCATAATTACTTTGAGCACCTTTACAGTCAACCTTATTCATTCCATCTACCAAAATACTGTAAAATGACACTATTTTTCAAGGAAACATATAAATACCCTAGACCTGCGTGCCGTCGGGTCTATACGCAAATACTTTGCCCAGACGTACTGCAGTTCATTGACCTTTCTATGGATGGTTCAATGGACGGTCGATTTCTTCTAGATCTCCCCAGATCACCACTCTCATAAAATAACGTCAATACCAAGGAGATTTGCTTAGTTCACCTCTTCCATCATCTATACACATGTTGGAATGAAATGAACAAAAACTGTGCATGAAGTATTAACGAAATGCGTTTCTTTATTTAAAAGACCCTTAAATACGATTATTTATGAATTATGACATCGTATAAACATCCGCCGCAGCTTTTCGCGGTAGCATGGATTCAAGTCTTAAATGTTTAATGAATGTACCGTGCCGTTCATAGATCCATTTGCTATTAAGACCTGTGTTATGTAGACTTTACAGGCATCATTTTTTAGAAAATCGCGTTGCCAGTAGTGTACTTCATGTGTAGTTCCTTCCAAATACTCCGACTCCTGTCAGCGACAGTCCAATACAAACAGTCCAGAGCTGACGCTCGGAAATAGTATTTACTTCCCAACTAATACTGTTGGTGCCGTAGGACTTCGAATATCCTTCAGTGAATTACCCACATTACATAGTAGACGATCAGCCGCAAATGTTCTGAATTCGGATAACTATCAAAACTAAACGTAAACCTGTTCTAATCCAAAAACCCTATATATTACATTGATAATAAATATTTACAAGTTTTAATAAACAGCAATTATATTTTAAAATTAATGAATTCATGAATTACTCTAGTTTATAAATAGTAACACTTGATAGTAAAACAATTTTCATTAGTGTATTATATTGATATTTAAAAGGAAAGATAAGTTGCAATTAATTTTGTAGCATATGCGCATATGTATGTTCAACTATTTACTATATTAAATAGCTGGGTTTTCACCTTGGCTACCTAGTAATTCTTGTTGCTCTTATTTTATTACATCTGCATGAATGCACATATTCTGGCCGCTGCATTTCAGAATGAATAATTTATTTTACCAATTAAACACTTTTGGTTTTGTTTTAGTTTTATAATTTTGCGAATAATAAAACGATTTTTATTTTACTATTACATTATAAACATGAAACGTTATACATAAATATTATTAATATTATTGTTCTATTCATCGCTGTGTTATATTTACAGAAGTATTTGTTAAACTGAAAATTTATAATTATTGTAGACAGTTTAACAGTTTATGCATCTAGTATTTATTTTTATTTGTAGTTTATTTATGTCAGGTTTAATTATGCTAAAAATACTTGAACATGTAGATAGCTACTTCCTAAAAATATCGGTTTACTAAGAATGTCTAAACAATTAGAATAGAAAAACACTTGGCAGGCGACCGGTACACAGACATCATGTGGCTATTAGGTACTTACTTAAGAAAATAGAGGTTGTAAGCCTCTCCTGTACAAAATGTTGTTCAATCAGTCGTTCTATACAGCTCCAGTGTCTATCTAAAATACGTCTCATCTAGCCAGATGGAATGTCTTCAAGTCTTTCAAAACAAAATTATCAGGAGAATAATCAATGCCCCCTGTTTCGTCAGGAATAATCAAATTTATAGAGAAAAAGATAGATGTATAGATGATAGATGATAGACAATAGATGTATTATCCAGCTGGCCGATATTTTAGGCCAATAAATCATTCGGCTCTTCGTGGCCTTATTCTATCACAGCCGACACTACCCCGTCGTGCTCTAACTCCAAATTGTCTCGACCTCCTCCGGCGAGCGATTAACTCATGTACCGCAAACAGCGTGGTGTGATAACGACGCCATGTCCTTGCCAGGCCCTTATGACTCTTAACGGTGTTACCGGTTACGGGCACCCTCCTTACTAACAGTAAGAAGTATCAGTTAGGGTCATTGGATCAGCTGATAGGGTGGGGTTTAGTGGGTAGCCCAGAGTCAGTCTTTACATAACCAGACCAATTCGCTTATTCTTGCGGGTCTTCTCGACCAGGTATCCGTAACAGGATTCCCCTTTCCGGTTTCAGGCCAAAAAAAAGTTGTAGGCGCTTGACGTTAGACGAAGTATGTCGCAATATTTATCTGACAAAAGATCCCCGTTGTTGTGGTATCGGCAATAAAATTTCATCAAAATACGATATACTCAAGCAGCTGAAAATTCCATGATTTTCGAATCGAAAGTGTTTTAAGATCGAGAAGAATATAGTGGTTCGAGTATTTCGCACCCCAAAAATCAACAGATCAAGGTGTAGAAACGCATTGTTTAACCCAGCCTTCTGTACCATCAAGATGAACTCAAGAGAGGAACATAAGGGATAAAATCGGATCTAATCATCACGGGTCCTCAAGAATATTTAAATACCTAGTCAAGGGAGCCGCACAGGTGGTGCTAGTTAGTAGTTTTAGTACTATTTTTTCTTATATTTCTTAGTTTTTCATTTATATTCGAGAGGAAGAAGACACGCAACAATTATAAATAATCTTTTAAAATAAATTATTATTATATAAAAAAGTATTTTTGATTGTTTCATTATAATTAAAAATCGTGTCGGTTAATCAAGCCTCCTATTAAAACTGATAAAATTCGACTGATTATTTCATTCATTTCGTAATGACAAATATATACTATCGTTTGAAATAATTGGTTATATCGATTCAAAGTTAGTTAATTAAAAAGAGGATTTTGTAAAATTGTAAATTGGCGCTGTATTGGTCCAAAAACCAGCCATCAGTCAGTAACGCTGCCAGCATCCTGAAAAAAGCATATGCGAGCTGATACCTCACAACTGGGCTCTCGATTCAAGTCTAATTTGGCGCCGAGCTATATAGACCGCTATTTTATGCCTTTATTTGGTATTTTACAATATTTCTACTTTCAACAATATGTTACTATACGTTTTAATATACTTATTTTACTCACATTTTTTATATGAGCAACATATAGCAATATATAAACTATTTATTCATATATCACTACATAGTATAAAACAAAGTCGCCTTTTCTGTCCCTATATCCCTATGTGCGCTTAAATCTTTAAAACTACGCAACGGATTTTGATGCGGTTTTTTTCAATAGATAGAGTGATTTAAGAGGAAGGTTTATATGTATAATACATGCAAAATATACTAAGGCAACATTGCTAATTTTAGAGGTTTCTAACGTGATGTCGTAAATTAACCTATTATTACCTATTATACAGTGTGCAATTAATATAGATCAATATGGTTCCTTACAGCATGTAAATTAAACAAATATTTTCGGAGATATTACAAATTTAAAATTTGCGTTTAAAAATGTGTAATGTAATAAAAATTGTATGAATTTAGATATTCCAAAGATAGCAGGAAATCTTCATAGTAAGTATAGGGGAAGAGGAATTGTTTTACTCCAAATTTAATGCGTGCAGGCCAAGGGCAGTAATGAATGAACCAAAAATACTGGATCGATTTTAATCATGTTTTCATTGAGTGACATAAGCATATATATTTTATGCCCGTGCAAAGTCGGAGCGGGCCGCTATGTTTTTATATACAACGTTCATATTTTTTCTGTAGTGTATTTAATTTAGTATCAGCATTGTACCCGTGCGAAGCCGGGGCGGGTCGCTACTATGATTATATTTCGAAGTCTCCTAAGGGCATTGAATAATTAGGAGAATAAATTAGAAGTAGGATATTAATTAGTTATCTTTATTTCTCGACATCGATGTACCAATAATAACACCAAATGTCATATGGATAAAGAAAAAGAAAACATCTGAGCATATATATAACTAGTAACGATTATTAGACTTTTTTTAGGCGAAAAAATAGCCATCAATATAGCGTACCTGCCCACACAGACATCCAGCTTATTCGTAAGATTTAACTCTTACTAGCTTCCGGTTCTCATCAATGGAAAACAGTTTTCATTATATTAAGAGGTGATATGCTGCCATAATAGTATTTTACAGACCTTCTGGAAAACCACAGTAATGGAATCCATAAATTGAAGAATTGTTGTATGTGCTGTCGTTTATGTATGCAAAGAAATTGATGAAATTATGCTGCGAAATAAGGTTATATTAACATTCGGTTTCTTATATCTGTTACCGGAGATCTTATTAAAAAACTTTGTAATATAAGCTGATAATATGCAAAGCGGAAATATTTTCTGGCGATAAAACAATTACGAATACTTATTTGTTAAAGAATCATAGTTGAAGAGCTGCATCGACTGACTAGAAATTGATATTAATACACGTAGTACATCCTAAATAGAATAGTAAGAATAAAATAACACTATGTAAGTTTAATAAAAGCACGTTTTAAGATATACCCTTAGAAATAAGTCGAAGGAAATGAAACAAATGGGGTCTTCATGAGCCATGAACGTGTACAAACCCTTCCGTATAAAATACGCCCCCTCTCGCCAAGAAAGTTAAATTTTCAGCAATTTAAACTATTTATCTTTGCTAACACTAATCGACCTGTCTCATTTTAAATAAATCAGATTAGATGTTTAGCCGGACTGGAGAGTTTTTTACTTTTATTAAATTCTCTTCAGCTTCATTAAAATATTTCAGTTTTAATGTAACAAAGAACGTATTTCTTTAATATAAACGGGACTAATTAAAATGTTGTTTCATTCTGAAATCTATTTATAAATTATTTATTATTTTATATAATATGAAATCATTATTTTCATTAAGTTATATTAAAGTTTCTTAAAATAAAATGTTGTTGTCGTAGATAATGGGTTGAAAAAAAAAAGAAATTTCTCTTGGGCAGATTCTGTTGTTTATAAGCTACAATTTCATAATTTTAGAACATGTGATCAAATCTAGCTGTTCCTTTTAATAGCCTATTTCAATAGCATTAAGCTGTAAACAGCTAGTCATGAACAATTTTTTCCATTCCTTTCTTTGCATCCCTTTGTATACCATTGGTATCAATGAATGGATTTGTAACCATTTGTGAAGGTTCTTATGGTTTCAACCATAGTATCTCTTACTTTATTATAGCTTCTTATTATTTGTTTCCAAAATGGTTATTTTCGTTTCATTTCAGTAACTATCTACAAATGGAAATTCGGTCTATTAATGTTTTTACTGTAAATTCATGTACAACCCAGATATCAAGCTTTTTTGCTATGCAGTCTTAAAAAATTGTTTAAAACTGTCAACGATTGGCAAGCAGGGGAGTGGTTCATTTTTAACATGACATTTCCGAAGCGAAAACGAATAAACCAATTCTAGCGTTTACTTAAGTACTTATTATCAAAAACGGCAGACAGTTTTCGATGAACTTTTGCTGCATTTTTCCTTTTTCGGAAATAAAAAAGCACAACATGGCGAAAAATACATTCTGGGATATCACTTTTCAAAGCGCAATCCATTTTGATTGAGTAAACGAAAAACCGTACTTTTATATCTGGAATATTCATTTGCCTTTCTATTACTTTAAAGTATGACTTTAAATCTGCACACTATGAATAAGCAAAACTATTTTTCCCAACATATT
Organism: Rhynchophorus ferrugineus; assembly: GCF_030347505.1. Taxonomy (NCBI): domain Eukaryota; kingdom Metazoa; phylum Arthropoda; class Insecta; order Coleoptera; family Curculionidae; genus Rhynchophorus; species Rhynchophorus ferrugineus. The sequence goes on along the minus strand of NW_027472584.1, from coordinate 6,166,023 downwards.
ATTTCAGTAAGTAAGAAAGAAATTCTGACCAGATTTTAAATTGACTTCTAAATTTTTAGCGAACAATTCATCTTTTCAACTTAAGCATGAATCAACAGGATGTAAAATGCATGATAAAGAAATCAATCATATTTCAGTACACTATTAAAAATATTATCAAAATAGAAAAACGATTATTGAAAAAAAAAACTGTTAGCTATTTAGAATAGAAAATACTTGAAATTAATAATAAACATATTATGTGAGTTACAGTGGAAAAACATTAAATATATTCAACGGTCTTTCTGTACATGTTTGTTAGTTACTAGGATACTATTGCCAAGATAATACTACTTAAACCGCAACCAATAAATCAAATGATTCTCATTATTAAATTACACCGATTGAGACAGCGATCTCTAGTACAGCTGGATCTAGATAAATTATCATTCAATTGCAATCTTCCTAATCTTTCCGAAACTACTCAATTTATCTATAACGCAGCGAACATGTCTATAACGTATTGGAGCGCAGATCACTAAAGCTGGATCGGTTCTGAATTGAACATATACACTCTCGGTATTGCAATTATATTAAATCCACTGATTTTACCTCTATAACAGAATGAGTCTCCCTTCTCGATTTTTGCTTGATTATATTTATTTGCTTATGATATTGTTCATAGTGAACCTACCTATTATGGAAGTACCACCTATTATGGAACGTCATTTCAATCAAACGAATAAATGATAAATTATAGTACGGTTAGCTTGGCAGAAGGCTTTTAAATGAAAAGACTACCAGAAGCCTCACGAACTGACAACCATTCCATGAAATTTTAATCGAGATAGCGAAGACTCGAGTTAATTTTAAGAAGCAAGTGTTGAATAAAGCCAATAGATTGAAATGGCTAAACTATATATATATATATATATATATATATATATATATATATATATATATATATATATATATATATTCGTAATTGATTGTATATTGATCATCGTTATTCATAATTAACCATTCATCATTAACCTTGGGGCAAGTCGAATTTTATTACTTGCAACAGCGACCTACAGAATATCATTCATGAAAGTTCACCAGATACATCAGCGAATTACTTTCTGCGTATGCTCCAATTTCCTTAATTCCTTTCTATCAATTCAGTCAGAAGTGCCCAGACACCACGCGTTATTGTTAACGAGAGTAATAGTTATGATATATTTTAGGATAATTTTACGTTTCTATTATTCTAATAGTTCGTAGATATAATATTATTTGTTAAGATATGAATTATCAGTAAAATGTGATAGTTTAGTAACAAAAGTTTTGTTTTCGTTAAATAATACGCAAATAGAATTTGTTTTAAGATAAGTAAAGTAAGATAGTAAAAGTAATAATGGGAAGATATAGTATAAATACATAGAAGTTTGGTGTCTAAATACACCTATTCTGTCTGCCCTTTTAATAAAGCTTTTTAAAACTAAATAATTTTCAAGTGATGAAAATGATGTCAAATGGAATCAGTGCTCACTTTTATGCAAATGGCATATCGAATTCTGTTAGTCAGACCTTAGTTGATATAAAATCAATTTATCATGACCTAACAAAATGTTTATACTTGAATAACTATCACATTAACATTCAATAATTTTCAGGACAACAATATTTAACGCATATATTATATACTTATTATATACGTTTTTCCTTATTTATAGTGTTTAATTAATTAAAAATTGTTTTGTGATATATTCTATTTATACTTTCAAAAGTCAACAAATAAATATAAACAACATATATAAATGTTATAACATTTTCTTCTATTATATATTACATTATTAGCCCAATTCAAAACAAACTAAAATTTTTAATGATTTACAAATAAATATTTAAAAGTAACTATTTAATTAGGAATTGTTTTACGAGCTTCGAAGGATCAGTAGAATATTTATTTGCCTATAAAAGAAATAATGTAGGCAAACAGATTTGGAAATACTCAACATCAATCAAACATTTTCGTTTGATATACAGAAATTTCGGTGTAGCCATTTCATACGGTTTATATACATCCATTTTAATTAATAAATGGCATGCCCTCTACATAAGATGATTAAAGTGATCCCTGCATTTGGAGCCATCTACGAATTTTGAATAGTTTTCTATAATGGCTAATTTACTGTCATTAATTTAATAAAACTAGGTAAATAGCGGGACAGACCAGTTGGATTTGTTTCATTGATTACATTTAGTGTCTAAGAATAATCAGAAAAGGTCAATGCTAAATAAAATTATTATAAAAACATTTGAAACATTATACATTATAAATCTATATAAATTTATTTGACATTATAAATCAAGAGACACTGTTATTTAATCAAATCAAATAATGTAAAATACTTAATTAATATTCTATGTAAATAATTTATATTTATTGATACATTCTTATAATATATTTTTTAAAGAACAATGGACTAATTGAATCGTTGTTAAGGTCAGTGAATAATTAACATAAAAATACTTATCCATCAATATATGTGATACAAAAAACGTTTACCTCAAAGAAATTATGTTATTCTCAGTAACATAATGAAATTACACGGGTTCAAATCAGGTAAATACGATATCAATCGTGTTTGTTAATTTTTTTAGTAAAACCTTTCGGAACCTATTGTGTCACATCATGGTTTTGTCCATATTTTTGTCGTACGTAACCGTTTGGCCAGAACGCGATATATTTATTTCAGAGATCTCCAATTATTTTGTATCATTTACATATGAACTTATTGTATCATTTACTCTTGAATATTTGTAATTAATCGTAAAGCTTTTGTAACATGTTTAGCAATTTAGCATAATTAAATTAACAGAAACCTAAAACGTTAACCTAAAACAGAAATTTTAGGTAAAGCTATCCACCATACCAGAAATATTATCATAGATATCTAGTTGTGATTGGTAACTTTTAAAAAATTTAATGAAAAATAATATTGATTGATATTATTGGTTTAGAGTCTCCCTAACACTTTATTATTTTTAGCGATTATCAACACCGGCCAAGAATTATTAACGAAACCATTAGTTGCGGGTTCCAAGGGATTCCAAAACAATAATCAACAGTTAGTTACAATGCTTAGAATATGAAAAACGATTAAATAGATCAGCAACCATACCTACACAAAAAAGATCAAGACAAAACAAATATCTGGATAAACAAATAAATAACAAAATTGTGTATAGATAAATGTCACTAAAATAAAGCTGTGTATAGGTTAAAATTAGATTTTAAAATACAGAGCGATTACTTTGAGGAAGTCAATTTAGGCAGGTTTTGAGGCAAGACACCCAATGAATCAGGTAAGCCATGACTTCTTCTGACAGTTAATACATTTCTGCATTTCACCAAAACATGGGACACTGACGTTGGTTCTTCAGAATTGGGACTATCAGTTCGATTTATTAGAAAGGAATGGGTAAATTGGTAGTGACCAATCAGTAGCCTGCTTAATTTTACTTGCAAATCTCTATTCTCTAAAGGGGTAGCAGGAGAACCCTAAGGAAGTAGCAGGCTCTCTACCCTAATCTAACCTACCTAAATGGGTAATGATCCTTATGATATAAAAGATTTACAATTTGTTGACCACTCGTAATAGAATCTTCGAGGTTATCAGCCAATTCGTTCCCAGGTATGCCCTTGTTGCTAGGAATCCCGACGAATATCATGTTGTTTTGTCGAACCAGACCGTACAATTCAAGGATCTGCACCACTAGCGGATTTGATGAAAATATATCATCAATAGCTTAAAGCGAGTTTCGTGAATCCAAGCATTTAAGCCAGGATTTAGAATGGCTATTAAGTGATACTATTAGGTTTAGGGTTTACTTTATTTCGAACATTTCAGCTAGAAGTATAGTGGAATTAGAAGGCAGATTGAATAGTTTATTTTAAAACCTATGATAGAGTGCAACGCTTACTCCTATAGATGACTTAGAGCCATCCGTATAAACGACGTCACAATTCGGGTACTTCGGCGACAAGATTTGAAGAAATAATCTGCGAGATATTAGTGAACTCAAATTTTGTTTATTGTAAGCCGCTTATGTCAATTTATTTTAAATGATGGGGACAGTCCACGGCTGCTCAGATGTGAAATATTCTAGCTCCTGTGTGATAGCAAGTATATCAATTATTTTTGAGAGCTTTGTGATGATATATTCTCGTCCTTTGGAGGCACGGCCCATATAACTGTCTGTAAATTCAGAGTTGTCACCAGTCCGGACAATGATTCTTATACTTTCTTTGAGAGCCAATCTGATTCTTCGAAATTTAAGTGGCTCTATAAAAGTTATCCGACTATATCTAGAGACATCCAGTGCCATTCTTAAGGCAGTGTTTTGTCTTTTTTCTATTCCTCGTAAGTAAGTGGCAGATGCTTAATTATATAAGAAGCGGCCATAAGTTAGTTTGGGTCTGATTATAGATTTATGGGTCTTTATCAAAGATGTCCAGTTTTCTGCAGGGTAAATACTTAATGACAGCTGTTTTAAATTTAAGGTCGTCGACGCGCCCTCGCCAGGAAAGATATTAGTCCATCCTGAGATGAGAATATTACACAAACCGTAATGTGCACAGAAAGTGATGCCTTGGGTAACTTCTGATTCTACAGAAAGGGACGATTATTTTGAAGAATGATTTTGAAGCTAAAATTTTAAAACCTAAAGAGGCAAATCACTGAGCGATGGTATCCAGACAATTCTGCATTGTACTGGATGCAGAGTTAAAACTTGGCGAACAACAAAAAATAGTTATATCATTTGCAAAAATACGAATATTGACATCCGAACTTACGGCATGGAATGTATGGCAATATTAAATAATGTAGGACTGAGAACAGATCCTGACGATCACCATTATGTTGAGTATTCGTGAGAGATAAGCAGTTGCCTGAATGGACCTAGAATGTACGGTTGGTACTTCTCAACATTTTAAAGTTCTTAATGAAATAAGGGAAATTGCCCTTTAAGTTCCAAGAGTGTAGTTGCTTAATAATTGCTTAATAATTGGAGTTTTGATCGAATGTTTTTTATTGTCTTTTAGGAAGATTGCAATTGTGTGCCACTTTTATAAAAATCTTTCCCTAATCAAATAGTTCCTCAAATATTTTGCAAATGTGATCAGTTAGAGAGATTGGTCTAGCTACAGATCAATTTTTTTAATTTGTTAGACTTCTATATTGGGACTAAAGTATTCAGTCTCCAATTAGAGAGGAGAGGGCTAAAGGTGGTACATTGATAAGAATTCGATATGGCCGACCATCAAGACTCGAAGTTGAAGATCTATTTATAAATATGAAGGGTTTCAGGTAAGCCCTTCAATCTCCTTATACCCTGTCAGAAGGAGTTTGAATCGTAAGACATTTATTTAAGGAAGGATATCCAAGATAATTTTGTAGCTTCTTTGATGGTACGTCTAGCTATAGCCTTATAACGTTTGTATTCGATTAAATGGGTCTGACTCATGTTGACACGAAAGTGCATTTAGTGCTTTAAGCCGATTATTTTATAACTCTTTTACAGTTATTATTCCACCATGGGATTGGAGTTTTCTTTGAAGTACCATTAGTTATTGTAGGAATTTACATTCACACATTAGTATTGTGCCGCCTACTTGAGTGCTTTTATTAAATGAGTAACATCAACGCTGATATTTCCAGGTATGAATTGGGGCACTTGACAAAAAACTCTATATAAATCTCAACCTGCAGATTTAAATATATATTTTAGATTCTCACTAATATTGTCAGAATAGAGAAAGGAGGAGTATGGATCTCCTATGGTGGATTGTAAATTTCAGATTTCATTCAAATAAATTAAAAAGAGAAGGGGGACAAAATGAAAAGTCTATGGATGAGAATCCTCCAGAAGCCAAGGAGATATATATATGTGTTGGTAGGCAATAATGAGTTAGTAAAAATCAGAGTTAGATAGAAAATTGGAGATCGTATGGTCTCTCTGGTTTGACGAAGTTGATACCCAAAGTGGACTTTGTGTGTTAAGACCCCGCCCCGCCTACAAAAAGAGGAGAAGAAACCTGGGATATAGTATGTTCAAATTCTTTAATCAGGGGGTTTTAGGTTGGTTTCTTATAAAAACTACTACCAATAAAGTGCGATTGGTTAATTTTTTTATTGGAATCAACCTCACCTAGAAATCCGTCGGTGCATTTAAATATTATAAATTGAGACATTAGTTTTAAAAAGTTATCCTCTGCAGAAACTCATTTGTGAATTATCCATGATTTGAAAGAATATATTAAATATACAAAGAACGACATAGACAGTACAAGACTAAGGCCCCTGGATCCTTATTCCTGAACTATGCCAGCAGAACATAGACCTTGGTCTACACCCCTGGTAACCATGGCCCCTGAGGTAGACCCGGGTCCCCTGGGTCGTCACTCCCGGTACTCATATTAGAAACCTGAGTTCCATGAGGGGTGAAAAATATAGGCTTATAAAGTTCCAGCAAAACAAATTGGAATTTCAGAATATTACGTACAATATATATGTTATGTAACATCCGACATATATATAATATACAATCGCTAAGCGAAACGCATTAGGACCAACAAGAATTTTCCACAAATAAGCACGTCGATGGTCGTAACATTTCTTGCATCAGACAGTTAGTTTGCTGTTTTTCAGATCACTGTAACACTCCCTCCAAAAGGTCGATTTCGTAGCAGAAATCTATGAGAAATTCGGTTACCTTTGATTACAGGCATGTTCAAACCTCAAACTTACAGATTTCAGACCGTAATAGTGTCTAAATCTCGGGACCACACAAAAAGATTGGCAAGAATGGTTTTCGAAAGAGTAGGATTTTAGTCTTTCCTTAAATTATTTATCAATTGTTATTTGCTTATATTGGTGTTTTCCTCATTAATTCTCAGACAATCGCTCTGCAATGCGAACTATATCACGAAGAATGATGAGAGCCCTATATCTATATTAGCGAACATCAGTTCGGTCAAGAAATTAAACATATTCAAGAAATAAGCTAGGTAGCGGACCCCGGCGCCCTAAGAGTTCCTTATTTTCAATCATTGTTTCTTTATATCTAGTTTTCTTCATACGAGCTGTACCTTTACATGGTCTATCCATTGTAATAGTTAATAAAATAACTACGTAATATATTCAGTAAATATGTAACACTAAAAAGAGAAAAATAAAATATTTTCAACAAAAAAATTGAACCGACTTCCGACAAAAAATATATAAGGAACTCACTAAAATTAAAAAGTAATTGAACTTTGTAAAAAAAATTACGAACAAAAGAAATCTAATTTTCTTGCCGGCACCGATTTCAAAATGATCAGTTGGTAGTAGTTAAAATAATATTGTAAATAGATAAATAGGTTTAGTAGGTATTAAGCTAAATAGTGTGTATATAGTAGAATATAAAATATGTGTAATAGATATGTTAAATAAAGTTTTTGTTTATTTTTATTTACTTATTACAACGATTATTATGTACATATTTTATTTTAAAACGTTTTTTTTTTATCTAAGTTTGATTATTTATTACTTTCTAGGTCCTTATTTACTTTTTGAAGCCGGTTAAAATTTTATGCTAAAAATGTTGTATTTAGTATTATACAGTGGACCAAACCTGAGATCTAAAATTTGCAACTTGAGGTTAGAATAACACCGTGTTAAATTATGCACTAAACTATTATGCCGGCCAATTAGACAAATAGATTTCGTTGTCCCTTTAAATCCAACAGAATTATGAGACAATTAGAAAGATAAAAATTAAAAAACACTAGATACCAGGGAAGGAAAATTCACTTATGGCGTAGCGTCGAAGTACTGGATGGTATTGGGAAGAATATAACCAAAGATGGAAGGTCAACTGATGGAAGGTCAACTACTGGTCATAACAGACCAAGTTATCTCGACCAGGAACTATTTGAAATGATAAGTTAAGGAACCTACGGATAAAACTGAAAAATGTAGATATAGATTTTAACTTAGTGAAACTAGACAATACATTATAGAGAGCTGTTAGATGGTCGTATCAATACCTTTACAAACTGAAAAGCAGGAAATCTGCCAACCCGATGAGGTTTCATATAATGTATAAACAACATAAGGTTTTGGTTTTGGAAGTGTATTGGGATAGTACAATGCTCACAGACTCGCGCGTCAATCAACAATCAAAATATCGAGGTCTAGAAGAGTACTAAAAAATAGTCGAAAATAAAGGCTATCCGCTCAGTTCCAATCATCTTGTCAATAGTAGATTTAATTCCCAAGAAACTGTTCAACTATTATCTCCTCTTCGAGAGAGTAAGAATATCATTTGCCTAAATACATAAATATATAGTGAAATAGACGTTGAATGATAAAATCGACAGAATTACCATCAATTTTCAAAGTTCGCATAATGACAGAATTTGAAAAATAAATTTTCATCTAGAAGTGTTTCTCTGGGTATGTCCAAAAGCTTGTGACACGTCCAAGAATATTGCGGGGCAGCATTTCTTTTCTTCGAATGCTTTTTCAACAACCGCTGTTACTCTGTGCACTTGGTCAATTGTCGAGTGTTAATTTTCAAACTGGAAATCTGGTGTTTCTATAAACGGTTTAATACGTTTTAACAGCAGTTTCCCAAATAACTTTGATATCGCAGGTATCAGTGAAGTAGGCCTGTAAGATCCAACTTATTCTGCCGATTTGTTAGGTTTTTTGAGAATTTAAGGATTTTCAGACATTCCGGAACATGGTTCAGTCTCAAAAAGCCATTGCATATATATGTCAACATGATTATTGTTTTTCGTATTAGGTTAAAAACCAAATGGAAATTAAATATACGGGAATGTACACAAATGAATATATCGATGGTGTTACTTCGATTTTGAAATACACAATATTTTATATCAATTTTGTTTTATTTCTTTAATTTTAATTGACAGTTTGACTTCTTCAGTTAAGGGTTTCTATTAGTTTAATTTACATTTATTTAGCGACGGAAAAATATATATTAGTAAATTTACTTAGCAAAATAAGTATCACTTAATAGAATTTTAATTTTATTTTGTGTTAAGTTTTTCACCTATCAATTCCACTAATTGTCCATAAAAATATTGTAAGTGCTATCGGGTCTATGTATCTATTGAGGTTATCCGTTAACTGCTAACATGTTTAAGATTTGGCATGAGACTTTTAGACCAACAAGTACTCAAATAAATTGCAGATAATAGTAGATAGTGGATAGGTAGATGGTTATTTAGTTGTCCGTATCTGTCTGTCTGTATCTATTTATATAATACTCTTGCAATATATTTTGATATTTTATTACCGGTAGAATTTACCGACGATTTATTTATTTTCAATCAAGTTTAAATATCGGTATTTTATTGCTGGTACATAGGCTTGGTGGTCATAGTGATTAGGGAGAGAGGATGATTTTACTGCTATGTCGTAGTTTGTAATGTACGTTTGCAAATGTTGCTAATTATTATTATTAATTATGATTGTTCATAGGCAAGAATGTAAAATTCAATAAGGAAAATATACTTACTCCACTAATCAGGCTGGGTAAGACTGGATTTCTTCTGGGATGGTTTCTAAATCGGTCACTCACTAGTCTGTAAGCGACATACCGACCGTGGTTTGTAGCCCACGTTAAGCAGTAGATTTCAGATGAAATTAAAAATTTAAAAATAAGACTAAAATATAACAAAAACTAATTATGAATTAACAAATTAAATATTTGTTTATGTTCAAATGTGTTATTTAAGAGCGCAGATATATTTTGATAATTGATACAATAACAAAATTGGTTCTATGATGGGTTCTTTGATACAAGTAAATATTTTTATTATCATTTATGAAATATCTACTAATATACCTAATATGATATAAATATACGTGTTTAAAACAGTTATATAAGTTATTTGTTACAAGTAATAAAACGTCATATTAATATGTACAGTAATAAAATATGTACATATAACATGTACATTAACTAATACATAAAATAATATAAATTATAGTATATAAAACTTAATCTCTTAAACAATACATACAGCAATCGGAGCTGATGAGCTGATACTCTTGATTTAATAGGAGCGCGAATATATTTTTTGTATAATTGAAATAAATTAGGGAACATATTTTAATTTAAAAATTAGGGGCTAAAGATATATGGATTCGACGCCAGAGGTAAACAGGCTTTGCAAAATTTAACATTTGTATCATAGTTTATAAAAATATGTTACTGTTAAGTTCTTGTTATTATCGCTTTTTTTAATAAATAATTATAAAAAAATTATATAAAAAATATATAAAAAATATTCGTCAGTAATTTCTCACGCTTTTATTAAGCATCTTATATTTTCTCAATATATAACTCAAACAGTAAATTATTAATTAATTATCATAAATTTTCATATATTTATCTATATTAAGTCATGATAACACATATTGCTTGAATGTTTTAATACCATATCGATAATATTGTTTAAAAGATATTAGAATTTATTGGACTACCGAGAAGGGCCATAGTAGTCTTTTATCCTTTCACCAATGCTTTATATGACAATTCGTAGTTGTTTTCGTAAGATAGCAGCGAACATGTGTGCGCATAATATGCTCGGAATCACATCCCTTCAAGCAGAAAAGTATGTTCTCTACTATTTTATTTTTAGCCCAAGCGTTTCTATTCGGCTTTATGTTTATTTAATAGCTCGATATGATGTAATACCGAATAGAGGATGTAGGATAACATGAACTGAAATAATCAGATCGAATGTGTTTTAAAATATTAATTCTATTATGTGCTCTCACTACAATTCTAGACGAAACGCATAATTTAAGATATAAAACATTTTTTACTTTTAGTTATAACTGAGTTATAATGCACCCATATTTATAGGGCGATATTTATTCTGATAAAGACCGAATTATCTTAGGATCTTTTTTTAATGCATGCTACTTAATCCTTTTTTTAGCAATCCTGATTTTAACGAAAATTAAATAAACTTAGACACTTTTCCTAAAGTACATACGATTGTGCAATGAATATGGCAGTAGAAGTATAGAATAACTTTCTGGTTATTCAAGTAAATATTAAATTAAAAGAAAAAGCTGTTCAAACAATTAGTTTCATTGTATAAAGAAATACCAGTCGATATTACAAACAAGTCAATATTAAATGCAAGTTTTTTAAAACAGCGGATCTTTTAGACACACTATCCAAAATAAAAAAAATATATATATAACCTTCATATTTCGATACCTAAAAACAACCTAGATATCTAATATAACACTCTGCACTCGTTTCAGTTCGAAAAAAAAACGAACCTTCATCAACTTGAATTATCCACATGAGACCAAATAGTACACTTTTTCACAGACTCGATAGAACTCCAGAGAAATTAATCCAAAACGTTCAACGGAAACCTTTAATCGTACCAAAGCAAAGCGAACCCCAACAAAAACTCAATTCAGGTTATCAGTCAAAAGAACCACAAGTATCAAGCATCTATTCAGTAATTATAATTACAAAACTAATATTTTCAATCAATAACACGAATATCTGAGTTATGGCTCCACATATTAACTCATGAAATATTACCTACGATGACAATTTTCATTATAGATTAATAGTTGATCCTTCGATATTATTCCTTCACCATAACTACGAAAATTTGTCTTTGATTGCTGATTAAAACCACTCAGTGGGCCATACTATTATCCCGTGCAAAAGCATAATTAATAAATTGTATGAGCAAGACAACCTGACAAATATATTTGTTTATATGAATCGATGTTGATAGTCGATTTGGAAAATATTTATTATGTCTCTGATACCTATAAACTCTTAATTGACGCAAGAGCTGATATTTTTAAAACAAACTAGCCTATATCTTTAAAAACAAATCATTTGATAACATGACTATACAGAGTATAATTAACAAAATGTTATTGATTAATGAATCCACAGTTGCCCCTTTTAAGATAAATAATTCCATAAAATTAAGTTAATTACATTTACGATTTTGAGGTTTATTTCGATGGAATCTTGGATGTTGATTTATGAGAATATAATTTAAAAACAATAAATGGAAAAGTTATCTAATTGCATAATGTAAACACAAAACTCTTACAAACAAATCCTTAACGAAAACTATTAATAACAAACCCATTAATAACAAAATTTTAAATATTATAATAAAAAATCACATAAAAGTAACATAAAAATGCTGAAGCTATTCTTCACGCGCAAGAAGTTGAAAAATTAATACTTCTACGTGTACTCGTTCAAGTAGATCACCATTGATAATTGAGAATTAATTAATTAATTAATTAATTTCATTACATTAATGCTAACGCCCCGACTAAGACCATACAATGTACCGAAATGTTAATCGAACTTGTAGAAGTACTAAACGCCCAGCAAAAAACATCCTCAAATTTAGATAAAGTAGACCAATTAACAGAACAGAAATGATTAGGACCGAATTAAAAACGAATCACTTATACTATTCGCTATGTAACCAATGAAGAACTGCAAGATGACCTGGAAATCAAATGGATTTGCGAAGTTGTGCAGGATTTCGCCTTGAAACACGAAAGAAGATTACTAAATCATACTAACGTGGAAGCAATACAACTGCTGGACAGCGCGCAGGATGTCAGGAGATTGAAACGAACAAAACCATACGAACTTGTGTGAACATTTAGTATGTATTATTAGTGTAAACTATAGCTATAAGTTAATAATTAATAAATAATTATAATTTTATAATTGAGGAATACATACTGATGTATTTTCTCGCACTCGTCTTGTTTGTTAATTAATCCAAGCACATAGGAAAAGTAGTAATAAATTAATTGTAAATTAAGATTGTACTAAGCGTATCTAATAAAGATGTTAAAAATTTATACTATGAAGAAGAAATATTGAAGATGGAAGATGAAAACGCCCAAACATAATAGCAGATTTTAACAAATTTGCTTATTTCTTTATAACAAATTAATAATAGTCGATCATTACAAAATCGAAATTTCTGATTCTCAACTTCTAGACAAATCTCAGAAAATACGTACAATCAACGAGTGCATGATTTTCTTTCCTTAAATTAATTCCTCCTGAAGTTCGCAATGAAAGAATTATTGGTGCTACGTCTGGATACCGTGATAAATATCTTACTATAACGCAGTCTCTTTGCGCCACCAGATGATATTAATTTCAAGACATGTCGAAAGACTTTTCGATGTTAATATATGCACTTTTAGTCTGTCGAACAATATATCGTATGTATTAAACAACCAAATGCCTTTAGACTCTTAACCATTTATATGTCACTGTCCGCATTTATTTTTAAGACACACTTTCATTGCTTTAGAAATTGTTTTTATATCGGACATTATTTTTAGCAATATTTGGCCTATATTAGTTTTTTTCTTCTATTTAAAGTGAAAACGCCTGAAAATAGTTTTCAATTCTATTTCATGTCTATTTAATATTACAAACTCCATTAATTTTGAAATTGTTAAAGCAACATAACGGTTTTTTCCTTATACTTTTCCTTCTTATCGTAATATTTACCTTAGCGCAGGAAATTCTAAATAACGTATAAGGAACCAGTATGTTTGCTAGGGAAAACAATATTGGGTCTACTCGTCTAGAATTTTCCAATAAATTGAATTTAAAGAAAGTTTAATGAGTTTTTTTACTGGATTGATTAAAACTCATAACAAGTATTCATTTGTTACGAATTTTGTTATTACTTATTTTTCCGTAGATATTGATATTGATGGATAAGTTATACATTATTGGTATAGGGTAAATGATGTGGATCGGTGAATAGAGGTAAAATGAAATGAAACAGTTGTGTCTACATTATGTGACCGTTATTTATTGGCTATAAAAAAATGTGCAAAATACAAATAATAAAACGGATGGCAGCGGTGTTACCTGGTAACGAGGCTTGGGCACTCGATGGTGGCACGTCTAAACCAAACGAGGGTTCAGCACTGAATGACCGAAATACCCTTCAATAACATACCAGATAAACGTCTCGGGGTTGCCGCCAGCTATTCGTTGTCGGGTTCTAGTCGGTGCTGTTGACACCCCGCCCCGTGTTATTCCACGATGTAAAATTCGAGATGTCTCAAGGTCGCTACATTGGCATTTTTTGGCACTTGGTATTTATACATATATTACACAATTCGATGGTATTCAAACCATCAATGGTATTCAATATACGGCAGCTATATACTGATTGATGTATTGATGGTGGGGGTAGATTAGGGGTAGATATGATATCGGGGAAGATAACCAGGCGAACGGGCTCGGTCGTTAATATGGAGAGCCGTACGCCACATGAACCATGTCAGACTTAAAAGAGCGGGAAGAGAGTGTGGTTAATGTCAAGAGAGCGAGAGTATATAGAAAATATAAAGAAATATCTAACATCAGAAGTGGGATATTTCCTTGTTAAAAATTTACATGAGAACAGTATAGAAGGAAATGAAAAAAATTTCAACAGAAGCGCGAGGGAGCGAACCGAATAACACAGGCTAAGGACGCCCTCTACACTCATTCGTACCTGTTTAGCAATTAAGAGTCGTTATTTTAATTATGTTGCAGAATATGAAAATTATGACTCAAGCTCGGGTCCATCAAGAAATGTTATCCAGTCTTTTCTTAGAATATTACCTTGAGCTGATTGGAACATAATTTATTAGATAGTGAGACAGCTATTCGTTGTAGGGTTCTAGTTGGCGCTGCGGGCACCCCGCCCGTATTCAACATCTGGGATTATATTTCTGGGTATTTTGTAGACCGTTATTCCACGATGTAAAATTCGACATGCCTCAAGTTCGCAACAATGTTAAACCAATATATAGTGAACTGCGTAGCTACTGTCAAAGGAAAGCCCATAAGCAGGATAATTACTACCGAAAACAGGCAATGCCAAAGCGTGTAATGGTGACAAAAAATACCCGGTGTATAAAGTCATTTCCGTCAGAAAAATTTACTAATAACCAGGCAGTTACCTCTCTTTGCTGATGAACACGGGTGCAGACGTATCAATATCGCATGAAACAAAATCCAGACTGTTAAACTTAAACACACTACCAGTTACCCAAAATTTGTCAAGAATCGAAAATTGCCTATTACCATTGAAACCTATTGGCCATAGTATAATCTTAATGTATACTCCAACTATGACAGATCTGTTCCAGGAGGTGACATAGATGCAATAATAAGTCTTGACGTTATAAAGAAAACCAGAAGTAAAAATATAGTTAAGACATCCACATTAAATGAACCTCGAATTTTAATAGCGAGAACAATTAGCGAAAATGAGTCAAATTTGTCAGGATTGAACCAATTATTGTGCACAGAAATCAGAAAAATACTGCAAGCATCAATAAAACAGATACCACCAGTGGTAACAACAGGAAAGTTAAAAATCATACTATGAAGTCAAGAATTGATGACCCATAAACCACGTCACTTATCATATGGCCAACAATTGAAATTAAGTAAAATATTAAAAAACAGCTGGAAGCTAGAACAATACGACCGACTGAATCTGCTTACGCTGGTCCGATAGTATTGGTATAGAAAACAAATGACGAGATAAGGTTATGTGGTGAATTTTCGCAATGTAAACAAAAAGACGATTTGCATCCTTTGCCCAGAGTACATGATCAGATAGACCGTCTCGCAAAGGCCATTTATTTTAACACTTTCGATATCAAATCAGGATTTCACCAAATGGATGTTGAAGAAAGTTCAAAACACATTACTATGTTTGTGGCATCGAGCGGCTTTAAGAATACAACCCAATGCCATTCGTATTTATAAATTCTATGTCTTGTTGTCAAAATGATATTGATAAAGCCCTGGGATCATTAAGAGACAATATTGCCTTTGTTTATGTAGATAACGTGTTATGTCCTTCAAACGTCCTTTAGGAAGGTGTGATGATTGAAAATGGAACTGTAAAACCAAATCGTCGCGTCCGAAACCGAAAGTCGGTGTTCTAACATTGATTGTATACAATAAGCAGCGAACAAGAGCGTAGAGAAGATCACGGAAGCAGCCAAACTTGAATTTGAGAAGAAGAGGTTGGAAGCTATACCGTATTCAATTAGTACCAAGGTGGCTCTATTGAACAATCAATTCAGTTATGGAGGAACAGGACAACGAGTTGGCAAATAAGGGGGGATTACGGTGACAGCACAAGAACAGTCGCGCACCTGGCCTAGTAGTGAACAATAAAATACGGATATATTTGGTAACTGTATAAAATTATGGCTAGAAATTCCGGGCACGAACGAAGTTCGATTGCCTGTATTGGGATTAAAATTTAGAATACCGATTTAGTTGTAAAATTATAAAAGTACTATTATAAAAATATAGTATAGGATAGCCGGGCAGATTTAAATCTAGAATAATACAATATTTAGATTTAAAGTTATTTAAGGTTCTCAACACGGCAGTTGAGCTGGGTTTTGTTCCCAAACGTAATTTTCAGTTATAGAAAGTCCTCGGCATGGCGGTTGGGCTAGGTCAAGAATTTATTAGTATGGATGGAGTGGGTCTCCAATCCTATAGTTCAGTTTGTATGAAACCCAAAATTATGTTTGGGCTAGATGAAGGTTGCGATCAGGAGTGTCTGCGTAAAGACTGATAACGAATGAAAGTCATATTCTTTCTGGTGTGAAATGAATACTATTCAACAGGTGATTGATGGAACTGACTGAACTGATATGTTGACTCTAAGTGAACAACGATGAAGTGTTCAAGATTTTAACTGCTGCTTTTGATGTAAGTGGTCTGGGGTTGCCATTTACAGAAATATTTGTTATGGGATTTAAATGTGACGCGAGGTCACATCAATATCATGGAAGCCTGTTAGATTTTACAGGTAGTTGGGGTGACCTAAGGGAGTATACTTTAGTTATGATATCGGAGAAGATAACCAGGCGTACGGACAAGGTCGGTAATATGGAGAGCCGTACACCAAGCTCGATAATATTAAAACGAGAGCGACAGCGCGGATAGCGTCAGGAAAAGAGTGTGGTTAATATCAAAAGAGTAAGAATATGGTAAATAGCACAAATAAATAAATATTTAAGATATATTTATGCGATTGTATGATGAACATGGTGAGGTTCTACTAAAAATATTCTAATAATGAAAATTACTCTGAAATTTGATTGGTAGGGTTTCCATAGTGAAACTGCTTGGAAGACTGAAAAAGTACAACAGATATAACAGATAAAAGTTAATTATTTCTGTCTAAAATTTAGATTCTGGTGGGATAATAGTTCAACTTCACAGTATTCCTATTTGACCAATTGTCCAGTACTTAAGCATTCCAAGAGCATTGCTAGAAAAGAGACATCAACAAAATTATATTTTGTGGGATTGAGAAACTCTAAGTACTATCTGTTATATTTTTAAAAAATGGAGAACCGTAAAAAAATACAAAAATTAAAAAGAAATGTCTGACGAAATATACTAAGTTTTGCAATTTATTATTATATTTTAATTAGAGGAACTATTAAAATACCTTTTTCTTTTAATGAGCCGATCTAATTCGTTTCACGTTAAATTTTATTCGACAAGAATGCAAGAGTTCAAAATGCAATCTAGTACTTATTCTAATTGAAACTTGCATTCTAATTGAAATATAATTATTTACAAAAGTATTTACAAATAATTTTTGAAATATTATGGTTTGAATTATTCTATTAAACAAAAGTATATCTATTAAATTAACAAATTGAAAATAATTTAACATTGCTGATTAAAGAGAGAATATTGAAAATAAGACATTTCCAAGCATTTCTGTTATGAAAAGGGACATTTTGATTTTGATAATTTGATTTTTCTAAATTAAAAGGATTTATTTAATAAAGCTAAAAAACATAATATTACCGGTCATACAACATTATTTAATCGAGACCAAAGACAATAGTTTGAATATTTATTTTAATAATTTTATTCCTATTTTATTAATATTAACAAAATTCTATTTTGATTTATTTTTATAGTTTCGATTCGATCAAAAAATAATATTCATAATATTTGTTACATTTATAGTTTTCAATCATACTTAGTGATACATTAAACGCTAATAATACTTTGCTTACATTTTTAAAATCAATCTCTAGTATTATATGGTTACTATGGTGCTGAATAAATAGTTTAAACTGTCTGGAAAACACATTTATTGCCCAACCAGAATCTCAAGTCAAATAAAGCATTCGTCAAAAGGTGTTATTAAATAAAACAATAAAATAGGACTGTCGTCAGTCACTTGTTTTAGTCATAGTTTTGTAACTATATTATTCGCTTAAAATAGTAAATTGTAGGCTCACATATCTGAACAAAAATTAAATAGTTAGTTAATATCAAAATAAGGGCATATTCCAATAATCCTATGCTGAAAATCTGGAAAAGCTTGATTACGTTCGATCGAGAAAAATTTTAAAGCTATTGTTGCTGGTTGCTGAGTGTTGAATAAGAGAATATCTTTAATATATTATCTCTAACGTCAATATCTGGATGAGATTATTATTTTTACTATAAAACTCTTTTGCTAGCTTTATTCTCCAAATTTGTATAAACATTTCATATTTTTAAAGAGGTTTTATATATTTAAAGAAAAAGATTATTAATTTTATGGCTTTAATGGTCAGGGAGGGCTATCCGGTGTGGTTGTATAACGAAATATGATAAATCCATCTCTGAATTTCCTTCTCAGGTTCAAGTAGTTGATTTCATAAAAATGGCGGGGTAAAATGATTTGGTTTTTAAAATACTATTTAAATGTGGACAGATAATTTGAAAATTAATCAAGTAAAAATAAAAACCAGAAGCAGTTGTCTACAATATTTTTATGAGGTCTTATAAGCTATAGTTAGTGCTTAAAAACAAACTGAACGGCTTTTGCACTGAACGATTTCCAATATTCCGTCAAATTAGCTCAGCAATAACTATATACACAAATATTTGATTATTTTAGATAAAAAATAAGTGAAAACCTTGCACGTGATTTTGAAATTTGTGCGTTTCCCTCGATTCCCCTCCCTTCCCCCCAAGATATCCTGATCCTGGTTCCAATCCACCTCGGAAGTGTACTCTTTCGAATAAAAAAAGAATTTTGAAAATCGGTCCGTAATTGACGGAGAAATTGGCGTACAATCATTTAAAAAATATATACAGCCGAACATAGAATCTCCTGCTTGATTGATAATAACTTAAATAAATACAAACCTTAATAGATAGTTTAAAATATTATTTATTATAATATTAAATATGCAGTGACACGCCAAGTACCTTCTCCATTGATAAGCGCCTTTACTGAGCCTAAAGTTAGTTAGTTAACTGAGTCTGTTAGTATTAGTTTTAGCTTGTAAGCCCTTTGGCTTCTTACGTGATTTAAAAAACGACAATAATTTTATTATCCTCAAAATTTAACGTAAGTAACCGTTACAGAAGTAACACTTCAGCTCAGCCCTTTGACTTCTTACATGATTTAAAAAACGACAATAATTTTATTATCATCAAAATTTAACGTAAGTAACCATTACAGAAGTAACACTTCAGCTCGTATTAATTTTTTATTTGAGGCAAACAATAAGTAGATGTTAAAAAAAGTATTATAAAAATGTTTATTGCACAGTAATAATAGAACAGTGTTAAAGTTACAAAATATGTATTCGAAATTATTTAAAAACAAAAGCTCGAAAAAAATATATGTAAATTGCCTGCTATTAATAAATATAATTTTATTATGAAAAAGACGGAAATATTTTATAGAAATTGGACTATTATTTTACTTTTGGAAATTTCGTTAATAGATGTTCAATATCACTTGCTTTAAAAAGTCAGTCTCTATAGAAATGATAGCAAAATTTAACTGCTCCTGATCCATTTTAGATTGTAAATAATTCTTAAGTAATCTCTTGAGTCTCTAAATTAAAGAGAATATGATCTCCCAGCTGTATGTATGCTACATAATTAATATAATATATAATATTATATAAATATTATGATTAATAATTAGTATAATTAATAATATACCTAATAGTAACAACAATATAGTAATAGCGTAATAGTAACGTAATACAATAGTAACGTTTGAGAATTAGTGAGTCAAATAAAACTTCTTACTATCTTGGATAAAACTAAAAAATTTATATTTTTGAATGTTGTTTGTTTGAAGATTTTCAAAATTTTCTCTCTTGTGCATTGAGTGAAACACATCACCTTGTCTTACTGGTCGGAGCAATAAACCAATATTTTTGTAAATATTGCCTTTTTATTTTATTTCTAACGTTATACTCAGAAATTAGCACACACATTATGATACAACATAAATTATATTTCATGAAAGTGAGCAATATCTAAGCCAAATATCTACGAGGCGGGGTAAATACAGTAATGTTACGAGAATTCGGTTAAGAAAGAATAATTACTATATATTTTAATGAACACGACTTGTACTATGACATTTTAAGATCAATGTTGCGTATTATTTAAAATATTGTTCGAGCTGACTTTGACTGTTCAATGACCTGAAAAACGATCTGTTTAAAGTCATGTCGAGGAATGTGTTTTATGTAATTGAAATAATTTGCTATGATTTCGTATAGTACTTGAGTATTTTCGTAAAGATAATTTAATATTGAATATCTTAGTGTTGTAGTGAATTGTCTTGGCTGATATATTTGATTCTAATTATACGATTAATGTTTAGGTCATATTTGTAGAATAAGGAGTGAACGAGAACTTGAATTCTATGAAACGATATTTTGGATGAATCGAGATCATACAGGACATTCTGAAGAATAGGATTTACAGAAACAGCTGTGACCGATGACTGAAATGGAGAGATTTACTAAAGATTATCCGAAGTTTTGTGACAATAACAACAGTGTACGAATTAATGTATATTGATTATGGTGATGATGTGATATTGACGATAAAGATATATGACCAGTATTACGTAAAATCGATGCAATTTGAAATATAAATGGACCTAACATGAAAGAATTGTGCAAAATGATTTAAAATGAAAATGAATGAACAATTATTTGAATATTGCCTATACGTTAAATAAGTTAATGAACAAGGATGTGAAGTGGCTTTGAGGAAGAAAAAATAAGATGCTTACAAAATATTAAACACAATGATAATTTGATGTGCACTATTTCATGTGCTATTTGGATGAGCTTATACTAGAAATTTTGGTTCTTCATGACCTATTGAAGTTTATTCATAGAGATAGAGTTATATGACCGTGATTATGATGTTATTGAAAGTTTACGATGAGATGAAATGTTTGCATGTATCCAATTTTAATAATCAAATGTTGTAGAAATTGGTTTATGTGTTTAGAGTTTATTTATGTCAAGTTCACTTATATCATGTTTATTTACACAGCGGAATGTTTATGTTCAGAACATTTAGAAAAGTTAATGAGATTTCTAAGAAGCAGGACGTTAACGTTAACATTTCAACCACTTGAAAGTCCTCCATATATATTTCCCTCCATATATATAACTACTAATCAAGTGTCAAGAAAAATCAGCCCCTAAAGCAACTAAACCAGAAAGACCAATCCCTCCTGCCACCCATGTGTGGGGAACTCCGGATAACAGTCGACTCGATCTCCACTGGTTAGTACCCCCCCCCCCCCCCCGCGATCATTAACAATAATGTCCTCGAATGAATGTTCCGTGCGTGGTAAGAAGGAGAAACTTATCACCGCACTGTCGACACACAATGTCAACATATTGCTTCTCCAGAAAACCTTTCTAAAACCCTCCATCCGATTTAAGGTTCCAAATTATTCGATTTATCGAAGCGATAGAACAGGCCGCGGCGGTGGCACGCCATCGCCGTTAAAACTAACATCAGGCACATCCAACGGCAATCGCATTCTCTTTCAAGTCTTGAACACACTTCCACAGCAATCGAGTCAAATAGCAGGCGAATTCAATTCACATCAATCTATCGAGAAAACGATCGATTCATTGAAGATGAATTTAAGTCACTATTTTAAGGAAATACCTCCAAATTTATTGAGGGTGATTTTAACGCACATCATCCACTTTGGACCATAAGCAGACCAAACACAGCTGGTGCGGGCATCGCCAAGATAATAGACGAGATGGAACTTGGACTTATTCTATTCCTAAAATCGACCAACAATAATTGACTTTTTCATTTATCAAAATTCGAATGAATCTTCTGACGATCTAGAAAGAGCAGCATCGAAACTCACCCTAGATATTCAATCTGCCACAGACAGAGCTACTAAAACAAGTAGCCCTGAACCTTTTCAATTGAACCTCCCTAGAGAAATAAAAGAACTAATCAGGTATAAGGACCGATTGGCGAGAAGAGCTCGCGCCAGTCTGGATCCCGAATATAAACGCGTGGCACAGCGCACAATCAGAGAACTCAAGAACAGGGCTGGAGCCTGGAACGAGAAGAAATGGGAATCATTTCTTCAAAATCTAAGCGACCCCACTGCCCCAAATGACCTCTGGCGCGCCGCCAAAAGCGTAATTGGGAAAAATTCGAACGCAATCCCCCCTCTGAAGACTGATTCCTCTACGGATATCGCCTTTACAAATCCAGAAAAAAACAGAGCTTCTCGCTAATTCTTTTGAGAATCAAATGAAATGCTATCCATCTCTTGGCTCACCTCAACAGACATTATCCATCATAAATCACACTAACCCCTCTCTAAAGAAGAAAGACTTCCAGTCAGATCATCTCCTGAAGAGCATAGTCTCTCCCAGAGACATTCAGTTCTCCATAAAACGTTTGTCTTCTAGAAAAGCTCCAGGCCCAGATGGTATAACAGCAAACCATCTAAAAACCTCACTAGCAAGTAACTATCAGAACTTGCTAACATCATTAACTCCATCCTGAGGTTAAAGCATTTCCCAAAGAACTGGAAACATACGCTTGTCGCTGTCATTCCCAAAAAAAAGTCCAATCCAACTGACTACAGGCCCATCAGCCTGATTATTTCACTATTCAAACTTGCCGAAAAATCCATATTATACGCTTTAAACGATTTCACAGATGCACATCACATAATCCCGAACTAAAAATTCGGTTTCCGAGCCAAACATTCATGCCTCCATCAAGCTGCTCGCATCGCAGCAACAATCCACAGTCTAATATTCAAATCAAAACAACTAGGTCGACCGAATGACCTAATATCTCTGATAGATTCATACTTGGACGGTAGGTCCTTTCAAACGAGAATCGGTGACGTAGTCTCCTCTCATAAAAGGATTTCCGCAAGAGCCCGCTAGGTGCTCCAGTAGCCCCAGCCCTATTCAACCTTTATTTCCTGCTCCACAAACTTTCCCATACAATATTTTGTGCCGATGATACCGCTTTTTTCACGACCGGTTATTGTCCCGACGCTATTCGTAACGGACTCCAGGTACAGCTGAAACAAACGATAGCGTGGTACAAATTCTGGCAGCTACAGATAAACCCGAGCAAAACTCAGTCTATTCTGTTCCACCGCAAGAAGGAGTTCCGCGCTTATCGCCTCCAAAATCCCTATCCAGTTCGACCGCATATTTCAATGGTCAACCCAAATACAGCACGCCAATTTTGCAAATAAAAGAAATGGCGCGTACAGCCCTCTATTTCCACTATTCCGCAGGAAAAGTAATTTTCCAATCCCCCAGAAAGCGACTCTCTATAAAATGCTAGTCCATCTGGTCTGCCTCAACGGAGCACAGGTGTGGTACAAGTATGTCTTCGAGAGAAACTTGAACTACTACAAATGTTCCAATCCAAAAAAGTCTGCGCGTTACTCAATACCCCATGGTTTATGAGGAACGTTAACACACAGCTCGAATCAGGCATCCCGTTTATGAAGAATTTCATAAACATGTTCAGTGTAAAGTTAAATACCTTGATTAAATCCCTACCCATCCACAAACCTGAGTAGTAAACCAACTACGACAATCCCAGTCGTAACCCAGGATCTCTTTCGCCCGCAAAACAATCATACCCCGAACCCAAATCGAAATCAGCAAAAGACCATTTGGTTCTACCTGGTCATCTTAGTAAAAGAAAATAAAAATGTCATGAAAAATAATAAATAACCATTGAATAGCCATTGATGAGCAAGAAGTCAACGCGGATTATATAGGATCGATGAATGATATGCAACTGCAGAACATCTTCGGTCAATAAAAATGAAATATTTAGTATTTATAAAAGGAACTGTTAAAAATGTTTAAATTAATTTTATATGTTTTGATGACAAAATTAAGCATTTTGCGTTTTTACTAGATCACTATTGATTCTAAATTCTGAGGACAATTTAATAATATTATTAGTTACTTATTGCGTTATTTATGCTATCGATTTGTATGGTAGTACTGGTTTCCTAGTACATTATTGATACAAATTATATAACATCTTATTATAAGACAAAACTAAATTAATAGATTAACAGTTTTAAGTTATTACATATACAACCAATCATAAGGAAATTTAAAATTAAAAGATACATTTGTTCCAATCAAGAAAAAAGTCATAAAACAATAATATTATTATTACTCATAAAATATTTTATTAAATTCAATCCACTATAAATCATATTACAGAACTTGTACATTACGTATTTCAATAACATTGATTATATTCTCGTATTGGTACTAGTTCGGAAAAAAATTTTGAAATAAAAGCTTTGTAGCTGATATTAGTATTAAAATATATTACCAGTGTATAACACATAAACAAATTACCATTCTTTATGGCCTGTTTGTCTTACTTCTTATGCATTTATTAGTTTTTGTAATTATCTCCTTAATTAATTAATTTTAGTAATTGATATTTTGTTTATTTCATTAATTTTGCCTTCCTATCCGCAGATTATTTTATTATAATAAGTAAAATATTTAAATTATGCTACTAAGTCGCTTATAACATGATAAATCTCAGTGATACTGTGAGCCTAGTTTGGAAAAAAATGTTTAAATAAAAGCTTTGAAGCTGATATTAGTATTAAAATATATAACCATATAACACATAAATAAATTACCATTCTCTATGGCCTGTTTATCTTACTTCTTATGCATTTATTAGTTTATGTAATTATCTCCTTAATTAATTTTAGTAATTGATATTTTGTTTATTTCATTAATTTTGCCTTCCTATCCGCAGATTATTTTATTATAATAAGTAAAATATTTAAATTATGCTACTAAGTCGCTTATAGCATGATAAATCTCAGTGATACTGTGAGCCTAGTTTGGAAAAAAATGTTTAAATAAAAGCTTTGAAGCTGATATTAGTATTAAAATATATTACCATATAACACATAAACAAATTACCATTCTCTATGGCCTGTTTATCTTACTTCTTATGCATTTATTAGTTTATGTAATTATCTCCTTAATTAATTAATTTTAGCAATTAATATTTTGATTATTTCATTAATTTTGCCTATCCTCAGATTATTTTATTACAATAAGTAAAATATTTAAATTCTGTAACTAAGTCGCTTATAACATGATAAATCTCAGTGATATTGTGAGCCTCATCTTAATTGATTTTGTCATTGATACATTAACTATAACATACACAGCTTATTAAGATTACTGTTATTAATAGACAAATACTTGTGTGAATATATATATTAGTGTAAATGTTAAAAATTATCAGTGCCAGTCTGTTTATATTTTCCCACAACCCCATTAGTATTGAAAGGAATGTTTATGTTATTTGAGATTTATGATACAAATTGAGGAGACTATATTCCCCCTACTTTACAATTAAAAAAAGGTTCCAGAATCATTATCGATTCGTGCCTTATCGAGAGCCATATTCCAGTTCCTATCAAAAAAATCTAATAAACTATTTGAAAATTATTCTATTTTAATTGATCAGTAAATAGTATGGATAATAATGGATAATGGATAAAAATTCAACTGTCAATATTTTATTTATTTGATAACTTCAGAGGTTATAATTGTTGAAATTTTTAACGAAAAGTTTGACTGATATTCTAATTCGTTCCTTGATGGGGTTCAGGAATCAGATGTTTTATTAGTTATTATAGATTTTGTTATGTTCTCTTTGGTCAATATTTGGTAATATGATTTCTAATTATTAATTAATTACTCGTGTTAAAATAGCCGAGCGAACTGAATACATAAATAAATTGAAAAAAACTGCATTTTTTACAGTCGACGATTAGGGCAAACTACTTGGCATTTTCGGCTTGGCAAGTGACCGACGACCAATCAGGCCTAGTCAATTAAATCAGCGTGGTAAATTTATGGCTTGAGGAAATGAATAATTATATTTACCCCAGAAATGCATTTTATTTATACATTTTATTTTATATATCCCCTCACTGGGCCTGGACGTATGTCTGGGTACGTGGAGCAACGCCCTCAAACCCGAGTCTTCCTCAAGGGGGTGTGTTCACAAAATATAGACTACGGTCTATGATCTGGCCCCATATATATATAGAATGGGTGTGGCGACTCCCAGGCCCAAATCTTGGTATGTCTTGTGTTATCCCCTTTATGTTATATGTAGTCATCAATTATCAAATATAGAAAGTTATCATAAAGATAAAAGTAGTAGTAGTAGCAGTAGCCATGCAGGGATTCGAAATTGCATTACTGGTAGGGGCTGGGGAAGACCACGCAAATCCGATTCGGCTATTATCCACCGTATCTGCGAAGCACGCCAACCAGAAAACAAGAGACCCAGAAGTATGTACATGACTTCATTATAGAATTTGATAAATATTTCCGCACACGGACTAATGATGATTCACTAACGAAACTCTCGCCTTTTATATTGCGTAAGTGACTAATTGAAACTGTCGGTAAATTTAAATTGGTCAAGAAGCTGAATGATGGTTCGCTACTTGTCATTACTGTCAACTGCAGACAATCAGATATAATAATAAAACTAAATAAAATTCATAATAGAGAAGTAAAAGTATCTCCCCATCCCTTATTAAATTATTGCAAGGGGTTGATAGCAGTCAAGCGTATAAATCCTGCAATCAGCAGCCTAACTATCACTTTCCGTAAATCTTCCCTCCCTGAAAGTGCTAGAGCGGGTTTTCTTAGCTTAAGAGTGAGACAATACATTCCGAATCCATTAAGTTGTTTGCAATGCCAGATATTTGGCCATATATCCCATAACCGCGTTTCCGGTCCATTTTCATCTAGAACCCTCACCGTCATTAGAAAACACGGTAGCAGTTCCCTCCCCTATCTCATCTCACTCTACATGATTCATCCACCAATGCCAGATCGCGCCCAAAAGCGTGGATCCGCTACCCCCATTACCTCACAGCTATCTAACTCCACGTACTGCAGTAAATATAGCTCACGGAATAAAATTTGTCTCGAGATTTCCATTCTGTACTTGATAGAAGATAACTCACTATGCATAATGATTGATGGTTCACCCACTTTTTTGTCCTCCTCGACGGGGTCACACTTCCATCTGACCTTGTGTTTGTGCAGCCCATCACTACTGTTAAGGATCCAATGGTCTATACTGCAAGAATTTATACTATATATATATATATATATATATATATATATATATATATATATATATATATATATATATATATATATATATGTTATATCATGCGACTGTGAACGGGCCTGACTGCGATTAATCGAACACTAATAATAATGGATTTTCCTTACTCAAAAATAAATTTTGTTGTACCAAATATGCTTTGCCTGATTTTATCCATTCCTTGGTTGATGTTCGCCTTCATATTTGTTCTTTTTAATCGATTGTTGAGACAGGTTTCGCTATTGTTATTGTTGTTTCAATTTATCTTACGCTGAATCCACAGGTCTCATCTTCGCCCTTAAAGCTTTATGGCATTTTACTTTTAACACTAGGTTTTAACACAATTATTATGCCCACGGGGTCTCTATTTTAGATCTGGGCACGGGGAATGACATCCCCGGGCGCCGAATCTTCCTCAAGCTGCCATTGGAGAGTGAGACTATGATCTGTATTGTGTAACTAGTACGGGTAGTCCCATTTATGTCACATGTAATAATTATCAAATATGGAAAGCCACTTCTAGTTAGTAATGACTACTTGATTTGTACTGAGGAGAAAATCTGTAATCTCATGAAGTGGGAGTAGTCAAATCAATAACTTCTAAAAGAAATGGAGAAGTATATCCAACCATAAGACTGATTCTCACTTTTCGTAAATCTTCTCTTCCTGAGACAGTTAGAACTTGTTTTCTTAGTTTGAGACTCAGACAATATATTCCAAATCCATTAAGTTCATCTAGTACCAGCTAGGAAAAGTAATCATACTGTGGCGACCGCCACGACCCTTTAGGCCACCACCAATTCACCATCAACAACAACAAAGGTTGGCAACGCCGGTGGATTGGTACCATGCAGTTCTGGAGTATAAAAGGCCTTCACGACGACGTCTCGCTCTCTTTTCTTATCACCGTCCCCCTGTAACAGTACCACTTCCACAGCGCTACCGTACTTCCTTCACCTTAACCTAATATCCTGTCAATCCTCCCATCGACCACATGTATCAATCGCAAGTTAAAATAAACAACTTTGATTCAACCAGTGTTTTTAGTTCCCGTGCAAATTCCTTCCAAAAATAGTAGTGAGTGTTCTGATAGATAACCGCAGCGGCAGCCACACGTTTCGACCGACCGACCGACCCGACGAACATTCCTACAATTGGTGACCCCGACGTGATCAAAGTGCCTAACAGGTAAATCAACTCAACATAAGCCACTCGACAGGTGCTTGACACGTGCATGGAAGGATATCACGAGGAACGGAACTCATCAACATCACGTGGTCGACGACATCCCACGAGACTAGCCTGATGGACGAAAACCACAGAAGCCCATCATGTATACCAGCAACACATGAGCACCCCCGCATCACGAAACGGGACACGTAACACATTTACAGGTACCCTCAAACAAAGCTAAACGCCTCAAGACGAACGACGTCCTGCTGCAGCTCCGATGGCAGCTGATCCCGTAAAATTCCTCGCTCAGGTTGGGATCCCCATCTCATCAGCAGTCCCCGGGCGTTTGTTTGCGTGATTGCGGGTGCATTCCGGAACTTGCACCACATATAGGTACGTTCCACGGCTGTTCCACTAGGAGGGGAGTTATGTGGCGACCGCCACGACCCTTTAGGCCACCACCAATTCACCATCAACAACAACAAAGGTTGGCAACGCCGGTGGATTGGTACCATGCAGTTCTGGAGTATAAAAGGCCATCACGACGACGTCTCGCTCTCTTTTCTTATCACCGTCCCCCCGTAACAGTACCACTTCCACAGCGCTACCGTACTTCCTTCACCTTAACCTAATATCCTGTCAATCCTCCCATCGACCACATGTATCAATCGCAAGTTAAAATAAACAACTTTGATTCAACCAGTGTTTTTAGTTCCCGTGCAAATTCCTTCCAAAAATAGTAGTGAGTGTTCTGATAGATAACCGCAGCGGCAGCCACACGTTTCGACCGACCGACCGACCCGACGAACATTCCTACAATACTATGCAGCTAAATACAAGGCCAAAAGTCTGACAGCAGTATCTAACTACACGAATGCCACCAAAACAACAGAACGCGCCGAAAGCTCTAAACACGATACAAAATCGTCTATTATTCAAGCCCCCTGTAACCAGGAGAGTACTTCCCTACAACCTTCATCCTCAACACAAAATCCGAGGGCAGTTCCCTCTCCGATCTCATCTGCCCCTATTCCAATCACCTACCAATCAAAAACCACATCTAAAAGCGCCAATTCCTTACCCATTCCCATTACCTGTCTCAGCCCTCGTCCTCCAAGAGGGATAGTTATCGGGATAAAACCAAGAACAGTAGTGATTTGAACAGCAGTTCTTGGGGTACCCCTCATCTCCAACAGGAAAAGCAGCAACAATCGCTCAAAAGCCACAACAGACGCGAAACTTATTCATCAACAGATGAGGAAATGGATATAGAAATCCACAAACCCAATTAAAATTGAATATGGGCCCTGCTTCATATAGACAAACGACAATATTTCATGGAATGTAAATGGCTTAAAGCAGAGAATAGGGGAACTTAAAATAATACATGAGCCCTGTATTATTTTAACCATCAACTATATAGCTGCAGGAAACAAACTTAAGCTGCTGGAAACCTTTAGTGATCGGAGGTTTCCAAATTACCAGGAAGGAAAGACATGACTCAATCAGGGCATTTGGTGTGGTGGATATCCTAGTAAGAAACGATATAGTTGTGGTATATATCACACTAAACACTCACTTGGAAGCCCTAGCTGTTAAAGTCTATATAGCTGATCAAGAAATATTATATCTGCAACCTATAACTACTCCACTCAATTTCAGTACCTATGTACTGAATGTCTATGTACCTATGTACTGAACTAATGTCAGCTCTATAGCTGACCTCGATAATTTATTTATTAGTTCTGAGATATACCAAACCCCAGAATAATTATGGGAGAGTTGAACGCTTGCGCTTCGGACTGGGGCTTTTCCAGCACTGATGCCAGAGTACGTCTCATACTAAACGTGATAATGGATAACTCACTACACATACTGAATGATAGTATACCCACTTTCTTGTCCTCCTCGACGGGTTTACACGCCTATCTAGACCTGTTTTGTCCAGGTCATCAGTACTGTTAATGATCTAATGCTCTGTAGTAAGAACACTACCTTATTTCAGTAGAATTTCTCATGGAATCTAGACAATACCTAACACAAACATGAATGATTGTAATAAATATAGAGAGTCTATCCGCTTTTCCCAACTCTCGACAATCTCTGTTGACATACTCACCCAAGCTTTCACAAGAGCCATAATTGAAGCATGGGAAAATTCAACCACCTCATTTGTCCCCTCAAATGCTAAATCTTCAGTGCCGTGGTGGAATAATTATTGAAAACATGCCATAAGAGAAAGTAATAAAGCTCTTAATAGGTTTAAAGGTAATCCCATAACAACAACTTTCGCGGAATGTAAGAAGGTATTTCTTTGAAT
The DNA here is from genome assembly GCF_030347505.1 of Rhynchophorus ferrugineus. Classification (NCBI taxonomy): domain Eukaryota; kingdom Metazoa; phylum Arthropoda; class Insecta; order Coleoptera; family Curculionidae; genus Rhynchophorus; species Rhynchophorus ferrugineus. Next base: position 6,134,906 of record NW_027472584.1, on the reverse strand, counting down.
TTCATATATATTACATTATCATGGAGGTATTTCATAAGTAAATTGCTCCCAGAATCCTGATCTCAGACTATTTGGAGAAACATCCGAAAATTGAGAGGAGTCCCATCGAAGCGAAATCGAAAAAAATCCAATGGAGAAAAAGACTCGGAATTTGCATAAAACCCAGACCGAATTTCGACAATTATTCGGAATTATTATCACGGTAAACTTTCTCAATACCCTAACAACCCTCCAACCATCAGATAAACAAGAGATGGAATTCTCATCCTTGAAGAGCTATACTCACGGAAGGAGCTGCGACTAGCTATGTGCCAAAGTAGAGTTACTATCCAAAGAGAAGATATTGTGAGAACAACCCATATTAAGGAATTACTAGCTGACAAGTTGTAACTCCTACTGGATGTCTATAATACGATATGGACAAGTTGTCCATACTCACCTTCTTTCAAAATAAGAGAGGACTAATAACCAAACACTAATTGGGATTCCTACAAGGTTTTTACATCGATAATGTGGTGGAAATGGAACGCTAGTTAATGAGGGAAAGTACACCTTTTCAGCGTTTCAGAACGTCAAAAAAGCATTCAACACTGTCAGATTGTCAAACATTCTTGATTCTTTTGCCAAATGGAAAGTCGGAGGAAGAACATACCGGTCAGTTCATCCTTTCCTTAAACTCTGCTCCTTCAAAATCAAAACAAACAATGTGATATCTTCTCCGTTATCGCAAACTACTGTGGTATTGTAAGATTCTTGCATCAGTGTATATTTCGGCTCGAGGCTATGCTGGCTCCCTCATATTAAATACTTGCATGATATATGTCGAAAGGATATTGGAATGCAACGTTCGCTTACTAAATCTAAAACGATTCATAACGCAGCACTTCGAAACGCACTTCTAGGGGCTTTCCACACTAGCCCAATCGACAGTATATACAGAGAAGCAGAGATCCCCTCTCTTGCTTTAAGACGTGAAATTATCTTCAGCTCATTAAAATTCTAACCAGGGTTATCTCAGTACAGACTTCCCGACAAATACCAACATCAATTTCTTTAGAGGCCAGTACAAAGGTTCATATCATAAATTTCATACAGTGAGAAAAGCGATCATCTCTGGAATTTCCGCCTGTTTACATACTCGACGATAGATCACCTCCCTGGTACATGTATCAGTCGATCTCATGAGGAATCTTCTCATGAGGAAGATAAATTACAATTCCCGCGGTATTGGTTCATTCTTTAAGCAAATTATAACTGATAGATAACCTAGCATTTTTTAGATCTACGGATGTATCCAAGAGCACGCATACTAACAGATGAACTACAAGTCATCTACAAAGCTCTAATGTTTGTACAAAATATACAAATAAATCTAATTTATTGTGCCTGTTATTAAACCTGTTTTTAATCTCTAATTTATGTGACTTCCCTCTCATACTGAAATCAAGGGCAATGAGAAAGCAAATTATTTGAGGGGAATTATCTGCTTTGCTCTTTTGACTAACTGAATCAGCTTTGGTGGGATGGAGAACAATACATTATGGCAAGTAAAGAGAAAGTTAGGTATATATTGATTGAGTGCTACATGTACCATTCACTTACGGCTACTTAACTTGGGGGAGAAACGATGGAACAATCTTCAGATGAAAAACTTAGATCGGCTAATGAGCTCTCTGGACGCAACTGGCATATTGCCAAATGTGTAGTGACAGTAAACATTTTTCGGCTCAGTCACACGCCCAGGCACGTGACCGCCATCGAGTATATAGGCCACCTTCGGCAACGCAGCAGATCAGTTAAGCTCGTGTTACGGGAAGTAGGACTAAAGGAAGTAAAACCTGAAAATGGCAGATGAGAATGTGCTGTTACATGTAATAACTGTTAATACCGTAATTGTTTTAACGCTTTTCTAATACAAATATTGCATTTATTTGGTTTAATTGGCCGTCTTTCCGAACACGTCTTTAATTTACGAAAGTCATCATCAATTGAGAAGGAAATATAGTGAAAATAATTAAAACTCAAATAAAGAGAATTTGTTATTATGTCATATGGTGTTATCAGGAATGTTATTAAAAAAAGAAAGGTGGCAAACCTGTAAGTGATTTTAAAATATATGAATTTATAGTAAAATAAATATACAAACAATATTGTTTCTATTTCGTAAATTACAAAAACAGTTTGTTAAAATCTAAAAAAATATATAAGTGCATATCTGAAATCTATTAAAAGTTGGATTTATTAACAGTTTAAAACAAATTTTACACAATGCGCTATTAGAAAATAAGAGAACAATTCCAAAAAGCCGCATAAAAGAGAAAATACGGTATATCCTAAAAAAGTTCAAAATAGTTCAGAACAAAGCTATCGGGAATACGGAGAATACTGAAACTTACTTTATATTAAAATGATTCGACAAAAATTACTCGATTAGTTAGAAAAATATTTCTGGTAGCTCAGGATCATGTCTTAAATTTGATAAATATTTATGTGACCTAGAGTTTATCAAGGCGTTTAATAAAAAGAAGACAATATTGAATTTTATGCGAATTCCAAAAAATATAAAATGCTTTTAAACACGGTGACCAAGTTGTAGCGTTCTTGATGCTGATGTTATGTCTAAAACGAATTCGACTACTATTGGTTCCAGTCAATACAGCCCAGCCCGCCTTAGTGGTAGGTAATAATGTTCGAGGTATTAAATAAATAGTTTCTTAATTTTAATCATTAACAATCAAAAAATGTTTTTGGGGTCACCACATGAGGAAAATATTTACTAGATCCGTAAAAATACCGAGGATTCGCCGCATCTGCAATCTTTAATTATTGATGTTTAAAACACTTGGAAAAACATTATATTACAAAATGTGATAGGCTTCTACTCGTAACAGGTCTGGTTCAAATATTTTTTTAATGTTATTTTATCTGTTTAAAATCGTTGATACAACAATGAACTTGAAACTAATTAGCATTCTTTTATCATAATCATTGGTTAAAATGCTAATGAAAGGAAGTGATTTAAATTAATGCAAAAATTAAATAATGTTGCTTCACTTCTTTAAAAATAATACATTACAGAGTTGAAATCTAGTATCTTAAATAATGAATCGAAATTGACATGAAATGTATTTCAATCTATTTCTAAAGACAACAGTACACATAATTCAAAACAACAGAATATTGCCGATTGATTAAAAGACAACATTAATTGTGTTTTTATCCAATTGAATAAATATTTAGCTTCTGAGCTTTACACAATTTTATATATTATATAAATAATGCTTTGACGAAAGAATATATTATGTTCTTAAATCTATAATATAATATAATAGGCTGTTCTATAAGTTCGTAAAAATGAACGGACATTTTCAGAAACGGAAAGAGACATATTTATAAGTATATACAAATAAGACTTTTAAGTCCTATTTAATCGATCAAAATTGTTTTCCACCGAAAGTATTTTTTAGACATAAGGAGAACTCCTTGACGAGTTTGATATTCGCTGATGATAGAGCTATTAAGCGAAATATAGTTCTCTAGGTAGAAAAACGCTTATTAAATTTATAACTATTTATTTTCGTGGTAACTCAAAATGATACAGGCTAGTTAGAGGCAGCGACAATAATGATTCTATTTGTAAATGGATGGAACTTCATCACCACGGTGGGGGCGTGAGTTAGCATGCCATGTGGCAAGGGCTGAACGGTGGCATCTTGGAGGACACTCAAAATTCCTTGAAATGCTCGTACAAAAGAAAGAGAAAAAGGTTAAAGGCATAGCTTTTTTGGACACTAGTAAATTCTGCATGTATATATTAATAGTTCTCATGGGTTACGAAGTGTTTTTTAATTAATTACAGTTTATATTAAATATGCTTAGTACAATAGAAACGACAACTAACCCATCCGGCTGATGGAGCCTCGTCACCGTCTCTAAGCTACGCTATGAATGGTGCCTTGTTTTCGAGACCACGTTATACGAATGCAGCACTCAGTTACAGGCCTAAATTTATAGGCCTATTTTTTTATTTGTATTAATGCTTTAGGTATCGCCGTCACGGTTCGCATCTTTTATTTCAATTATTTTTCCTTTGGTAAATTAATTGATAATTAAGTAAGAATTAATCGTTTTCACAAATTAATTTATTACTACTGTTCTGTTGTATTTGAATTAATAGTCAGGCAAAACGAGTATAAATTAATACATCAGTATAAATTTCCCAAATTAAAATAAACCAAAACTACTTAAGCTAAAGATAAGAATACGCTAATACACTATACAAGTTCGTGTGGTTGGGTTCGCTTCAATATTCTAAATTCCTGAGTGTTATCCTGTAACTGAATTGTTTGAAAGTTTCTGTGATTTAGCAACCTTAGTTCATGTTTTATGACTGCTGGTCTATTAAAAAACTCTCTAACAGTGCGAATAATTTAGCTTTTTCATTGCTGCATTGAACCCATTCATTTCGATCAATTTTAATAGGCGGTACTCTGTACCAATTATTAGTCTCTTACTCCTCAGGGGGCTGTGGTCGCGAGGTGTTGACCAAGGTTGATGTGTCGCAACCATAACACGGGCGTGACGACCCCGGAGCCCAGTTGTATGGTGTTTTTGTGACGTCCCCTGCATGTTTTTCTGTCTTTTTCTATAAATTATGGAAGTATATAAAATAGAAAAAAAATTACGGTGCAGGGATTCGGAACCCCAGTACCGGTCGAGACCATGGGTGGTCGCACAAGCCCCACGCGACCGTTAGCCGTCGATTGGGCAGCACTTCCGGTAAGTGACCAGGTCGGCATGCTACTACTGGCACTCAGAATATAGGATTCAAAAAAAAAACCAGGAGAGAGATATAATTTTAGACAAATATACATAGGAAGACTACGACAGATATTTTGTAATACTTCCTGAGAGTGATCTATTGAAAGGTTTATCTCCGTTTATTATACACAGAGAATTATTATCTGCAGTGGGTGAGTTGAAAAAGTTAAGAAATGGTACTATACTCGTAATGGTAGCTAATTCCAGGCAATCAGAGAAAGTTCTAAAACTTAAAAAGCCGCATAATATAGAAGTAACTGTTACCCCACATACCACATTGAACTTCTGTAAAGGCACGATATCAAGTAGGGACATGTCTGTGTGTACGGATGAAAAAATTTTGGGGGGTCTTACATTACAGGGAGTAAGATCGGTCAAGTGGATTGTTTCGAGAAAGAATGGAGACAACATGGAAACCAATAGTTTCATCTTTACCTTCAGAAAAGATCGTATCCTCAATAGGATGAAATCGAGATACCTTAGTCTGAGAGTTAGGCAGTACATTCAAAACCCAATGAGATGTTACCAATGTCAGAGATTTGGACATGTGTCTATGAAATGCACGTATGCACCTACTTCCACTAATGTTCCCCACCGCCTCATTGTATAAGTTTTTTAAGAAGAATTTTTAATACAAAAATTAAGGTAAAGGAAAAATCTCATATTTTATGGCCAGAAACTTAGCTAAGCAGCAACTAGGAAAAACACAGATAAAATTTGCCAACGCTATCAAAAAGACTTATGCTACCACAGCCACCCAATATGATTTTGATGAAAAAGAATTTAAGGTAGCACCTACATTGAAATCATCCACCTTCATTCGTGGGGCTCTCACAACTAAGGAAAAAAGCTCTATCGAAAGCACATTGGCAACACATCAAGGGGCGTTAGCCCCTCCTTCATTACACCGAAAATCTTCCCCGGTCTGGGTTGCCTCGGGTGGGGAGATCGATCCCTTTCCTTTCCTCCTATCATCCCCCACTCCCATTCGTCCCGATCTTCATCCCAGCGAAGAGGGGACACCCATTCTAAGCAGTCCGACAAGGACAAAGAAATGCAGACTGTCTCCGAAAACAGTCGGAACCCCATGCCTGGATACTCGCGTGGCTCCCTACCACTAACCAGGAAAATCACCAAAAATAAATCTTGGTGCCATAGAACAGAAAGCTAATAACAACGTCCATTATGTCCATCATTATTCAGTGGAAAATTAACGAATTAAAAAGGAAGCAGGAAGAACTTCGAGTAATCTTGGGCCTATACAAGCCAACTTATCCCCTACCGAACCCATTCAAGTGCGCGGCTATAAAATAATAAGAAGAGACAGAAACAATTGTGCACGTCCTTCCGGAGGTGTTGCTATCTTAATCCATAACGGCATTTATGTAGAAGAACTGAACATAGTAACGGAACTTGAAGCGATAGCAATCAGAATATATCTAGCTGGAAGAAAATTGACCTATATCTGTCTCCTTCAGCGAATGTCGACAGAACGAACTTCGAAAATATCATAACTCAATTAACAAGCCACAAAATCATAATGGGAGACCTCAATGCACACAACAACAAGGCTGAGCATTAGAGGCATAAACTGGGAAAAATTTAGGTCGCTAATAAAAACCACACACATTACAGAAGACATAGATACAAATGTGGAAGAGTTGACCGCCTCTATTATGGAAGCGGTCAGGGGGTCCACTCCCGCCAATACTGCAAGAATAAACAGGCGGCACCATGATGGAATGAGAACTGCGCCAGGGTAGTCAAAGACAGAAGAAAGGCCCTCAATCGGTTTAAATTAAACCCAACAACAAATCAATTTTTTTTTGTAAATTACAAAAGAGCAAAATCCATTGCTAGTAAAACAATAAGACATGCGAAGATCAACTCCTGGAGAGAATTTACGAGCAGCCTCACCCCACAAACTTCGTCCCATGATGAGTGGAGAACAGTTAGAATGCTGAAGGGCATCCCATAACCCAAAATTCCAGCGATGGTAGACGGATATCATCGATTTGAGGATCCCTGCGATATATCGAATTTTGTACACGAATAAATTGCCCACGTATGGTTGCACTAACGATGAACGGTAAGAATTTAATAAACAAACCGTAACCTAGATTCCTTGGACTAATATTCGACTACAAATTAAAGTGGATCTCTCACATAGACTATATAAAGGGAAAATGTTTGACAGACTTACGATTACTAAAGACTCTTTCTAATCAATATTGGGGTGCTCATAGGGTTTCTCTGAGCAACATATATAAAGCATGTAGTGTAAAATAAAATAAAGTGTAAGTAATGAGAAGTAAGCTTGATTATGGAAGCCAATGCTACATAACTGCAGCTTCCTCTTATGTGAGAAGAGTAGACCCAGTTCAGAATACCGCCTTGAGTATTATACTGGGAACATATCAAACTAGTCGGGTTGAGAGCCTTCAATGTGAGGCAGAAATTTCATCGCTTAGTTCACGGCGAGAGCTCCTTCTCATGAACTATGCAAACTCCCTGAAATTCCATTCAGAGTTGAGCCAATTCACCTATTTCTTCTCAGCAGTTTAGGCAACAACACCACAATTAAAAAGCGTACAAGTCCATCTTCAGTATATCGTAGAATTTGCAATTGATTTAAAACAACAATCTCTTCTGCAAACAACATAACCACGGCAATATCACCATGGCAGCATTCCAAAATATCTATAGACCTATCCATGAAGGTCTACCATGCTAAAACAGCTCTTCGCCCAAACACTTGAGGATAACTACCCAAATCACCTTACTATTTATACAGATGGTTTTGAATGGGAATATTTCCTGGGAACTGCATATACATCAAATCTATTACAGGAGTACTTTCGCCTTCCTACTATTACCAGCATTTTCTCCACGGAGCTATTGGCCATTTACAAAGCCCTATCTGCTTTGGTTAGATTACAAATGGGCAGGTAAATACCTTTAACATCAAATTCAATGAGCTCTTTGGAGAGTCAGATTTCAGTGAGAATCATCCACCATTTCGTTACAACCATCAAAGAACTACATACAAAACTGGAGAGTATGGGAGTAAGGATTAATTATTTATGGGTTCCCTCTCATAGGGGAATATCCGGAAACGAAAGAGCTGACTATCTGGCGAGCAGGAAAGAGAATTTAACTAAATTAAATGAACTATTTAGCACTGAAGACCCCAACACACATAGGGACTCTATATAGAGGACTGCGGAATTGATACAGCTTTTATGACACCTTCAGTGTAATCGGCATCTATGTTCCTTTGCAACCTGTATAACTTATTATATTAATTTAAATGTCTTTATTTTGTTACTTTGTACCATATTTTATATATATTATATTTTGTTAGTTTTCCATTATCTGCCGTATGTTATGTAATTACTATATGTTATTATATACTTTATTAAATTATCACATTGTAACACAACCCTAAATAGCCCAAGAGGCTGATGGGCTTTTAAATTGAAATAAAAATAAAAATATTGTATATAACTCTGTTTATATTCTTTAATGTTTAACTGGTCTGATTGATGAACTAATTCTAATAAATATTGTTTTGTCTACAGCATTTCTGGTTAAGTACCATATTCTTCCAGCCTTTTGTCTTTCTTTTATCAATTCCCTGATTTTAAGAGGGTCATTTACCTCATATTTATTATACGAATTTGATTTGATTAAAATTATCTCAATTATATTTTGGGTTTTCTGCTAAAGATCGTCTATATCTTCTAGTCTTACGTTTGAAGTGATTTATTCCTGCATTATAAGTCTAAATATGTCTTCTTGGTTTGTTTCAGGATTGTCGCCTAGTGTTAATGTACTGAAGTGTAAGAAAACTGGAATGTGATCAGATTATAGTTCAACTATCTGAACTGATAGTTTGCACAAGCTCTCCATTTCTATTTCATTTGATGAGATGCCTTTCAAAATGTAAAAATTCGGTAGATCTGGCACTTTATCACTGTCGGTGAGCCAGTAAGTGTATTCGCGCTCTGAATGATAATTACAATTTGTAATATTAATTGCTGTAAGTAATTCATTTCGTTTTCCGGCTGTTATTAATCGTGAACCCCAAGCTGTGTGTTTAACATTAATGTCCCCTCAAATAATAAACCTTGGGCCAAATTTTGAAAATAAATCTCTGTATTATTGTTGTTTCTTGTATCTTGATGGACAGCTATCGTAGCTTGTATTTCTTCTTTTTCAATCTCGTCTTGTTGGAAATGCTGTATATTTTGTTTTATAATTAGAGCGGTTCCTATTTAAGTAAGTTCGTTGTGATAACTGTAACCCAGTATTTTAAAGTATTTTTCCGATCCGATTTGTTTTCATAAATAGTTCTAGTTCCCGGGCCCGTTTATTTAGCCCATTTATGTATCAGGTCTTGACTATATGGCTTGAGAATTACTGAAAAAAACCTGACAACCAACGCATAGCCTACTATTATAAATCTCAACGGGATTCAGTTGGAGCAAGTGAAGAAGTTCAAGTACTTTGGATCAGTAAGACAGGAGAAAAAGTGGCATAACAAGATGGGACGTATGGAATAAAGTATTAGAGTCAAAGCTAAAATCCCCCCTTTTCGAATGCTTATTTTGCCGCTTCTTTTGTATAGCTCCGAGACTTGGACTCAGTTACAGTCTGACATATGCAAACTTGAGGTCGGATATGATTCTTAAGGAAAATTCTGCCCGTTTCGCCCCGATATCATATTATAAACGAAGTAATTCGTTTAAGATGCCACAATCAGTGCACATTTGAGGGAATTCAGAGACGTGGATTGCAATAATTTGGCCCTGTCTATCGAATGAAAGGTGAAAAAATTTCTCGCAGGCTTCCGTGGTGAAATTGGCCTTTTGGATGGAAGACGCAGCGAATAGCTCTCTCAAAAGATATGGATGAAGAAGAGCACCAGCTATGGACTGATAATGATGATTAAACATAAGGAATGTGAAATCTCGTCTTGCATTCAGTATTTAGAATTTTCAAATTAAATTTAATTTAATCCTGAAGTTTTGGATACGTTTTTATGAATGGTTTATAGTTAAATATCGTTGCATTGTTAGAGCTGCTTTTGATTAAAAAATGATGTCCCACGAATTTAATAAACATCTATCTATCTAGTACAATAACTAAATAAGTATTTTATCTTTAATATAAATGTACAAATATAAAAGAGATAAGTAACTATTTTATAGGGATTATTACTTTTTTATATTAATTATTTGGTTTGATAGAAATATTATATAATATAATGTAACTAAAGTATATATAGCTGAATGTTCTAACCTATTCTGCGAATATTTCCTGTTTAATATAAATTCGCCCTTCATCCGTACTATCTACTAATTATTCTTAATCTTAAGATATTGACATTGCAGTGGGATGTTTTTATTGGAGATTCTAAAGCCGATGGCCGTAAGGCTGAGCAGTCACACCTTCTCAATGTTCGACCGTTTACATTCTCTACACGCCAACCCAAAATTACAAATGGGTGTCATTTAATTACATTGTCTTGGCAAATAGTTATAAAAGTAACAGGGAACTGTCAAGCCCCTCATCTGAAATGGAGAAATGCGTATTATGCAGGAATTACACTTAATGCTGTATATATTATGTCGTTTTTTATTTAGGCAATTATTTTATTCCCTTTCGAATAGTTTGACACTTTTCTATAAGTTGACTAATTGATATTTAATGTACAAACCTTACGGGTGCATCGCTTCTTATTTTTGTTTTATTATAATATGCAATGAAACAAATTTGACTATAAAATATATAAAAGATAAGAAAACTTCTTGCTTAGTCAAATAACAAACAATAAAAACATGTTTTCATACATATTATCAATTAATATGCGTATTATGGTAGAATTTTATAAGACATACTTTAGAATATTGTTGTTAGAACTATACTTAGTAAACTAGTTAGTAAGTTAAAAAAAGAAAGTAAAGAAGATGGTTTGTATCGCACTCATATGTTGAGACAAACGCTTGGAATTGCTATCACGTCAGCAAATCCTAGATTTTAGATTTTTCGTATTAAAACTAGTAAGCACTGTATAAACAAAAAAAAACAAACTCGCTATATTTACGCTGCATTCGTTAACAATAAAAAAACATGACACTTGAGTCTCATTTATATTGCCATGATCTGAATAAAAAATTATCATTCTCAATCAAAAAAGATATGTGTGATATTATGTGATGTGAAGGAATATTCGTCACTGAAGAGAGTTTGTAATAAGTAAAAAGTAAAATCATTATAATCTTTTGCACCAATTGAACCTAAAAACTTGTGAAAAAACTCTGCTAGCGCCTGTCCATAAAACTCAAAAAGTATTGCTGAAATTAGTTAATTATAATAAGTTTTGATTCAACATCTAAATTTTTTGTCAGATTTGGCACTCGACTTCCGATTCTTTCTCAAAAATTATTTTGAGGAATTCATTTTCATCAAACGATAGTAGCTGGCGAAGAGAAGCATTTTCTGTAAAATTAATGGCATCCATAAACTAAAAGTTCATTGGAATAAGAATATTAAGTTAAGGGAAATTATATTGATAAATATGTTCATTTTTTTAACTAACATATGATCTTCTTTTCCGTGAATTTGTCGGACATCCTAGTGCATACACTATTTATAATGTGAATTGAATAAACCTATTATTTGGATAAGAATCTTTTCATGATTAAAGTGTATGAAAGTACAAATAGTATAGATGTAAAACTACGTTAATACCAAAGTAAGTAAATACCAATAGTCAAAACACCGAACCAAAAAATGCTACTGATAAAAATTAATTTAAATTGTACTTCATTAATTCAAATTAATTCTCAAATGTTGTTAATTAGTTCAATTAGTCGAGTTTAATTCTACTGTCCTACTAGAGAGTACTGGTAGAATAATAAGAGAAATAATTAATAGACGAATTAGAATTAGATAAGTAGAATAATAAGTTTACCTTAAATATTGCTCAAATGTGGATAATTGATTAAATAATTAACACAACTTAATAAATTAAAATTTCATATATGTTTTAAATTTAGATATAGCAGTATTTAAGATATTTTAATATAAAAAATATTTGAGATTCAACAAGTGCCAACTGTTGAGGTTAAATCGTTCAAAAAGCTATAATGATAAAATAAGGCAAAACATATGTATTAGCGCCTCTGATAAATTTGTTAGAAAACGAATTAAGGACGGATAAAATATGACAGAATCAACTTTATTAAACCAACGAGGAATAAAAAATAATGTTAAAAAGGGTCGCATTTTGTATACTGTTTGTTGTCGAATCATCCCCTGTCGGGAAGGGAGCCTTAACCCCCATGAGATCGCGTTGATAAGCGCAGCTTTTAAATACTTGAGTTCAAACCGTTCTCAGATAACAATACACCGTTGACTTATAAACGCCAGTAAGGGAATTATATAAATTGATGTTTGAGAACAGAGGAATTAATTTCAGCCGTCCATTGCGAATATTTACGAAATACCGTTACGAAATCGCTAGTCATTCCAAAACTAGTCCCCCCCTCTCATTATGTAATCCACTACGAAATCCAGATCTATTATCACGAATACAAACGGTCTTGTATAATATTATCATTATTATAAACTATTCAATTTTGGCAAAATAATCATAATAATTCAAAAGAGGATTAATATTCTATTTTCGATTAGGTTTCCACTAATAATTTTCGCAGTCTTAAGTCAACTTTTCATTAAGAACCTGTGGTTCTTTAAAAAATCTATAAACTATGACATTTTTTGTGACATGGCTTAAATTCTTCTAGTAGCCTAACATTAGATCTAATCTATTGTATATCTCATCCACGTTATTTAAATCGTATTTTATCGAATTAAAGTTCTATAATAAATCCTTCTTCTAATAACAGATTTTTCTGTCCATTAAATAATATGTTTCTTATAATTTCACTAATCATTATCAAAGTAGTCAAAAAGTTTATTAATTTATAGCTTATGGAATTCCTCAAAAACTTGCTAAAAAATGCAAAACATTGATAAATCAAAATATTATCTAGAAAAAAAATACTATAACGCGTGACATGCACTCTAGATACCCATTAAATTTGAAAGCATTGTAAGGAATTTCAACGTAACCAACCTATATACAGTCATGATTTAAGTTGTTATTGCATACTTTCTTGATTAAGACGCGTTAGTGGTTAATAATTTCTGAAGAAAACGTTAATACTGAGGCTGATCGTTATGGTATTTTATTTCCAATAGCAAAATGAGCTTGATGATGATATTTTTACATTTGCTCTATCCCGAAGAAATGTTATATCAGCAAAACAAGTTTTGACGACGTTTAAAATAATATACTTTTAGTGAACACCAAAATGAAACAACTACATGTTATAATATTGAATGTGTTTCCTAAACGTAATATCGAGGCAAATAATATTGTGAGTAAAATTTGAGATTAGATCGCTATTATTGTTGATTAGTTTTTGTGTATATGAGTACCCAATGTACAATTATTGTTAATTATTTATTATTGTTGCAGTTACCAATTATTAAGGAAAACTATATTTAATGTCATGTGGCTATTTTACGGAATAAGAAAATATTGCTACAAGATTTGATTCCAACTAGACAGAAGAAAACAGACTTTTAACACTGCCAAGTAATAAATAAATCAGAAAATAAATAGAAAAATTAATGAAAATATAAAGGACTTCAAAAAAAGTCAGTCTAGCTGAATCAAGGACGGATTACAAATTGCTAATATTATCAGTTTTTTTATGTTGTAACATATTTGGATATATCGTACGATTTTATTAATTTTGTTTTTACAGTTTAGTATATGTGTGTGATAGATAGAAATTTGGAACATTTCGAAAAATACTTGCATATACATTCACAAAAGCAACATTAATACAAAATACGTTTATTGTGTTGCAGCTACTGAAATAGAAAACAAACATACATTTTTCTTAGTACTAGGATGTCAAGCAACGGTAGACCATTAGGAAAATCGAGTTGACATTGAAAAAAAAATGACATTCTTTGAAAATGTGACATAATTTGCTTAGAACACCACAACGAGATTGTGCAGGCTATTTCTCCTCAAAGAATTAATGCATAGGGTTGCAATGTACTACAATCAGCCTGTTTAGGATGATCTGGCAGCATCTGAATTTGAAACGGATAGTGGAGGAGAAAAAATCATGCTTTGTTGATCACAATATATTGTTATCTTCAAGTAAGTCCCAGGCCGACTGGATCAAAACATGAACTATAGATTCATTGAAATGGAATAGTTTTTTTTATAGTATAATGTGTTGATAGCAAAGACGATTTGAGATGACGCCCTTGTCCTTGAGATCAACTATTTCATTTCTTTTTAGTGTGGTTAGTTCATGAGTATTAAGAAAATGTACAACTATTGGATCCAAAATCGCAGCGCCAACACCTTCACACCTTCTTCAGGTCTTCACGCTATAAGGGATATCCTGATTGCAGATCATTAAATTTGACCCTCCTGAAGTCCGAGCTAAAATCTTCTCACAGTATGCTAGTAGTAACGTTTAATGGCCGAAGATGGGGATCCAGGGGACGAGGAAAATTTATGTTAGGAATATGTCAGAATGATAAGTTATGAAATGGGAATCTACCTACTTAGTGAGATCTAACTATAAAGGATATTTCCATATGATCAGAAAATTGCTGGTCAGTTGTAGAGACTGTTGGTAGAGGAAATTAATATGTGTGGATGTAGGTTATTTTTAATGGAAGTGGGAAGTTGTTGATTTGACTGAAGATACTACGAAACCCGTGTTGCGTGAACAAATAGAGATACCGGAGACGAAGCGTTGCAATGAGTTACAGGCGATACTAGCGTCATTTAAGGTACTGTAAGCTATGATATCATCTACAAAAAGTCTTTTCGGGACGGGATGTGAAAGGTGGAGTGGATGGCAATGATTAAAAGAATAGGACTAAGAACAAAGTTTTGCGGGACATTTTTGAATTCTGATTTTGATCTGGAATATCATCTCTGCGAGAAAATTGTATATAAATGCATGCATGCAATTGGGATAGAATCGAAGGCAGGTAAACTATTTCAAAGGCTTTGCTTATATCCAGGAATACGGCTATCGCATGTTTGCCAAACTAAAGCCCTGTGTTATTATAGTATCGAAATCCACTAATGGATGCCAGATATAAAACGATATTGGTAGGGAGATATATAAATTTTTGATATTAACTTTCAATTTAATCTCCTTACAATCATCAAGGATATTTAAAAGAAGATTAATGAGTAAAATAGGTCTATAGATGGAAGCTATAGAAAAGGGTTTATTGGATTTGTAGATGGGAAGGAGTTAGTGGTCCAGCTATTATTATATGTATTAAGAAGATTTGTGATTAGGGGTATATGGATCAAGCTAAAACGCTTTTGGGGGGCTTTTGGCATGGGAATGATTAAATTCGTCAGAAAGTTTTTAAGGCATTTAGTAGTAGTTTTGTAGATGTTTTGCAGTCTGAGTTAAACCAACAGTTCTGTTCAAACCACCGCGGAGCGCAGACGTACATTTTAGAACGCTCTGTTGTAAAAAACAACATCTAATTTACTATTGGTGTCATAAAAATACCGGTTATAAAAAGTAAAAACCTAGTCTCAACCATTGTAGGGTGAGAACGTGATTTAACACGTGAACTTTTGAACGTGAAATTTAAAATTTATTTTTTATAAGTAAGGCTCTACCTTCTAGGAATTTTCTTTCTTATTCTCGGAACGGTAAATCGAGCCAGTAAAATATGAGGTGCGTAAACTCAAAAATTTAAATTAAATATTTAATAACTATCAAGTGACCAGTACAATTAATTTCAATACATAATGATTAATCCACAACACCTTTCTGTTGATCTAACAATTGAATCACCTGCTATTCGAAATAGCTATCAACTGCCAATAACTGAAAACACTCAAATGCCAGAATGGAACATCGTTACAAACAAAAACGCTTGAGAAGTCCGGAAGAACAAGTCGTCCGAAAATCAGCTACTATTAGCTTCAAAAACCTATCCAAATATACAACAGTTCAGTGCCCGGGCAGAAGAGACAGAAAAAAACCAGAACAGCAAAGAAATCCAACCAAAAACAATTTTCCAACCACCCCCAGTAACAATATATAAGGTAGGTGTTGCTAAATATCTGCATGACTTGCTCAAGACAATATGTAATGATTACCCAATAAAAACAATCGGATCTGAAACAATGAAGATTCAAATGTTTGACCCTGAACACTTCAAAGAGTTAATAAGGGAATTGGACAATAGAAATACGCAATACGCAACTTTTCGACCAAAGTCCAAAAAAACATTTATATCCGTCATAAAAGGATTACATCACGCCACAGATTTACAGTGTTGCAACAACATTTTATAAAGAAAAAAGAAACTTACAGCCACCAAGAGAGTCTATAACATTTAACTCGCTTAAAACACCAATACAACATGCTCATATATCATACGCACACGCAGTAACCAATACTCAAACACAACCTAATACGCAGACCTGTAACACCAATCACCACTGAACCTGTAAATAATATTAGTAAATTAGAGGAAATGATGGGTAAACTTATGGGGCAAATGAGTACAATGATGAATTTACTCACCGTCGTCGTTGCCAAGCTAGCCTAACGACTGATAGCCATTATAGCAAATACAAAATAGCCGTCTGAAATCCTAATGGACTCCAGCAACATACCAGGGAGCTTAAAATGTTCTTATAGGAACAAAATATTGATATCATGATGGTATCAGAAACACATTTCACGGATAGAAATTATTTACGGATTCCGAAATACAAGCTGTATCATGCAAAACACCCAGATGATAAAGCACATGGAGAGACATCTATAATTATCCGTGAAACCATAAAACACTGTGAAACAGATAAATTCAGCGAGGAAAATTTACAAGCCACCAGCGTAACTATTGAAGAAGAGCATGGACCATTAACAATTAGTGCTATATATTGTCCACCTAAATACAACAAGGCAGAACAATACCACGGTTTCTTTAACACGCTGGGTAATAGATTCATTGCCGGAAGAGACTACAATGCAAAACATGTAATGTGGAGTTCTATATTGATAACACCAAAAGGCAGAAAATTCGTCAAAACAATGAAGGCAGATAATTTACAGCATATTTCTACTGGTGAGCGAACATATTGGCCGTCAGATATAAATAAAATTTCCGATGAACCTAAATATACTAAACGAAACAAAACCACCCTCCTTGAATAACACTAAAATTAACTGGCCATTATTTAGAGAGAAATTATACAGATTAATATCTCCAAAATTTACCTCTCAGAACAGAAAGAGATACGCGGCGTATCAAAGCAAATGAGACAAAATCTAAACATATGAAATTCACCCTTTGTAGAAGAACATGTCTATCAGTAAAATTGAATAATCAGTCATGAACTTCCACAAGTAGACAACGTTAAATATCTGGAAATGTATTTTGATCGACGTTTGACATGGAAAACATATAGTGATAAAACGCAAACAGCTTGAGCTTAAACTAAACCAAATGTATTGGCTGATGGCGTAAATCTAAATTATCATTAGATAACAAGATTTTACATAAGTCAATACTTAGGCCCATTTGGACCAATGGTATTGAACTGTAGGATACTACTAGCAAATCTAACATAGATATCCTCCAGAGGTTCCAGAATAAAGTGTTGCGAGTCGTCGTCGATGCTCCATATTATGTGTCCAAAAAATTGATTCAGCGCGATATCCCCTTAGCACTCATGACAAGTATAACAGAATATTAGTGCATCCCAATGCACTCGCCAAACAGTTGTCCAGCAGATCACTTACTGAAGTGATCTTCTACATGTCAGGATGGTTATATTATATAACAGAAATCATATAATAACACTTATTACCTACGGGCACATTGTTGACGTTCTAGGAGATTAATTTTAACAAAGTTGAGCCATGGGGAGAGCACAGGGATAGTGTTTAAAGCAATTGTTTTGATAGCTTCAATAAAGCGATCTAGATGAAGACAACAGTATTATGCAGAAAGCAGTCTACTTTAAAAAGGCAAAATAGGACAAATCTCCGAAGTTTATCGATTCGGAAGAATAGAGATGATTATTTGTGGATTTATAAAGCCATGTCTGTCTTCAGTGGTAGTCCATATAAGGAATCAAATTTATATAATTTCAACTTCTTTATTTGTGTTGTATTTACTATTAGCGATGTAAAAGTGGTCCTTTTGTGACCGTATTAAAAATTGTGCAAAATATCTTACTAATTGTGGGATACATAATCTTACTAATACTATTTTCACAATTCCCACCTGATAATGGCGCCATCACTGGGCACACTTTTGACGGTATGACCTACAATTTTTGCTAAGATTTTTCAAATTCTACTATTACTTTTTCCAGTAAGAGTTCCATTACTGACTTTGCATATTAAAAACTTATGTACAAGTTTTTTTTCCATTCCATTCCCAAAGTCCCCATTTGACCAATTAAGATTTTAACAAGACTGGGCTGAGTGTTTAATGTGGGCCACGGTCCTCGGTATTAAGCCTACCGACTTAGTCAGGTTAGTGATGTGACTGGTTACACGCTTGCCTATGGACAATCACAGTTAGAACCATTCACAAACATTCGACTGTCGCAGCAATACAACAGAGAGGGCGTCCTGTTAGCCACTGCGGCTACCGAGTCTTTATATATAACCATTTAAGTAAGATAACAATACCAGTTTTTGTGAAAATGTGAAATATAAATTGCGTATCGATATTCAGCTGAGCAAAAGTTACTGGTTAATGCAAAAGAGCACATCATCAACGAGTCGATTCTTTGCAAATTTGTGATTATTAAATCCCATTTCTACTTTTTTCGTAGGTACTTTTGGTAGTATAAATCTATACAACATATTATGCAAATAAAATTGAAGCACGCCAACAAGTTCTATTAATATTCATTCTACAGAAATTATATATATATATATATATATATATATATATATATATATATATATATATATATATATATATATATTAAGTACTCTGATTATTTCTGAAATAGTTGAAATCGATTTTTATTTTACATATATCAGACATTATCCAGATAACTATGAATGTGTGAAAGTTAGATTTAAACATTTTGGCTCTCAAAAAATCAATCATAAATACTAAAATTAATCTTAGAAATAATATAAAAAAGAATTCTCAAGCACGGAATGCTATGAACCTAAACAGTTTTAAGATGTGTACAAAATAAACTTAAATTGCTGAATGCTGATAGTATAACATTTTCCAAGCATACAAATGTACTAGGTATGATTCAAGAGCAAAGCAATTGAGTGTCCAAAGCTCGATTATTTATACTTCGAATCTAATGTTAATTGGTACTGGGTACAATGAACTGCTTTAGTTAAATAAAGTTATCACTAATGTCCATAAGTCCATATGTCAAGAACAGTAAAATAACATGCCACTGTCGAGTAGAAAATATGCAGTGGGCCATATCTTTATCTCTTTTTCTGCTTCTTCAATTAAATTTAAGTTACGCGTCCATCAATAATATTCTCTTAAATGGTGAATAGCATGAATACCGAATTTAACGTGTGAGTGATCCATGTCTCATATCTATTATGACATGTTGCATTATCTTGTTGAAACGAAAGCTTGTCCAAATTTAAATAACTTAAAATTAATTAAAAAAAAACAGTTAGCATGTCACTGTAGTAATCAATTTCATGTGATGCTGTTGCTATTTTAGTGGTACAATTACAAATCTCATACGAAAAATTTTTTAAAAATGCAACTATGTCTCTATTACTACAAGTGTATTTATACAACATCCTATCCGACAATTGTATTGGTTTACGTAACCTCTCAGATTAAAATGGGTTTCGTCCGATGAGGTTATTTACCTTTTTCCTGACCACAATCGACGTTAATTTAAATAACAATTTTTCAATAATTTAAAAATCTATTTCTCATAGTGAGCATTTGACGTACCTATAAATATCAAACGCCGTAGTTTTAAAAACATTCAATTAATGCATTAAATTATAAATACAAATCAACTATAACTAATAAAATTCTATAGTTAGAAATGTCACTATCGGATTCTTTATCTTTTATATTTATCCAATTACTAATATTCACAAAAATTGCAATTGTAAATAAAGATAGGGACGTTATATCTCCACAAATTATATTTTTCTTTATCAATTGTAAGTTTGTCCTTCAATAATTCCTGAAATTCCATTTTAAATATTAAAAACGGTTTTAACTGGATTGATTTGTTCGCTTTCGCCTATATTTATAAATATTTCTCAATTCAGGGGAATTTCAACGATTTACATGTAAAATTACAACCAAGATACTTAAATCGAGTTTAGACCCAAACTAACTTTTCTCTAAAAAAAATGTAGCTACAAAAATAAAAATCTCATATATAATTGTTTTATCTGTACTTGAACTTGAGCTACGTTTGTATTAAGTAGCTTAGGACTTTCTTTCAGTAATTGGTCTCGTTTACATTTCCTATTTTATGGTTGTTACCCAAATTCATTTGCCATGATAACAGATACTTCTGTCTCTGACACGACTAGAACAAACCACCCGCCTCAAAGAACGTAGCCTTGTTTGAAAACTTTACCAAATCGGAGGCTATGAACATATAATTACAACAGAAACTTTACATTTTTAGAAATATATAGTAAAGTATTAATTAAGTTTAGATCTTAATCTAAAAACGAAATGAAGGAAAAATTAGTAGATTGTTGTAGATAACAATTAGTTGTAATATGTGTATCATGTGTTTGAAAAAAATAGAGTAAACTGGTATCTATTACCTTTAATATATTCAAATATGAAGAAATAAATATATAATAAAAAATAAGTAATTCCGTATTATATATGATTAATTTTAGTTACATATTCCAGATTTTTTCATATCAGATTGAAAATTATTATTAATAGTTATAATAAATATAAATATAGATATATTAAGGGGCATCTGTATGATTTATAGGCCCCTAAGGCAAAAACTATTAATATCTTTTTATCTTTCAACTGTTCTTTTAATATAACTGATCATGCATTGCAACATATATGTGGGCCCATAACGTATACTGGTAATCTAATTTCATATCAAAAAAATGTAATAAGCAATTTTCACAAAGGGTGTTTCTGAAGAAAAGGTTATTTCTCCACAAATGTAATAAAAACATATATTTATGCATTTCCATAACATGTTGATGTACCATATTTACACTTTCAAAACTTTATAAACCAATATATAATGCGCCAATTACAACAAATTAGTATGATTCAATTATCATGAAATTCACCATTGAATTAATAATAACAATTGCTAATCTCACCTTTAGATAGCTAGATAGTTTATATGTTGACTGAAAATGTGAAATACTGAATATGTAAGCACATATCTCTAAAATTGGGGCTGATCCGTACTTTCTATAGCGATTTTTTAATTCTCTGGAAGAATATAGACGCGATTAGGATATTTTGGAGCTTGAAATACGTTCATTGTATTCGTTTGTGTTTCGATACAACATATGGAACATATGGAATGAAATAAAATTTATATTTTCGTTAGTTATTCAACTCGTTAGTAGGAGGATCACCCTGTTGTGTTGACTGTAGTTACTACCAGGTCAGAACAAAATATTTCATTTTCACTAGTGTATCTGTTTATTGGAAAACTGTATAAAAATATAAAAAATACATTGAAAATATGTAATAGTAACATATAATAGTGCCTTTTGTTTTTATAAGATTTTTAAATTTGTCAGTCCAGTTACTGTCTAACATAGGATATAGCGACTGATTATTGCTGTTCATGATTGTTATGGAACGGTTCGAAGCATCTTCAATTAGCTTAATAACTTCAGTATCGATAAGACTAATGCTAATATTGTTAAGCGGTCTTAGCATTGCTAAGATTATCAGCAACGTACAGATCATCACACAAGGTACAAGATCAACAAGATCTACCTACTCTAACACTGACATAACTGAAATTACCTTGTTTTGTAGATTTTACACTCTCGCCTACAAACAAATTGAAATAGAGCCACAGTTGTCTAATTCAAGCATTATTAATCAGTAATTCAGTAACTCAGTTACTGAGTTTATTAGCGCCTAATATTACTTAATTAACAGAAATGAGATTTATTTCATCTTTTAAAAAGTCACATTAATTAAAATATCAGCGTATTAATCTAGTTCTTCAACACGTTAACAGACAAGTAAGTAATCTATAATTTTCTTCTAATAACATAATACTGCAGTGGCATCCAATATCTTTTATCTTGTAGCGTTGCTACTGAAGGCGGTAAATAATGATGAAAAATGTTTTAATTATACATTCCCCCCAAAGTTACAAATTTAAAGCAAAAATGTGTGAGCGGTTATCACCCATACTAATAATAAATCAACATTTTTATAGTCTAAAGCTTTTATTAAAGCCATTAGTTTACTGGCATCCGTTTCGACTAGTAGAACAAGCGTGGATTCATGGAAGTATTAGCATGTCTGGAATTAAATATCCAATTTTAACTACTTTCTTTAGTCGTGCTTTTCTCAATTTTGACGCAATCTCATTCGTGACATATTTGTTAGCATTAAATAACATAATATAAATAATGCTCAGTTGTCTAATAATGTTACCTCAAAAAATATTTTATCTTTTAAAAAATAGATATATTAGCAGATATTTTGATAGATGGCTTTTGAAACTAAGGATTAATATAATATAATCACTGGCAGTAATATTTTGCGATTTGAAAAACAAATCGTCAATTTATGTAATTTTTTAGAATGGTCATCTTTTAGTTGATTTGTAATTTTTTTAAATGGTTTGATTCCTTTGAATATGTGCCCTGTTATGTGATGTTATCCAAGAGTTGTATTAATTCCATAATAACATGAGAATAGAATCTGTCCTCATGCCTCCTTGCTATTATCTTGATTTCCTGAGTGACAATCGGTATCCAAACGTCTTTTTATTTTCCAGCTTTGGGTCCAATTATTTATATTGTCACTTGCCTGTTGTAATTTTCGTGTGTCTTTCTCGCCATTGCCTCCGACAGCAAGAATCGCAGTATCGTCAGCAAATGTAGCCATTGTGATACTTTCCATTTGTGATACATCACTTATGTAGAGTAAGTAAAGAGTTGGCCCCCATACACTTTCTTGTGATATACCTTAGCTTATGTGATATGCTCTAGCTTTTTTTATTGTACGATCGGTATGTTGTTTCGGTAACATTTTCTGTAGCTTATGAACAAGGCCATCATATATTTATCTATATTTATCGAACATCTGTGCTACATCTAATAATGCAGCTGAACATACTTTTTAACTTCATAGTTTTTATTAATTACATCTGTTATTCTATAAATCTGGTCAATTGCTGAATGTTTGTTAATAGTCCCGAACTGGTGTACTGTAATAATTCCGTCTTTCAAACATCTGGGACACCTTTTAGTTGAAATCATTTTACAGAAATTATACCGTTATTAAGTCATAGCCTAGTGAATTATTTAGATTAACCCTGACTTTGACGTCTTTAGCGTGCCTAATTGAATCGACGAAATTTCACGTTCTACATCAGGCAAATTATGCTCAATATAAGTTTCGTTTGGTTTGAACATTTTTTCTAGATGACCAATAAGTGCTTCCGCTTTTTGATGATTGCTGCGTATCCAACTTGCACATAAGTCTCCTGTAGGTGGCTACCTAGAGTGAATAATCTGTTTCCTTGTCATCTATTAACTTTCTCAGATAGTTCTTTATAGATTTGTTTTTAATTACCAATATTTCCCTTTCTAACCTTTGGATTATATTATTTAAAATATTTTTATTTTCAGGCGTTTTTCAGCTACCATTTCCTTAGTTTCTTTCGCATAATTAATTCCTTTAATTGTATTCTTAATTTTTGGAATATTATTCTAAGCAGCTTGTTGAATATCTACAACTATTTTATCTGCTTTACAATTTATTTGTTCGGCTGTTTTAAGGGGTACATTTAGTTGAATTTGATTGTTCAATTCTTCAACAAAGCCTTCCCGGTCTGTTCTCTTGTTTGTTAGTATTGGATTTTGTTATTTCCTTATCATATTTTCACTCAATGCCACTGTTGTGTGATCTGAACTTATGTCAAAAGATTCCTTCGACTTCCATATAGTTGGATGTTATCTTTCTAAATATGAAGATATACGAATAACTATGAAAAAAACTATGAACAAGTCTGGGGTTTTTTCTGGATCAAGTTGTCAAGTTGATCAATAAGTTGGTTTTCTAGTTGAAAATTGAACTACATCTCAGTTCAACAGCTGCTTTATGAAGTGCATAACTTTTAAAAGATAGACAAGTTATCTTTGAATTTGATTTTGGTGGCAATCTCGAGAAATAATTAAAATGATCTTGAATATATCAATAAACTAATATCATTTCTAAAGGCCACGAAATTACTAAAATAGATCTAACTATTATATTAATTAAACTCTGTATTTTTCACTAAATTATATTTGTCTTCATATTTCTACTTGTTTTATTTTTGTTATATTTTACATTAATGCTATTACGATTTTCGTCATTATTGGTACGATGTATTATCTTTACATTAATATTTATAATAAGGTTATTAATATTGTACCTAATCTTGTACCTAAATTAATTATACTTTTAATGAATTTATATAATTATATACGACTCTCTGTGACTTTCGTCATTTTATGCCTTTTTTATAGAGATATTATCTAGGTTTCATCCATTGTTAATAACTGAATGAATCGGAAATAAATCATTCGGAATCTCTAAACAAATCCCACAATCATTTCAAACAAATATTTGTCATATCATGGTCTTCATATACCTGATGTTCGGATTATTTTTTAATATTTTTGAACTGATGAAGAAGATAAATATATATAACATAAATATCTTAATCTATAGATGAAGGAAAAATAATTTTTCAACCATATAACTGAAACAATAAGGCAACTTAAAGAATAGAAGAAAACAGCATTTTCATGAAATATTATCAGATAGAATTCTTTATTCAATTTTCCGTCAATTTAAATTATATGACCAGGCTTATTATTATCAAAGCATCCACAAACCATTACGCTACCACCACTATACTTAACAGGTCAATTGAAAAGTCCCCGGCCTGACACATAGATGGCGCTACTAGAATTAAATCCATAAGATTCTGTCATTGGGACGCGCATGGAAAAATTTTCATTGACTACCTTGAAAAAGGAAGGACCATCAACAGCGACTATTACATAGCGTTAATGGGCTGTTTGAAGGATGAGATCGCCGAAAAACGCACAAGAAAATGCACCGTGTCTCAAGTCAGTGAAAACGATGGCAAAAATTCATAAAGTGGGTTTAGAATTGGTTCCTCATCCACCGTATTCTTTAGATCTGGCCCCCAGCGACTATTTCCTATTCTCAGATCTCAAAAGAATGATCGCTGGGAAGAAATTTTCATCGAATGAAGAGGTGATCGACGAAACTAAGGTCTATTTTGAAGCAAAGGACAAATCGTACTACAAAAATGGTATCGAAAAGTTGGATGGTCGCTATAATCAGTGTATCACCTTGAAGGGAATTATTTTGAATAAAAAAACTAATTTTGCCAAAAAAATGTGTTTTACTATGGTAAGCCGGTGACTTTTTAATTGACCTGTTATATTTTATATATTTTAGTACATGCGATGCACGCTTATAAAGACTGCTCGTCTTTTGATCGGCACATAATTTTAACACGTGATATAGCACAGAATATGATCACTTATCAATGATAACTTATCTGGCACGAATTAAAGTGATCGGTAGAGTAAATTTGTACTTATAATCCCAACATCAAAAAGAAGTGGATTACAGAAGAAATCTACTTGAATGGATTATAGTTGTCGTAAAATTTTTGGCAACGAGAGAGCTTCCATTTTGCAGTGACAACGGAATTCTAGGATGGAATTTATTTGGTTTATGTGGAATGATTGAGTTAATTGTATCCATTTCTCGCAGATCATTTGAAAAATGTGGGAATCCTGGAAAAGGTAACATTTCTTACTTATCAACGACTATTATTACTTTTTTGACGTAATGGGTCACAGGTTCTAAAATATATATAAATGAAGTTAAATTAGTAAAATATCATAATGTTTACAGATTGAAGAGAACTACGATAATTCTTCCAAGATGTCGGTGAAATATAAGTACCTGCAAGATCTACAAACAAAAGTCAAGGAGAAATATGAATTTGCCACATTGTGTCGCATGCGGGACACTCATTATCTTGGTAGGTCTCCATGCTGCTGGATATATAGCAGAGGCATAAAGAATATAGACTAATAATCAACATTTAAAACTGCCAATTCTAATCAATCAACAATTGGCGGTGTTCCCTTTGTAGGTTTAAAACACATGTGCCAGTCTTTTATCAATATAAGGGACAGTTGATGACAAACTAATAACTTTGTTGATTATTGTTATAAGAACAGCCATAAAAACAATAAAGTCTAATACCAACATATGTGTTTAAAGATTTATTGCAGTATTTTTATGTTAACTAAAGATAGGGCTTATAAAAACTTTTTAACAATAATATATTTAAATATTTAATAAATTTAAAACGTGTTATTACATAATGGAAATACCTATGCTTCATTACCTGTTGCTCATTTAGTTCACATGAAGGAAACTAATGAAAATCTTATTATATTTTTACTGAAAATTAACTAATAAAATAAAATAATTAATATTTTTAACGCAAAAAAAAGTTTTAAAATAAAATAAGTATGTAATAATCGTTGTAATAACTAAATAAAAATAAACAAAAACCTTATTTGGCCTATATACTATACGTATTTTACATTCTACTATATATACACAATTTAGCTTAATACCTATCTATACCTATTTATGTATTTACACTTTTATTTTAACTAGTATCAACTGATGACTTTGAAGTCGGTGCCGAGTGCCTCAAATAATATGAAAATAATAATATAATTTAGTAACATATATAAAAAATTAAATTACGAACAAAACAAGTCTAATTTGTTGCTCGTACCGACTTCAAAGTGATCAGTTAGTAGTAAGAATAATATTGTTAATAGGTTTAGCTATGTATTAAGCTAAATTATGTGTATATAGCAGAAAATAAGATACATCTAGTAGATAGGTTAAATAAGGTTTTTGTTTCTATTTATTTAGTTATTACAACGATTACTTTGTACATATTTTATTTTAAAACGTTTTTATTTTCTTGAGTTAAAAATCTAAGTTTGATTATTTTTTAATTCTTAGTAAGTTTCTTATTTATTTTTTCAAGTCGGTTCAATTTTTCTGTTCATTCATTATGTTTACACAAAGCATATATGATTATTACTTTTCCTGAAGATTCTTATATAAACAAAATAGTTACCATTCAATAATAATAATACATTTACATATTTTGTCATTCAAAGTTTTAAAGTTGTTATAAGGGTATATATGACTTATATTATAGGGTATATACTATAATACTTAACAGTAATACCATTATCATAAATTCTGTATTTTAGTCGAACAACTTAAATCTTATTATCTAAATACGAAAAATGCGGGTAAAACTTCTACGCAGTTAAGTCGATTTAGATGACCTGTTAACATTTTGGTTAATTAAAAGTTTATTCTTTTTTCAGAAATAATCAGTACAAAAATAAATCTTTATCGTCGTGCAGATTGAAAAATAATGGCATTTAGCCAAATACAAGGAAAATAACGTAAATTATTACTTCATTTCTTTGAGTGGTTTATCCAAATCTATTATATTTATATTAAATTTATCAAATTTCTATCAAATTTATTATATATTTTACATAATAGGTTTGTGATTCTCCGTTAATTCTCGGGTATTATGTGATTACAAAGGAGATGCTACAAAATTAATTATATTGGCATCCAAAAGGTACAAATTACCTCCTTAACCACAGATGGTAAGGAAAACACATTTCTTTAAATAAGATAATTTTCTAATTACGTTGCCAAATCTTTATATATCTCAATTTATGAATTCCGTTGTATCTAGTTTTTAAGTGCTTTTCTTACTATTTAAGCATTTTCTACTTCATTAACATAATACCTTCAGTTTTTCCAAAGCTTACTGTACAATGTATTATATTGTTTCCTGCTTTTACTGAAAATATAAAAAATGCTGTTCAACGAGAACAATTTCTTAAAGGAACAAACGCTCAAAAATACTTTTTAAAATTTTGCGAGTACTATAAGCTCTATTTGGTGTATTGGTTTTAACCATTTATTTTTAAACTTTTTATTATCTATTATTTCTAATAATTTGGAGTTCACAATTAAAATATAAATGAATTAATATAATTCACCGAAACGCAATAGTGCTCAATCAAAGTTAAAACAATTTTCAATCTTACATGTAAGTAAATTATTAGATGAAAAATAAATCAGAAAAATTTTCGTTTCAAAATGAATCACAAGTGTTCAGTTAGTGGCTTGACTGGGATGGTTATTCTTTGTTGTATTTTAAACTGTTGTCCATAAGCAATCGCAACTAAAGCAGCCACAAACATAAAGTACAACCATAACATGGCGAAATTCGAAGCAGCGGCTATCACAGCTGTAGGAGGGCCATTCTGTTGTTTTAACCGCTGCGGCTACCGACTCAGCTCAGGTAATTTCGTTATCAAAACTAATATAAACAATTATAATGATATAAACAATGATTGAAGAAGAAAACAACTTGATAATTGATAAAATGTTCCTGGAAATTTGATTAACTAGAGTATCTGGTTTATATGGCGGAGGAAAAAGGGAAATAAAAAATAATTATGCTTTTATAAAGAATTATTATAACTACAAACAGTTAACGGTAAGGCCAAAAGAATTGTCTTAGGTTAAAATAAGAGGCTGATTTATGGCGTTACAATAATACAATTGTCTTTTATGTTGATTAATATAACGAAAGATAATATAGTTTATACAAAATATTATTATATCATATTTTCAGAGTATTAAAATTAGTTATATTTTGGAATCTTTTTCTCCTGAACTCGGAACAATAAATGTCTCTCTGTTATGGTATTAAGTAGAATATTTCTCCTTTCACATAAATGTACACCTTTTATTAAAAGCAAATCTAATAATAGGAAGTGGTATCAGACCTCTTGTACTGCTTCATAGTCCTTCCAAGTAGGGGTTGGATATTTCTGGAAAATACAACGGTCACGAGGGCGAATCTTCGGCAATAAAACACGGTACAACAGTTCGATTGGGGCGGTACCGATAGAGTCGTGAAGCCTCTGATATTAGAACAATTTTTAAAAAGTTATCAATTTACGTTGAAAACTGTTTTATTCAAGGAAAAGAAAGGCGACTTATTGAACGGCGATATAAAACTCTGAGACCTATTAGAAAACAAACTAAACCCATCTCAATCGTTTGCCATTCAGATAGTCTTATAACAGATGGGTAACTTATAACCCTTGCGTATGGCTCCAAATGGGCGGTTGAGGATCATAGCTATAACAGAGGCAACCATACTAGGGAATTGTCCGAATAAACATGGAATTATAAATTATGACTATGTGTAATTCAAACAAAATTACCCCAAGCGGCTTAAATCTCATCATCAGTTCGGATTTGGCTAATATCCGGTGGCTGAGGCTGGTTCCAAGGATTCTGGGAAAGCCAAGCTCATATAATATCAATATATTAAGACATATAAATATGCAAGAAGATCCGTTCAAAAGATGAGACTCTATAAATAGAACGCCACCAAGAACCTAAACATTTTCCGTTCCTAATATAGAGCATGAAAGAGGCAGAGAGTCAATGTCGTATCAGATTCTCGATTTGAATAATGGGATTAACAGCAGTAGTAACTCGGATTTCAATGAAATATCAAAGGAATTGAGAGATTTTCGGATGAAAGGGGTAAAAAATAGTAGACTGTCTGTCTCGCTGAGAATGATTTAATCATTGTGAATGAAGGGGATAACGAACCTTTCATGTACAAAACTACAGCTCTACTATAGGCTT
Organism: Rhynchophorus ferrugineus; assembly: GCF_030347505.1. Lineage (NCBI taxonomy): Eukaryota > Metazoa > Arthropoda > Insecta > Coleoptera > Curculionidae > Rhynchophorus > Rhynchophorus ferrugineus. The sequence goes on along the minus strand of NW_027472584.1, from coordinate 6,104,939 downwards.
AACAGTGGCCACACAGCATTTAATCGAGGATAAGCCTACTACTACATTTAGTTTAATATAAAGCACAGTAGAAATTGCTTCAGTCCTAACATGACAGTTGGATGGAAGCTCAGGAAATTAAATATACAGAAACTTAATATTATGAACATGCAAATAGCACGACAACTTACAGAAAAACTCTTAACTATATAGGATAAGGTAATGCCAAAAAATGCCACCAGTAAGAAGGCAGCCAATGCGTTGTTGCACTGAGTCGATTGCAGAACTACATCGAGGCTATCTAAACTGGCTAGAAAATATACTATAGTGAGAAGAAAACAATTGATAATCCACAAAAATATTTCAGACAATTTCGGTCAAAGTAGAAAAAGATTAAAAGTGTTAATTGCTAAGGCCAAAAGAAAATGTTAGAAATCTCTTTGTGATTATGTGGATTGTAGAATATGGGTAAATGTGATACTGATATTAATTCTAACTTTTTATATTTTACAATTCCCGAACCGGAAATAGCTTAAATAGACTGAATACTGGAAAAGCCTTTTATCCATAAAATAACTCAGCAGAGATAATCGGAGCAGCCATTACACCTAAACCCTAACTTATTCTAGACGACCTTAGGAGAAGGGTAAACGAATTCTTAATAAGGGTAATATAATAATATATCCAATATCTCCATAGATTAACTGTCTTCAGTGTCTTGAGTAAGATCAAAATATCTACAATTTAGTAGTGGCGTCCCACAGTGCTCGATACCTGGCCCCATCCTATGGAAACTTATGAAATAACATACCCTAACTGAAATCATGCTAGCGATCATAGCCAACCCTACCTAGCTTCGGAGTGATATGTGAATGGAGCAGAGGAATCCACTGGCTACATTGCGAAGACAACTGAAAAAATGGAACGAGCAATAACGACTCTGTCTCGGTTAATATCAAATATAGCGGGTCCAAAAGCGAGAAAGAAGCTACTTTCGTATGCAGTACACTAAACCGCTCTACGTAGCCCCAGAATGGTACAAGTCGAAAAATCGAGGTCCTTATTGTAAAGTTCGGACGTTTTCAACAAACTATGTATATATGTAGTTAATATAAAACCAGGAAGTTGGAGATGTTCCCGGAACCTCCTCTATACATTTTCAAATAAAGGAACAACATGACTTGCCGAGGAATGAAGAAAGAAGAGGTCAAGACAAACGTTAAGGCTATGTTATATGATTGTTGTAAAAAATACGTATATACGATCAATGCTTTTATGTTCTTTAATAAAATATATGTGCATGTCCACTACCCTATTCCTGTTACCTAATGGGATTCATTTTCTAAATATGATATTTCTAAGATGTAAGAATAACACAAATTAGAGAGAGTTAAATCAGGCAAATAGGAAATATATTGCAAAAATTCATTCTTGTTTTTCTGCATGAACGTAATTACATGAGAAGTTGCAGATATTTTTATCTGAAATTTCTAAGTCTCAAAAATTTAGCCAGGACATTGCTCACACTGCCTAATGAGACCTGATTTCTGCTAAATATATTTTGATCGAACGTGATGGAACGTCTTCTTGCCAAATCAAACACAGCTTTTTATCTATTTTATTCGACTCCACTTTGTGATATGATGTTTAAAAGTGAATAATGGAAAAATTAAACAAATCTCTCACAAGTTATTGTATAAGGCTAACAAATGTTATAACATATATTTTAAATAGGATTGCTTTGTACCAATATCCGTAAAACCATCGTTTAACAAATCTTCTTCTTCTAGGTTGCCTATCATTGATGTAATTTTTTTTATCAAAGTACACGTATATATGATAAGGTAAATCGTGACGATATAATTAGGATATTACTAGTAGTTTAATACAATATTTTTATCAGAAAATTTTAATTATATTTCCCGCTTAATTATTTTTTATTTATCAAACGCTTCTATTCATATTTATTGACATGGACTCTTCGTACACTTATTTATCAATCAAGTACGTTTTAAGCACCTTTAACTGACTCTTCGAGGTTCTTTGACACTGCTATCAAAGTCGTCACTTTAAAAATCCCAAACAAGTGTTAATAAAGGGAAATATACATATTTCGTTTTTCAACAAATTATGAATGTGGTCAGAATTAGGCTTTTTATGAAACCAATTTAACTTACTTCCATACGTTTAAAACATATTTGTGTAGGTTACATGTAGCTTTGTGTGATGTTTTAACGAGATTTTCTTCTCAGTTCAGAACGATTATATAACAGATACTAAAGTAATTAATACTACTAATTGGTCGGTGCATTTTATTTCAGATCACTAACATATTAAATTGTTTTAATTTTAGTACTTTTTTAAATTTTAATAAATAGGCGTATCATCAGTAATTCGGAAGTTTTTTGATTAAACTATGGTGATACCTGATTTCAAAAATCTAGATAAAAAAATGAAAAATTTGTGAAAAATTTTAGCACATCCACCTTTTTTATTAAATATTAACTAAATTAACTTAAATAGAAGATGATATATTAATTGACACTGACTACATACCGTTTTATAATTTGTTTCTAAATTTATCTGCCAATGACAGCAATCATTTCGGTGTTAATGAAGAGATTTTTTTGAATATTAGATGGTTGGTTTACTGGCCACGAGCAACGGTTCTAGGGTCGTCAGACAGTACACATTATTGTTGTTGACAGTTTCAGCTCGGTCATTTATAAACACAAGGTCAATTAGATGTATATGGCTTTCTGTTGCTGATGGCTGATGCAAATCGACATTTTTAAGTTTCGTTCCGAAGGCGGAATTAATTTTCTAAGGAAAAACTTTCTGAACGAATGCTCGGGATGTTCTAAATGATGTTCAACCATATCAATACAATTATTTAAATAAAATAATTAATTTTGATACAAAATAATAAATAGGTACCTTTTCGTACAATTATTAATTAATTTTAAGCTTTTTTAATTAGGGTGTTGAATTTTCATTAGAATACCAAATTTATATATCAATCAGCTGAAAAGTCTCAAATGTAAATAACATATATTACATATCAAGTTATTTTCCTTGAAGATTGATATAATTACTTAATGATTAATGATTAAAAATTAAACAATGATTAAATATTTAATTGAAATACACAATGCATCTTTTTCAAAATAAGAACTTTAAGAGAATGAATTCCAGTTCTCATTGTTTATCACATCATGAAATATACGAATTTTTCTGTTTATTGCAGCTAAACATGCAAAATTACATCATGAGCATCAACACATTAATTATTTAATACGCATTTAACATTTGAGATGTTTTCATGAAACAGCTTAAAACAATATCATTGATGTTTATATCAATGTATGTAAACTAATTATAGCAATCAGTTATGGCTGATTTTCTTGACTTATGTAGTCAAAGTTTTAAAGATCGATACTTCCAAAATATGATATGGATTTTTATGAAATGTCATATATGAGTCAAATCGAGGTATGTTTAATTTAATTTGTAGTATGATATGCTCTACAAGAAATTAACTATGGTTCTATTCAATTCGTTATCTAACAGGTCATTTGAAATGTCCCCGGCCTCGTACATAGATGGCGCTACTAGAATTAAATCCATATGTTTTTTAGCCCTAACCAACAAAAGATGCGTGTATATATTGCGTGCTTGTGAATTATAGCATTTTGAGTGAAGTAACTTTTGTTATTGTGAAAAAAAATGGATAAAAAGGAATTTCGCGTATTGATAAAATATTGCTATTTGAAGGGAAAAAAACAGTTGAAGCAAAAACTTCGCTTGATGTCGAGTTTCCGGACACTGCCCAAGGAAAATCAATCATCAAGGATTGGTATGCTATGTTTAGACGTGGTGAAACGAACACCGAATACGGTGAACGCAGTGGACGCCCAAAAGAGGTTGTTGCCGACGAAAACATTTAAAAAATCCACAAACTGATTTTGAATGACCGAGTTTTTGCGTCGATATGTGACAACGGATGAAACATAGCTCCATCATTTCACATCGAAGTCCCGTTCCAAAGCGTGCGAAAACGCAACAGTCCGCTGGCAAGTTTATGGCGTCTGTATTTTGGGATGCGCATGGAATAATTTTCATTGACTTCCTTGAAGAAGGAAGGGCTATCAACAGCGACTATTACATAGCGTTATTGGACCGTTTAAATGACGAAATCGCTAAAGTGCTGCTTCGCCAAGACAATGCACCGTGTCACAAGTCAGTGAAGAGGTGATCGCCGAAACTGAAGCCTATTTTGAAGCAAAGGACAAATTGTACCACAAAAATGATATCGAAAAAGTTGGAGGGTCGCTATAATCAGGTTATCATCCTTGAAGGGAATTATGTTGAATAAAAAAAACTAATTTTGCCAAAAATTGTGTTTTACTATGGTAGGCTTTTATGGAGGACTTTTCATTTGACCTGTTAGTTTTATATGCTAAAGTATGATGATAAAAAGAACGCAAGGCAATATTGTCTGAAATCGATTATATCATTTTAATACTGTATTATAAACCATTTTAATTTATTACAATCTTCCTTGCCAAATATATTCAATATATATTTTGCTATAATGTATCAAACTAATATTTATTTATATAATATAAGTGCAAAAACACTTCTATTATAACCTGAGAATAAGCTACTGTAAATTATACCTTTCATAAAAGTAGTTTTTGCAATGAACTCTGTTTTGATCAGATTGATCAAATAGGGTAAGATTCACATTTCAGAATCTTCTGTATAAATTCTTAACTATTAATAGAAAAAAAAGATTAATTTATAAACAAATATAATTGAGAAGCACTTAAAATAAAGTTATATACACAGATATATGAGCATAATGTCCAAAAAAATATAATATTTACAGGATTTGAAGGTTCTTTGCATAAAATAACATTTCCATTTACTATATTATGAAATTATTTAGTATATACAGACGCTAAACATGGAAGATTGAATATCGCATTTTCGGCATGAATTACTTTTGGTTTAATTACTTTTGATGCAAATAAACTTGCTGCTCAAATACTGCTGCACCATATTCCTATTATCAGTTTTAGTTTTCACGATTTAAAACTAGTGACATCAATGACAAAAAATGACCTGAAGGACCAATAAGCTAAAAGAAAATTAATTGGAAAACTTATTTGTCAAAAATCCAGCTCAAACACTCAAAGAACTTCCAGACAGATTATCAGTTGATGAATCGAGATTTAAGAGAGCTGATATGATTACATGTGATGGGAAGCATCCAAAAAGAAGAAAAATTGTTTCCACACCAACAAGCTGAAAATTCCATTTCGAACCTTCGCGGTTATATTGATTGTCAAGTATAAAGAAAAGTGTTTGTTGTGTAGGCATTGTGATTGGCGATGAAAAGCGGATGTATTACGACAATTCTAAGCGTAAAAAGTCATGACTCATAAAAGCCATCCAGATAGACACAGAGGCGGAAAGTTCATAATAATAAAGTTTTGCTGTATATATGGTGGGATCAGCAAGGTGTAGTATATTATTAGCCACTAAAATCGAATGTAACTGGTACTGTAAATATCTATCGGAATCAATTACTCATTATCATATATTGTACCAATTTTTAGTTCCATATCAAGTGAAACAATTATCAGAATACATGCAAGCACCTAACAATTACTGATACGATAATGATAGTCCTAAGAAAACCAAACCATACAAATATATTTTCCTTCGATAGTAAAGTATACGGACGCTATATGTCCTAAACACTATCAATATAATCAATGTTTCCATTCTAATCGGTACTTAATATCAGTCTCAACTTGATGAAAAAATAGATTTAACTATTGATGGATTAAAACTCTTAATATTTTATTCGAATGTTAATACTCTCGGCAAATTCTAACAAATATTCGTAATATATCAAACTATTTCATTCATTCAACATTTACAACAACATATTCAAAATAATTCAACATTCAGTTGATGGGACCATTAGTATATTTCACCTCAACTGTATATACTCACACATATTGGTACAATCTGTAAGTAATGCCACATTTCTGGTATAACTTTATTTCTGTTACTATAAAAATTCGGAGATTTCTGAGCAAAAAAACTTCAAATGATTTTTACAAGCCTGTTCTTAAGATAGTTTTAATCCCTGTTGAAATATGGTGCTCTTCATCGATAGTTTATGTAGAATTTCGCCAGTATTTTCAACAATTGCCTGGCTGGCCGAGTTTATATTTAATATCGAAATTTTCTGAAATAAATTTAAACCCTCATCACCATAAACACCACACAATGTTCTATGAGGCTGCGCTGCAGTTTTTCCTTCTCATAGCAATAACATTACACTAAATAATCGAATAACACTACTTTTATATACTTGATACCGAAATTATTTTGCTTTACATATAATATATGTATATATACACGTCATTTTAACATGTTTTATTGTAATAATGTTAAAACAGAAACATATATCTTATATATATCTATACATATATCTGAATATCTTATTAAACTCATTCTAATTATTAATTGTGATAAATTATTTTACTTACCAAAGTTGTTATCCAAAAAACTGTAGATAGCCAAGACCTGCATACAAATTATATGTTAGTTATAAATACCTAAAATTAAACATTTTTATTCAAAACATCACGTTTATATTATATGTATTAAATATACAGTTAATTATCTGTAAAAATGCAATATTAACTAAAATTCATCTAAAAACCATATAGATATAAGAATATGTTAATTAAATAAATAAAAAGGAAATTTTATTATCTAAAGGATAGCTCATTGTTCCTCTCAATTGAAGCCGACGTCTTTGTTGACATTTGAGCGTCCACATTATATTAGCAACTATATGAGTGTTTTTAGTTTAACACTATAGAAATTATTTTACAGATATCTATAGAACCATAATTTTTTTCTAGTTATATTTATAAAAAACGACTTAATAAAACGATTATAATATTTATTATAAATATTTGTAGTTTTATCTTATTGTAAATGATGGAAGCTTATATATAACCCGAAGAAATGAAAATTTATCAGATATTTTACCGGCCAAAATACAATCTTATAAAAATAATATTAAAACTGGTTTCCGTGCAAAATTGTTAGAAAAACATGAACGGCAAGAGTTTATTTTACGAATGTATTTATATAGAAGACCTTCTCTAAAAGAACTTCTCTTCTCATTTTTTAATAAACGTTTTCACCTTGGGGTTTTTTTTCATCATTGATTTTTGTTGTTAGAATATGATACCGTTGATTAACTGAAAACTTTAGCAAGTATTAATAAATTAACTGTTTTGCAATTTGTGTTCAAGAATAACATTTGTATATTATTTGTCTTGTGTTATTTACACCTTTAAAAACTAAAAACGAATCCGTATAAAGGAGCTAAAACTAACTTAAAATGATTTGGTTTTTGTTGTAATATTAAAATTGCATTAAAAACTATTTTTTAACAGCAACAACCGCACAAGTTTCCCAGTACACTTACACTTCTACCAAAATCACTAGCCAGGACGTTTGGTAAAGCCACCAACTAGATTTAAAACAACAGCCGCTGAAATTTCAAAAAAAAGTTGCGTTAAAACACGATAAATTGCGCGCGAATTTCTATTTCCAAGTAGTAAGCTTTCCAGACTAAACTCCCACTCTGGATACTGAACGTGAACTGTGCGAAAGTATCAGTTAGCGCGTGCCGAAGCTTTTGAAGTTTGCGATGTTGCCGAATAATTTTCAAATTAAAATACAGTTTCGTTTTTATTATATAAATGATAGAGTTTTATTGTGTTTTTTCGTTAGTTTCTTGAATATTTAGAAAAAGAGGGTTAAACTGAATTTTATCGCCTTAAAAATATGTGATTTTAAATTTAACAATTATGATATTGTAATAAATTTACAAGTCTATAATTTATTACACTTATTTGATTAAGAATTGAAGGAAAGTAAATACAATATTCGTTTATTATTATAATTTGTAATATTCCATTGAATTTGAACTTTTGCTATTGATTATAGTTAACGTTGCTGGATCTAATATTGTAATAAAAACGATAGTTTTTGCAATACGACTCAGAATTGCAATAGAATTCTAGAACCTGACAACGTTCGGCCACATGCTATAAAATCAATGAAAACTTATAGAAACCCTTGAATGAGAAATCCAATTCTACCGTATGGACAAGGCATAGTTCCTCCTGATTTTTTTTTTTTTCGATTTTACCCTTGCTCTTGCTTCAAATTCGGAAGGCCACTTGCATTACTAAATTATCCACCATTTCAAAAGGTGAAATCTAGATTTGGAAAATGAGTAACATTGAATTTGCAAACAGCACCCCATTCGAGACCATTACAATATATCTAATTTTCCATTAGTTCCATTTTACATCTTCTACGCAAATTATATTCAAACCGAAAATAATAATTTATTAATAGCATAACTTATAACATTTAGCTCGATAAGTACGAAAAATAAACCAAAAAATAAAACGTGCATATATCTTGATATTTTGGAAAAAGTAATATATGAGCAAGCATCTATTATTGTTGTTAAATATTAGTTTCCTTCTTACCAGCTAAAGGTTAACAAACCTTATTTATAATTGCCACGTATACTTTGATATAAGCCTGGTGTCATTACAGACAGTAGGCAAGATTATAAAATTCGGCTATTCCATTTATAGCGGTAACCGTATTTAAGATTCGACTTTCTTTTAATACTTTTAAATATAACAAACAAGGATATACCTGCTAATAATAAAATTTTTAATATTTCTTAAAAGCAGCTATAATTTCATTTATTTCGATTGAAATTCATTAATTGGATAAACTAAGTATTTTACTAGATATTAGAAAAAAATTTATTACTTGCACTTACAATTCTTCCCGCACTGCCTTTATAATATTAAAATATACTTTAAACATCTCCTGTTCTCAAAATTATGGCTCTCAATTCTCATTCAGTATTTATACAATTTTTGTTACTAAAGAAAAACATCACTGCCACAAAACTGAACAAAGTCCACTGCCTTTGTAATATAACAAAAATAATCCAAAAAAGGATTAATTGGTTGAACATATATCTACTAGGAAAGTATTGTAAAATATAAATTACATGTAATGATTATATAATTATTTCATTTTTATTTTTGTTACCTAACTAATTTTAATATAAATATTGAAAATTAAAAAAATCATTTAATTAATAAAATTCCATAATTACAATAATGATCATATTCAACACCCTATATATATATATATATATATATATATATATATATATATATATATATATATATATATATATATATATATTAAAATGATTGCCTTGAAAAGTTTCGTTTTTTTAATAAAATTATTTTAAACGAGAAACGAAAAAGTGGACGGAATGAAAGGAAACCGGTAACACTGTAACAATTACGGCAGAAAATGAAGTAGAACAGATATTGAGGAAGTTACAAACGAGAAAAAGTTAACATGGCAATAGGGCAAGACAGGGGGGGAGTTGTGGGAGCGGCACCCGTTACGCCCCGCCCCCGGCACCCTGAAACAAATGCGACGAAGACCGAAGTAACTGTTGCTTTTACGAATCTGCCCCTCTGACCCCGCTGCCTATCCCGCCGAGAACGGGTGCCTAGAATATAGGAGGGGAAGAGGGGGTTTCCTGCGAGCGCCCCCTTATTCGCTTACGGAAATCTGCACAGGAATGCAATTTCATCAAAGCATACAACGCCATTGTATTCTCAGTCCAGATCACAAGAACCGGCCACATGGAAAACAAAGTTATAAGTCTCGATTACGGTTTCATTACGTCGGCTTAGACGGCACGCGCTAAGCCTCAATTTTCAACAACCGGCATATATCTCGGCTTTTCTCCATTTCCAGGCCACACCGATATACTCTCATTATCAGCCATTCATAATTTTGAACGTCTTAAATTTACGATTGTATTACCGATGTATTAATTGTTAATTCACATCATGAACGTAGTTTCTCGTTTCTTAAGTATATCATATTGGACACATCTGTATTAAACAATATATAGGCCCAAATATGGAATTGCAAGAAATAATTCTGCGAGACGCTTTACTTTTCCTATTTAATTCAAGTATGTTATGCTATGTTATGTATTTTCGGTATTTCAGTGCAGTTACAAAATCCTCGTTCAAAAATAAGGAATTATAATTTAACCGGAACCGAAACAAAACCATCAGAGGAGGTACTTATCGATTGCAATTAATTTGTTTAAAATAAGTATAAAAATATGTAATTTAAATAAGACATAAATCCGACAAACTAATTATTGAATTAAATAATACCGGGAAAAATATATATAGATGGCTTTAAAATCGGATTTTTAAAAGTAAGTTTTATAAAATATTCTATAAAAAGATAACCTCATGTGGTTACTCAAAAATGCGTCAAAACATATTGTACTTTAGAAAGGGAGGCCCAAACTTTACTTCCGAAAAGTGAAAGATGATAGGCAGACTCATCGAAAATTGTATGGTACTTATGCTAACAGAAGCTAACGTTTTCGTTCTTTCATGAACATTTTGATGTTAAAGATGATCCTTGCACTGGCCGGCCAATCGTTGCGCCACAAAAAGTGAATAACACTAAAATAAAAATAAAGTTTTGAAGCATTTATATACGACTAATTAGTGTATGAAATAGTTCAGTTTCAGCTTTCATAAATTTAAATAGTATATGTTTAATACGTTCCACATTCTAGAAAAGTACTCCCTTAAATAGCATATGTGTTAAAAGAGCATTTTAAAGCGCATCATCCGTGTAACTCAAGACAGCTACATTTTTCTCTTTTGTTTTTTTACAGTGCTAAAAACAATTTACCTTCTACGAATATAAATGTGTGTCCCAAGAGTGGTAAAATAAAACAATGATGAAAGTTGTGATTGCGGAGTAGATTACTAGTAATGTTCAATTGCATGATCATGGCAAGTACAGCATGGGTGTGATTACTCTAATGGTGGGTACAGTTAGTTCCAGTGTTCGCCACATGACGTTCAGCGCTTGACGACGAACAGAACGTTGTTCTGGGAGCCGCGGATCAGGCCAACAAATTTGAGCGAACGGGGGAATAATTGGCACGATTATGAACGACATAGGTTTTGGTTTCGACAAAATAACCCTGTTTTTCCTTGTAACTTAATTATTACTATAAAAATTATTTTGAATGATAAATATGTGTCTAATATATATTAATGATTAATAATAACACATATAATTATATAAAAACTTCATTAAAAAACGTGACAAATTAAAATATTCATATTTTACTTACAAGAACCTTGTTATGAAATCTGAAGTAATATTTAACATTGATTTCTATTTTGAAAATGGTAATTTAATAAAACGTCTCATAAAAATATGAGTTGTTTTTCTTATTTTTCAGTGAAGGGAATTACATTTATTGATACTCTCCATAGTACAAAACTTCAAATAATATGGAAAAAGTATTTCACAACTGGCCAGAGAAAAGGTGTTTAATAATTATTAAAAATTGTGAATTGTGTCGACCATTTTAATGCACGATGAAGGAGCTGCCACTAAGCACTAATAACCACAGTCCAGTTTTTGGTCAGACGATCATTTTGTACGTTTGAAAAAGACTGGAACCATATGTTTTCATATGTGCAGATATGATAGATTCATTTTACGTGCAATAACTTAAACATTTCAAAATCGTCGACGTTTGACTTTCGCACAGTAAAGACGTGTTCGGATAGACGGTCAGTGAAATGAAATAAAACAGAATAATATTATTCCATTTATAATTATTCTACAATATCAATTTGGATTTCGTAATAAGCAAATATAGTATAAATATATAGACTGGTAAACCTTACAAATACAGAGCTGTTAAGATGCAAAAAAATGTTACGATAAATGTTAAAAGACACTACTCGGCTGCATTCTTGGATATTATTAGGCCTCTAAAAGGTATGGTACCCAAAGCTACAAGTTAAACTAAAAAGTCCTCTTCCTTATTTTCAGCCACTGAAACTTTATATTATGGTGATTACAGACTTGGACGAACCAAACGTTTGGGGCCTGCGCAAAACCATGCGCAGATTCGCATGCCAGTTGCAAGATTCGGCGAATAACTCCATAGGGTAATAGAGATGCAACTCAATAGAGGACTCTGGCGCAAAGTTTTGCTGTGCCCAACATCCAGAGGGAGCCATAATGGGCCATTCAAGAAGTTGATTGGTTAATTTAAATCTCCATTATAGCTACCTGTAAGAAAAATATTTTACTGTGAAGACATTTGGTTGGCTCATTAGTAATGTTTGACACGTGACAACCTTGATGTTATGTTTAATTGACCAATGACATTTAAATAAAAAACAATTTTTTTCTGAAATAAATTTATTAAATTAAATTCAATTAAATATACATATAAATATAATATTTAAAAATAAATAAATATAAATATAATTTATAACAATAAATATAAATTTATAATGTAAATTTATCTACAAAATATAAATATAATATAACAATAAATATATCTATAAAATATAAATATTAATTAAAATATAAACCATAAGCGAAAACTTTGGTGCATTGCAAATAAAAATTATCTCTTCCATTTCTCCGTCAGTACTTTTAATATTTCATCCGAAAGAATCATTATGGAATGCACAATTGAAGGGTTTTAAATTTACGTTTTTTAAGCTTTTGACAAAAATGTTGTTATATTATCGACGTGGCAAAATCGCTAAATAAAGTAAGATACTCAAAGACCTACTGACTATTAGTATATACTGTATATTAAAATAATAGATTGTTATTAATTGTTAGAGTCTGGGGAACGAGATATTGTCTTGCCTCTATAAAATCAGTCCCAATTTGTGGGTCTGCTGATTTATTCATAATTGTATGTAAACAAAAATCACAATTAATTTCTTTTTTAAAAAGTTTTACTAAATAACCTGAGATGTACACTACGGTACAACGTAAAACTTTGTTTGCTCTTACAGGAACATCTGGACTGAAGTTATAGAGTCAAGTAATTAACAGTAAGAATGAGCAGAAAGGGGGATACTGGCTGACCGAATACAAACTTTACCATTGTCTTCTGGAGTTTGTTCAAATGTCAATGATACTTGCTTCGAACACCCTGGTTGTGGGCCTGGATCGATGGAAATAGGTACTACAAATATAGTAAGACAATTTAGAAATTAATGGTAACAATTATGAACAGAAATGTGACTGACTCCTTCAATTTACCTTCTATATAATTTTGATTTTGATCCACATTTGTACATATTCTGGGCTCGTGCTATTATTTTCACCATCACTAAATTGTTCATAAGTACTTAAAGGAAAGTTTAAATGTATCACAAAAATGTCTTACATGGTGACGATAATAAATCTGTTTCATGTTTAACCCAACCAGTTTAGGATTTTTAATATTCTCTACTCATTGCTTAAAGATCGTTTTTTTAACGGAAAACGATGATGTATTTCCTCACTATCTGTGCAATCGGGCACACAACACTTTCTAGAACGGGAATGTATTTCAACTACCGACTTTTATATAGTGATAAAAAAAATAATTTAACGTATAAACGTTATAAAAAGCTAACTACACTGTTCTCTATATAGGGCACACTGAAAATGGCGTGCAAAATAAACAAACCATAGAACGAAATGAACCAATCAGATTCCGTCGCAGCTCTTAGCATAACGAATAAAACAACTAATGTGTTAAAGGTAGAGATATCTACATGTTGGACATCGCGAAACATTTCGCCAAAATTTCCTATGATGTTAAATCTCTATTTCTCTATGAATAACACTCCGTTAGCGGTTAGCATCATGGTTCTTCTCGGAAAGTTTCGGTCTCCAAAAATCACGTATTATTTTGTTTATAACCATAGTTTTCACAATAGCATCAACGGCAATTCACATCTTGCAAAAAAATGAAGGAGTAACACCTTGAAACCGCAGTGATATATTAGCTATCTAAAGAATAACAAAGGTAAGTGACACTTTTATAAAATTATTGTGTTTAATAAGTATTTTATGTCGAAGATATGGCGGGCTTTTTGGAAAGAAGCTAAAAAGCGATTGTTGAATATAGTGTGATTAATATTTGATTATTTTTACATGTTGATGTATTTGTTACTTTGAAATATTTACATTGTTCTATGAATTAGATAAAATTATTAGTAATATGACATTACTGTATTTTTTCAATTGCTATTTCTAGTATTTGCACAACTTTCATATATGCCCAAACAATAATATATCGAAAAATAATGTTCCAACAACCCTTGGCAAACTAAACATTTTTACGTTGTTAATAATTATTTTATATATAATGAACATCTTTTCTCTCGCCAGTTGTGAAATACTTTTTCCATATTTGACAAGTTTTGTACTATGGAGAGTATCAATAAATGTAATTCCTTTCAATAAAAAATAAGAAAAAAAACTCATATTATTATGACACGTTTTTTCAATTACCATTTGCAAAATATTAATCAAAGTTAAATATTATTTCAGATTTCATAACAAGGTTCTTGCAAGTAAAATATAAATATATTAAGTTTTCATGTTTTTATGATGTTTTTATATAATTATATGTATTATTATTAACCATTAAAAAATATTAAATACATATTTATAATTCAAAAACATCTTTATAGTAATAATTAAATTACAAGAAAAAACAGGGTTATTTTCTCGAAACCAAAACCTATGTCATTCATAATCCTACCAATTTTTCCCACGTTCATTCAAATTTATTGGCCTGATCCGCGGCTCCCAGAACAACGTTCTGCTCATCGCCAAGCGCTGAACGTCATGCAGCGAATACTGGAACTCAGCAAAGTGCATGCGCACTATGACTTTGAACCAATTTTGAAAACTGTTCGGCACGAATATTCGCCGAATTCAGTTCTGGTCATGCGCATTTTCAATTTCCTCACGAAATTCGCCCCGAATGCTCAGGTCTGTACCCACCATTACAGATCGACAGTTTACTTAGCATCTGATGGGGATCCAACGACAGCTTCAAGGAGACTCCAAACACATCTGAACAAAATACCATTGTGACTGAAAACTTAATGTATTAAAGCCAATCATTACAAATAAATACGCAAGTTTACCTTGCGTAGAAGATCATACCTACCAGTAGATATAACTAATTTCCAATTTCCTCAAGCGGAGGATACTTATTTAGTGTTACAACGTAATATCACTGTAAGTCTCATAACGATTAAAATTAAAAGTGTTAAAGTCGAGTACTGGTCAACTTAAGTACCTGTAAAAATCTGGACAGATTATTTCATTAAAAAAACGTTAGCACAAATACATTGGATCCGATAATGATAAATTTGGGGATAAAAATAACCCGCCTGCATTATATTTCAAACGTTTTTTTTAATCACCATAATATATAAACTTAATATCATCGTATATATCTATTAATAAAATAGTTGAAAATTAAAAACAAATACTATGCCTTCAAACTAAAACTCAAAGTGGTTTCACCCGAAACAAAATGAACAAACAGTTCGTTAAAAACAAATTGAGAATTTGAAATATATTTTAAGTCTGACAACAGAAAATCAATAGAAAAGCATCAATAACCGTAGAAACTTAGCAGTTTAAAACGAGATAACCTACCGCAGTAAGCGAGGAATACATTAAATAAGAGTTACAGACGTTTTGTTGTCTATTTTGACCTATTTCCTACTCTGCGTCCAGAAGTATTCTACTATTTAATCACACCAAAAACCATCAATATTCTCATTAAAATATAGGTGTTTTGAATTTTTTTTTTTCAAATAATTCAATTACTGGTTGCTATATATGAGGGATTTTATCTTTTCAATAAAAAAAAGGACCCACATTGTCCCCACAGTCCATTAACAAATATTTAATATACATTGTCGTTCTTCGTACCACTAACAAATCACAAACAATCCAAGCACTAAATGCAATGGATGGGGGTCTAAATATACATACTTCATTTAATATATCAATACATCAGCTCTATGTCTTCTATATTCACATCCAATTTTGGTATATATACTATCTTTAAGAGCAGATTACAGACTAAATCAAATTTCGTAGTTTATTTATTTTTTTGGTCCTATTTAATTTTATTGGATTAGGAACTAAATGTTCATTTATGTTTCATTTCTGAGCCAGATTTCCATGGTTTTTTATATTCTCTATAACCCCTTTTAATCTAATTTTAACATCAACATTATCCACTGAAGTAGACCATAGACTAAACCAAGTTTGATTAATACATCAGAATTCGTATGATAACGAAACAGGCTAATTTAGGTTATTAAACGTTCCGATTAACAATTACATAATTGTATTTGTAGCTGTAAACTTCAATAATCTATTGTCATTTGTCCCTGCTGAAAAAATTACTTCAATTTATTGTCGGCTCTTTATTGCATTTAATTATAAATTATTAATAGTCATTATCTAGTACACCATTAGATAAAAAATATCATGTTTATATTAATTTTATAATAAACAAAATATAGTTTGGTAACAAAGTTAAAATGGCAAAAGCAGATAGTACACCATTCATAAAAATTAGCATTTAAATTGAAAAAAAAACCAATGTCAAAGATTCACCCTGTATTTCACCTATATAAATGGTAGGGGAGCGAATTTTATTCAAAGCTGTTCTGTTCGCAATTCAATCAGTATAGAAAATCATAATAGTTTCAAGCTTTATGTTTCGGCTTTTCGATCGTTGCGAACTCCCGCGATGGTCATAAACTATGGGGTATCTTTTGTATTGTTAGATTGTTTCTGATAGTGAGCAGATAAACTAGTATCAAGTTTATGTTATTTTCTATATAAACAAATATAAACAAGAAAATATTCTTATATTAATAAATTTGAAAATGACTTGTTACTAAGCTGTATCTTATGAGACAATTCAGTGAACTTAAATTAATAAAACAAAAACAAATATTATATAATATGTTTAGATACCCACCTACCATATGTCGGGTAGATACTTCCTTGCAATCTCAAAGATAGTTTAATCTCCTTGTCAATGACGATGACGATGCAATACAAACAGTTGTCCTGGTACCATACCGAGGATAGTATCAGATCAAAGATTTTTTATATTTTCTCCATTTCCTGACTACTTTTCCTATCCTGACTGAAATATGACTATATATATATATATATATATATATATTAGGTTTTGTCAACAATCAGACTATTTGAACACTGGCTAATAGATAAAATACTTTTACAAAATACAAATTGAACCGACTTCAAAAAATAAATAAGGAACTAACTAAAAAGTAATAAAATATTTTTAACAATAAAAATTAACCGATTTCGAAAAATAAATAAGGAACTTACTAAAAAGTAAACAATAATCAAAATGAAATTTAATTTTTGTATTTTAATTCGTTGTATAATAAACCTAAAAACAATAAACAAAAACTTGCTTAACATATCTACTACACGTATTTTATATTCTACTATATACACACAAATTAGCTTAATACCTACCTAAATATATTTATCTGTTAACAATATTATTTTAACTACTACCAACTGATCACTTCGAAGTCGGTGCCGAGCCTAAATAATTCAAAAATAATAATATATTTTTGTGACATATACACAAAATTAAATTACGAAAATAACAAGTCTTATTTGTTGTTAAAGTCTTGTGCAAAGTGGGTGCCGCCGAGCTCACTTTTGACTAAAAACAACGACGAATTGATGATTCGGAGCAGTGTTTGAAGATGATCAAGTGTAATAAACCCGAGTTTTTGCATCGATATGTGACAATGGATGAAACATGGCTCCATCATTTCACTCCGAAGTCCAATAGACAGTCATCCGAGTGGACTGCACACGATGAACCCGCTCCAAAGCGTAGAAAAAGGCAACTGTCGGCTGGCAAGTTTATGGTGTCTGTATTTTCGGATGCGCATGTAATAATTTTTATTGACTACCTTGAAAAAGGAAGGACCATCAACAGCGACTATTACATAGCGTTATTGGACCGTTTGAATGACGAAATTGCCGAAAATATCCGCATGTGAAGAAAAAGAAAGTGCTGCTTCACCAAGACAAATTGCTTCCTCGTCCACCGTATTCTCCAGATCTGGCCCCCAGCAACTATTGGTTGTTCTCAGATCTCAAAAGAATGCTCGCCAATTTTGAAGCAAAGGACAAATCGTACTACAAAAATGGAATCGAAAAGTTACAGGGTCGCTATAATCAGTGTATCACCCTTGAAGGGAATTATGTTGAATAAAAAAAGAACTAATTTGGTCAAAAAAATGTGTTTTACTATGATAGGCCGGGGACTTTTCAATTGACCTGTTAGATCTAAGTTATTCAGATGTGAATGAATGTGATAAATGATCATGATGTTCTTAATATTTCCAGAAAATACACATATTATACACGCTTATCTATAAAAGCAGTTTTAGGCATACTTAAATTTTAACAGGTTGGAATAACACTGTACATAGCGAGCAAAACGATATATTTTTAATTAATGTTTGAACCTCTGCATGTGGACAGCTTGTTATCTTTGACATACCTGTGTGCAATCAGATTATTGGGTCAATTTTGAATAAAGGTTAGAATTGTTATACTAACACCTAAGTTTTTCTAAAAACGATCGATTGGTTAGCTATCTATATATCTGTTACTTCGTCTTCACTAGTCACTAAAAATGAAGTATCATTAACTCCCTCAATTACTTATTCATCATACAGTTCAAACATACACTGTAAAAATCGCTCTGTGTTTTTTTGTGTGTCTTTGTGTTTTGTGTCTTTAAATATAGAAGAATTATTAGTATTCATTAAAAAAAAAATTTAATCGAAAAAATTATAAATCCTCGAAATATTCTCAGATTTTATAAATATTGCCTTCGTTATATCCCTGGTGAGCCGATTCAAAATTAAAAAAGACTAATACCACAAATTTTAATACGAGCTATTATTTTTGATAAAACATGCCATAACATATCCATAAATGTTTATATTATCTTAGCTGATGATGAATTAAATATTTCCAAACACTTACATGCAATAGAAAAGATCCAAAAGGAGGGAAGAGTACCACACGAATTGACATTTTGAAAATGTCATTTTGAACCGTTTCAACATCCCGATTTCATTGTTAGTCAAGTAAAAAAAGAGTTTTCTGGGGCGTATTATGACTGACGATGAAAACTGAATCTACTAAGACTACCAATTCCAAGTCCAAAAAGTCATGATTTAATCTAAGGGAATAATCTACATAAACACTGAAGCGCAATATTCATGACAATAAGGTCTTGCTGTGCTTATGGTGCGTAAATCGAGATGTTATCGATGCCAATTGAACGAATTGATCTCTCATCTTCTTGCTTGAGTTGTGAAGGATACATTGTGGCAACTCAAATGGAAAGTTCTTCCGCATCGCCCATACACACCAGGCATAGCGCCTTCAGATTACACTTGTTCATATAGATGCAGCATGGATTAGATGATCGGATCGCTGCCAGTCAAGCATCATTAGTAATGTCTGTTTAAAGCGAAAAAATAAATCGGCGATAGCGTTAGTCAGATTATTCCACTAGACTACTAACTAGTATTAAAAGCTAATAAATTTGTTGACATTTCCTTACAGTTTCTTATACATTACTACATTCAGTACTATATGGTATGAGCGCCGCATTTATTTAAACAATACAAAAATATGACACATGAATAATTAGGAATACTATTTAATTCCATTTACACATAAATAAATCGCAACGTTTTTTCGACAACAAGACTCAAATATTGAAAACAAAGTAATTAAAAGGATTGCGAAATTGATATCAATTAAAAGGAGATCAATGTTCTGGTTCAATGCCACTAATGATTCGCCCAGAAGATAACTATTGATAGACGCTAGAGGCTATTCATTTCCAGAGCTCGGATTTATGGGATGGATTTATGGAACACTTGTTTTACATCATGATAATGGGTTTTCTTAACTAGTATTATTTTTAGAGACTCTTCCATCAGAAATTCAATATTTTTAATTCTGCAACAACCCTATGCATCTGACTTAGCTCTGCTAGATTTGCTATTAATTATATTCAAAAAAAGCTTTGTGTTTACCCAGGAAATTAAAGCCAAATGGCCATTCTAGAAGATAAATCTAACAAGGACTTCAAAAACTGAAAAAAAGTATATAATTTTGTCCAAAAGATTACTGTGGGAAGGATGAAATAAAATTGGCAAAATAGATAAACTGTTTGCATTTTATTTAAAAAATATTACCATTTCTTGATCATAGTAATGAAATAAAAAATTCGACACTATCAATGTTCTGAAAATTTGTAAAAATTCCAATTAAAATTTGCGCCTGAAAAATGAACTTGAAATGATTAACTCTGGAAGAGTTTCGAAAGATTAATAAGTTTTTAAAACGTCATAACATTGAAATACTACCAAAAAGAAGTTGATTGCAATTATATTATTTATTATATAAAATTCAAATGCAATTAAGTCAGTATAATAAACATATTTTACATCAATATAATTATATTATAGCCCTGTTTTTTCGATGGTCTGTAAATGTACCAAACCAACAGCTGGAAGAAATTCAAAAACATTTTTTATAATTAAAATATTAACAACGCTTTTCTGTTTATTATTTTTGGGGTATTTCTGATATAATATACAATTTACATGGCAATCAAGATAAGCTATTTCCATGTTAAATTCCAAAATTGTTTTGCTGGACGCTTCTGTAATGAGAGTGTGTAAGGAAAATGTAGACCCCAGGGCTCATAACGGCCTGGATATACAGCCAGGCAACTCTGCGGTTTCTTGAGATGCCTAATATACTATAAGTAATGGACGTAAGATAGAACAGAAACAAGGATCCAGAACCCAACATTTCTTGATGAATAGTGTTAATATATTCAGGCATAAATACGCACCAACAAAATAAAACCTAAACTATTTAGAAATTACAAACTTAATTTTGCATTCAATATAGATACGCAAAGATAGTTTTAAAACTTCAAATTATAGGAGTTAGTAAAAGTACATTGTATTAGTACAAGAATATATACTAGATATCTGATATATGGTCATGCAACCATATATTGGAGTATTAAAACTCCCAATTTCTCTATATTTATCAAACGCTATTATTTTTTATCGAAACAAATAAATCAACTAGGTTTAATTAATAAAAGTTTTATCTACTATGATAATCCGATTATTTGAATCCATAGTTTGAAAAAATGAAGAAAACATGTTTAAGTTTTTCCCGTTAAAAAAACTCGATTTCATTTTACGGATAGTTGAAAATAGGGATGATCCCACCACTTTTGTCTTCCTATAAACATAAAACGCATCCCTTTTTTGTTTGAAAAATATCTGCGGTCGCACTTTCAATTGTTTTTGTTTGTTTTCTACAAGATACATATAATCCCTGGGATATATATATATATTTTTTTGCTTTATGGAATTACTATTTTATTGCCTAAACCAAATTGGTTTCTCTCTTGGTTGACAATATATAAAACTCCTTATAAAAGAACCTTCATACTTTATATAAATAACATAAACAAATATTATTGAGAATTATCACTGAATTTTCTACAGATATATTAATTAACAGATGTGGCAATAGGCTTAATGTTGAAAACCATGATTTAATTATAGCTTCATAAATGCATTGGTTCTGAAAATTAGTGGTTATAGTTGTTTCACTCTTAAATATTAATATATAATAGATTCATAATGACATAGTTCTATTCCTGTTCGATAATGCTATTGAAACTAAATAAATGGTTTTATTATTACATTTTATAATTTAGAGAATAAAAATTTTAAAGAGCAAATGTAGAGAGTTTAACATGATAATAATGATTTTTTTAATTTAATTACTGAATGAAAATTACCTTATACTCTAAACCTTTGAAATATTTTACACCGATATTTATCAAGCAATATCTTTAATACTTCATCATGAAACTATGTCGACTACACTGGTCGGTCCTTAGCTAACAAATCAAGATGATTACAAACATTTTTAAAATATGCAAACAACTTTCGATTTATTTGCTGTCTTTTTTGACGACGCGTTTCGCTAAAACACGAATAATTTTGATAGACATTTAAAATAGTCAAATCCACAAATATAATTCATTTGTAATAAAATATAACATATTTCATAAATTATATTTTATTGTTATTTACTATATAAACAAATAAAATATACTCTTAATAGCAGTTATCTTGCAGAAAATATTTTGGTAGAATTAACAGATACTACATTACGTACGTCATCTTTTACAAGGCACCAAGAAGTAATTAAAATAACCATTAATATAAATTGAAAACAATTGTTTGTGCTTTTCTTGAGTTTTGAATGTTTTATTACCTATATCGTTACAAAAATTGGGATACCAACTTAATATAAAAATACCACAGCAAAGAGATATATGGATTATAATTAACTAACGCAATTATGAATAACCTATTTATTTTAGCGCAAATTGAATAATATGGATGTGCACAACATGCACATTCAAGCTTATGCGATTCGAGCTCGCCAATGTTTTGCTTATGAATACTACTTAGACTACAGGTTTATGTTAATAAGTCGCGATTGGCTGATACCCTTAAAGCCAATATAACTCATGCCATCGCTCAAATTCGGCCAGATATATGCGCCAGAGTCATCGAAAATATATGGGCCCCATCCTAACGTTAAGATACCGTAGCGGGCATTTGATTGATGTTATATTCCAGTCATAATGACATACATTGGCCTTTCAAATAAAAAAGGAATATCATTACTACTCCATATACAGCTTATTTCATAGTTTCATAGTAAATGAATGAGCTTTTTAAAATGTTGAAACGCTGTCTTGTAAAAACAGTTATGTATTTATATTTATAATGAAAAAAAAATTAATTAATCTTAAACCAAAAATATACACTCAACATAACTCTCAGTTTAAAATTCCAAGGTAAACCACTTAAAAACGGATAGTTTACATTCGGAAACTTTGACCATAAAAGTTTAGAAAAAAGTAATATTGAAGACTCAAATTTTGATTGAATGTCATTATAATCTCACAGATCCAGTCAATGGTTCAAACTTCAAAAAAAAAAAATTAAATCAAGCAAAATTGTTAATCTCTTCTTCAAAAAAGTATATATAATTTTTTCTAGAAAATCTTCTGACAGTTGATACTTTCAAAATAGCATTGGATTAAATGCTAACAACTTTGAATTAATATAATTTGCATATTAAATAATATTTTTAGTATAAATTCATAAATACCAGAAGAAAAATAGAAATCAATAGTTTATTAATCTACACATTATAGTGTTCTATGACGTTAAAGTTATTTCATGATATATTTTAGTATTTCATAATAATCATATTATTTACACCCTATTCAACACAGAATGTATTAATGCAAAACCCATCTATACTATTATTAAACACAAACAAAAATAATTGAAAGTGCAGCTTATTTTTCAAATAAAAGGGGTGGGTTTTATGTATGAGGGAGTTCAAGATCGACAAGACTTGTTCCGAACCACTCGTGAATTGAATACTAATAGCGTTTCGGAACTAAACAAACTCTCTTAGCAACTTTCGCTTTTTCACACTTCGAACAAACAAAAACTGCTAATAAAATTACGTGTTGAAAAATGACTTTCCTTTTTTGAATTTAATTTGATAATACAATATATGTTATTTTGAACCATTACCAATTTAATTTATTATCGTATCAATTATATATTATTTTGAGAGAGTTTTAGAATTTGAGAAATGAATATGGTATTTGTTGACATTTATAGATGTGTATGTGATAGACATGTAAATTATATAATTTTTTATGTAAAATATTATAACAATTTTATATTTTATTAATATTAAAAAGATGGTTTATCTATTCTCAATAATAGCAAGTCATTTGAAGAGTCCCCAGCCTACCAAAGAAAACACATTTTTTGGCAAAATTAGGTGTTTTATTCAACATAATACCTTTCAAGGATGACCCCCCAACTTTTCGATACCATTTTTTCAGTACAATTTGTTCTTTGCTTCAAAAGAGGCCTCAGCTTCAACGATCACCTCTACATTCGACGAAAATTTCTTCCTAGCGAGCATTCTTTTGAGATCTGAGCAGCAGTACTTTCTTTTTCTTCAAATGCTGCCGGTTTTCGGCGATTTCGTCCTTCAAACGGTCCAATAATGCTATGTAATTGTTGCTATTGATGGTCCTTCCTATTTCAAGGTAGCTAACCTTGCCAGCCGACTGTTGCTTTTTCCCATGCTTTGGAGCGAGTTCATCGTGTGCAGTCCACTCGGATTACTGTCGATTGGACTTCGGAGAGAAATGATGGAATCATGTTTCATGCATTGTCACATATCGACGCAAAAATTCGGGTTTATTACGCTTGACCATCTTCAAATACTACTACGAATCATAAACTCGTCGTTGTTTTTGGTCAAAAGTGAGCTCGCGTGACACCCACTTTGCACAGAGCTTCCTCATACCCTAATATTCGTGAATGATATGATGAACACGTTCAGTTGATATCTTTAGAGTGTCTGCTATTTCATTCATTTTCAACTTACCGGCATTCAAAATAATTTTATGGATTTTTTTAATGTTTTCCGCGGTCACAACCTCTTTTGGGCGTTCACCGTCTTTGGTGCTCATTTCACCACCTCTAAACTTAGCATACCAATCCTTGATGGTTGATTTTCCTGGGGCAGTGTTCGGAAACTCGGCATCAAGCCAAGTTTTTGCTTCAGCTGTATTTTTTCCCTTCAAAAAGCAATATTTTATCAACACGCGAAATTCCTTTTTACTCATTTTTTTCACAATAACAATAGTTGCTTCACTCAAAATGCTATAATTCACAAACTAATGATCCGACAGCTGTTAAATTTATACACGCATCTTTTGAGGGTTAAGGCTCACTAAAAAACTATGTGTCAGGCCGGGGACTTTTAAATTGACCTGTAAATGAATGATCACATTATGATAATTTTTTAATCATATTATACCTATACTATTACTTATTATTATCATTTCTATCATATATAGGTACTATGTATGTATGTGATGTGATGTGATGTGATGTATATAGTACTATGTATGTATGTACTAGAGTGTTCAGCATTAAGCGTACGGACAGCAAACATAAGGCAGAAAATATTCAGCTTTACTCTGCTGATTGCCTATGGTCAATTCTATTACGAAATAATCACACAGATACATTGCATCCATATCTCGGGAAACCACGACTATCAGAACAATCATTCGGACCACCACTTAGTATTAATTATTATACATAGCTAGGTGTTGTTCATCAACGTTCATTATTCCATGTTCATTGTTCAATCTATGTGTCAAAGATAATACCACACTCAATTGTAACTCACTACTCAAACTCAAAGAAACATGCACTTTTAAAAGTTGCTATATTTTTATTTATAATTATATCAACCCAATAAACTAATTTTAAAGGATTTATAACAGATACTGTTGCTGTGTATTAAATAGCATCCATTACATTTGTCCATTTGTGACTCAGACAAGTCACGGCTCATATGTTGGAACACGTAGTAATCAGAGAGAAAAGGGTCTGGAGAATACGTCTATACGGTTTTGCAAGATGTGGTTGATCTTGCAAAACCGTATAGACGTATTCTCCAGACCCTTTTCTCTCTGATTACTACGTGTTCCAACATATGAGCCGTGACTTGTCTGAGCAACGATTCACTTCCTACGAAAATACCAAAAAATGGGTTGATTCGTAGATAGCCTCAAAAGATACATTGTGCTTTGGATATGGAATCTCCCTGAATTGCTTGAAAGATTTTTAAAAATTAACGGCTATAGATGGGAAATACTTTGAATAAAATAAGTTGTACCGATTTTTATATGTTTATATTAGATCTAGATGAAGTCTCACTTAAATTTAAAAAATAAGATACTTTTCTTATGATTTTTTCTTCCATTATTTCTTTGCGTATTTTTAATACATAATTGTACTATACGGAGTACTTTATACTATAAATTAAAAAACACTGAACTATACTTTCTAGTTAATACAAGAAATAGATATATAATATATAATACTTATAAGAAAAGAGTCTAATTTTAATATTTACTAGGGGTATATACGAGTTATGTAATATTGGAAGTTTATTAAGAATTTTATATAAGTGGGTATTAGTCCTTTTGGGTCTTAATAACATTCCAGAAATATTTTGCATCATATTACAAATATTCAATACATTTTTAGGGTGGTAAATGTTTAGCTTATTTGTAAAACATTTAGAATAATTGTTTTGCTATTAAGTATATATTATTTTACCATAATATTAATTAATTATTAACCATAATTATTAACCTATCCCTTGTATTTATTAAAATGAGTTTTAAAAAGCCTCTTGATTAATATTTATTTATTAAAAAGGTAAGCTGGAGGCCTTTTACTCCTTATTATTCAATATTTTAAACTTACTTATTACAACTTATATATATATATATATATATATATATATATATATATATATATATATATATATATATATATATATATATATATATATATATATGTATATATATTAAAGTCTCCTTTTACCAACTATGGGTTTATTTGGACTGGGCCTAAAGTTTAACGTGGGCCCCGGAACCACTGTCCTCAGCATTAGCCCTACCGATTGGCGAGTGACCAACTTTAGAAATCATCCCAGAAGACATCCGGTCTTACCCAGCCTGGTTACGGCTATTACGGCTTATTAAATAACATATTCTCTAGATTCAAAAGTGTTGGAATGTATGCAAACAAATCTTGAATTGAAGTTAAAGATGTTTCCTTTAAAAGTGCAAATTTATGATGAGCCAACTTCGACTATAGAAATACAGTATTGGTATTAACGTTTTATAAATATTTTTGATCAACAAATATTTTTTAAATGATAAATATTGAACATAATGTATTATAATATTAATTATCTAGTTACAAAAAAGATTGGGCCGATTTTACAACAGATGCAGTGACCTTTTAAAATAAATGTTCGTTGTTCAAATTCGGGAAAACCAGTTTTCTAAACATAAACATCCGTACGTCAAGGAAACGCCAAATCCACCGAAAACATTGGCGCTATCC
This sequence comes from Rhynchophorus ferrugineus, assembly GCF_030347505.1. Classification (NCBI taxonomy): domain Eukaryota; kingdom Metazoa; phylum Arthropoda; class Insecta; order Coleoptera; family Curculionidae; genus Rhynchophorus; species Rhynchophorus ferrugineus. The sequence goes on along the minus strand of NW_027472584.1, from coordinate 6,077,733 downwards.
GTGGCAGGTAATGACCAGCGATAACGCAATTTTGGCTTCAGAGCGTTTGGAAGAGGACCTCAATTTTGAAAAATCATCTGGTGCTAGTCGGTACATTTCTGATTAAATAGCCATGTTAATAAGCATAATTGCCGTCGTTTTACTAGGTAGCAGTAAACGTTGGGAACAACCGAATAAAAACAATCGCTGATAGACTGGTAATGTAAACTGGCAATGCGTCCACGATAACTTACTGTTTGGCGGCATTACTGGTCTGTACTTTTTCGAAAATGATATTGATCAGACATCACCTTTGCGAACGAGCCATAAATGACCTTAGAGTTAATATAACCCAAGTAATCAATAAAATTCAGCCAGCATAGTCATTATCAACTAGTGATGATACAAAATACTAGTGACGTGTATTTGGTAATAGGTATGAGCCTATAACTTAACGTAACAAATACGAGTTTTCTAAAATACAAGTTTGAAAATACTCATTATAGAAACGGGGGGCAGCAGACCCCAGCTTAATTGGGCGCGTATCGACAAAGAGAGTCCACAAAGCGGATAACTTGTAGTATAGTATTTCGTATTTTTGATACATATTTGGACTTGGAATTTGGAATACTTGAATAGACAGGCAGTATTGAGATTGAGTATAGGCAATGTATGTTATCATTTTAGAGAGTAATAAATAATTAAATCTAGATATTGGTCCGACGTTCCCTCGTGTTTGTTTATTTTATCAACATTCTATGAAAGTAGCGTAATAGTATTTAGGTATAATAAGGTAAGTTCGTAAAATATCCTAGTACTTACAATTGTACTATAGAATGGCCTTTTTCTATATTATTATTTTTTTAATGTTATTATATATTATATATATTTAGACAGTTGACTCTAGCTCTTGGACTTCTAAGAAATACTTTCAATGCCTATACCAACCAATGATAATAACAAATGTTTATGTGTTACAACAAATTATAATATTTAATTTCAAAATGTAAAATATATAATTGCGATAGTCGCGGGTTCGAATCCTGCCGGGGCATGGTCGTAAATTTATGTTTGTGATTGTTCATAGGCAAGAGTGTAAAATCCGACAAGGAAAATGATCCCAATCACGCCAGCAACCAGGCTAGGTAAGACCGGATGTCTTCTCGGATGATTTCTAAGTTGGTCACTCGCCAGTCGATAGGCTTAATGCCGAGGACCCGGGTTCGGAACCCACGTTAAACTGTAGGTCCAGTCCAGATAAACCTTCGTTGGTAAAAGGAGACTTTAAAATATTTAAAAAATATATAGACATATAAATAGCGCAACCGTCTGTAAATAACTGTGCAATTCAATAATAAAATACTAGGAAAAACATACATATATAACAGGTATGCACATCGAACTGGAGCCTACGTAATTGTTACTGAGAAAAAATACTAATTTATATCATCACTAAACAGTATAAGATAAAAATACTAATCCCTAATAAGATAAAAATAATTTAGATAATAGGTTACGGCAGAACTTGTTTTAAAGGGGTCGACCGCCGTGAGAAATATCAATATTAGGATATATTGTTTTCGATATATTTTTTAAAATCGATATATCCATATATATGAGGAAAAATAATATCGAAATTTTTTTAGAGCAACTAGGAAAAATAACTATATTTTAAAGAAAAAATATTACTACTGATATATCGGTAAAAAAAACAATTTCCTTTAAATATTGTAAAGAATCAGGATATTTTTAATAAACCTTAATAAGTTTAAATTACTAAGTTACGTATAATGTTTAAGAAATATCTTTAATTTTTTTAAAAAATACCGGAAAATATCGGCTGATAAATGTCGATATATCGATATCTTTTCAGCGTCCCTAGCTTGTTTCGTTCCACTTCGACATCCACTTTCTTATGATAACCAGGTAACCTCATAGTATCTCATTTAAATTAGAACATTATTATAGCGACATCTCTTAGTACACACTCCAAATGTAATCCCATTACACAATTAAATTTCTATTATTTTATAATATTAATATTAAGTGTAACAAATACTCATACGACCTTATAATATTAAATGTAATAATATATAAATGTAATAATATCTGTAATGCATTAAAATTATAAATGAATATAATACAAGTAATATATGATTTAATAGTTTATATTATTTCTGTAGAGATGGCGCGATAAGTTTTGACGTAAACTTGACATCTTTTAGCACAAATACACCTATATCAAAGAGTAAACGTCAACATCTGATAATTTAGATATGTACTCTGAAAAAAATGAATCGTAGTGAAGGTTTTGTGAAACGGCGAAATGTAACCCGCGAAAATACGGAAGGAGTTTCAAAAGAAGATAGTGATGATCGGAAATCCAGTCCCGATGATAACGTGGAAGATGAAGATTCAAAAGAAACTAGGCTTACCTTAATGGAAGAGGTTTTACTCTTGGGCTTGAAGGATAAGGAAGGCTATACTTCATTTTGGAATGATTGTATTTCTAGCGGTTTAAGAGGGTGTATTCTTATAGAGCTGGGCTTAAGAGGTAGAGTAGAACTAGAAAGTAATGGAGTCAGGAGAAGAAATCTTTTGGCTAGAAAGTTAATTGTTAAAAATGAAATTCCCGTGGGTGATGTTTTATTAGATGAAGCCTTGAAACATCTCAAGTATACATGTCCACCTGAAAGTGTTCAGAGTTGGATTGATTATTTAAGCGGGGAAACCTGGAATCCATTAAAACTACGATATCAACTTAAGAATGTCCGAGAAAGGCTGGCAAAAAATTTGGTTGAAAAGGGTGTATTAACAACTGAAAAGCAAAACTTTTTATTTTTTGATATGACTACACACCCATTAGCTAATAACATTACTAAAACCAAGCTGATTAAAAAGATTCAGGAGGCAGTTTTATCTAAATGGGTCAACAATCCACATCAAATGGACAAGAGGATGTTAGCATTAATATTTCTGGCACATGCAAGTGATGTTCTTGAGAATGCCTTTGCACCTCTCAATGATGATGACTATGAAGTAGCTTCAAAGAGGGTCAGAAAGCTTCTTGATTTAAATTTTGAAGAAGAAGCAAATAAACCCAACACATGTGAGGTACTTTGGGCTGTATTTGCAGCATTTACTAAATAATAAACCCTCTTTATTTGTAAAAATCTATAGTAGGTATAATTTAACATCTTGTACATTATTCATTAATTACTTGAGTACCCTTTGTGACATTCATTAAACCTCATGATAAATATTTATTGATTTTCAGTTGATTAGACTGGCATTTATATTACTTCTTTATAAATATATGAAAAAGGTGTAATAGAATTATGTAAATGATTATAGTTTATATTGATCTTTGTTAGAAACAAGAATAAAATGTATTTTCAGTTGCTGTGATAAATTGAAGGAAAGTATATATATTTTTGATCAGTCAAAAGGGTCAATCAATTTAGCGTACATTATATTTAACTAAACGTGAACTATTCACAATCTTTTTATATTAATTTTATCTATTGTTTAGGAACTTTAAAAATTATTCATTAGTATATTGATTTTAATGTTAAACATAACAGCATGTCATACATTTAAAAATAATAAATGTTTCAATTATTCAGTGTTATTTTATTTATTTCACCAATAAAAGAATTGAAAGTCTTATAAACTCTCTTTATTAGACTTTTCGGATAACATTTTAATTTTTGCTTTTCGTTCTAAAGACTTCTCATAATTAATTCGCCTCCTCTCTAAACGTTCCTCTTTCAAACACTTTCGCATCACACGATCTTCAGCATTACACTTTCCAAAGAATTTTAACATAGGGTGCTAGAATTAATAGAAATTGTTATACATAGAGTTAAATTATATATGCCTTGCGGCCTGAAGTATGGCGTGAAATATACTTACATCACTGTGACATAGCTTCAATAATCTTATTAATTCATTACATTCGGAAGTATGAAGATGTGGTGATAAATCAGTATGCATAACGGCACAATAATTATATACGACAAATAACCTATAAAACGTATACAATAGCGTACATCATATGACGGAAAATATGTTACACAATCAAAAGGGAATCAATACAAAAATGCGTATTTTATCTTAAGACATATATATATATATATATATATATATATATATATATATATATATATATATATATATATATGTATTAAATCATAGATATTATGAATAGCATTTAAACATTCTGGAAACAATGTATAAATTTAAAAATGTGCAACTCATCATTAGAATGGGTGTATTACTAGTTGCCTGTATTATGAATTATAAATATTCAAGTTGAAGAAAGAACACATTCAATATTGACATTTGTGACAAACAGCTGTAAATGTGTAGTGTCTATGTGTAATTGCTTACATTTTTTTAACGTCAAAAGACAATGAATATAAACTACCCTGTGATCTCAAAAGTATTGTGATAATATATTTAACAGTATCATAAGTTTTAAGAGAATAGAAGAATGGTTTAATAAAATTTTGACCCTTGTAAGTATTATTGCCTTCATATCCTCGTTCCTGTTAACCCTATATGAAAATATTTTGCAATCAGTGAAATAGAATTTCATCAATAATTGTGATATATACATGGTAAAAATTATATAGATTTCTAATTAGATATAACGAAAAAATTGAGGAACGTGACATTTCATTCATTATTCATAATGAAATTGATCTAAAAATCTATAATGTTCAGATACAATTTTTAACCTTTTAAATATTTTAAAATATTAACTATGGGAGTATTTGTACTAGTTATAAAAATATTATTTAGCATAATCTACAGGTTAAACTATGCAACAAATATTATTAATATTTAATAATAACTTATATATTTAATAAAATCTCTTTTACCCTATTATATATATATATATATATATATATATATATATATATATATATATATATATATATATATATATATATAATTGGATCAAATTTGGGTTACACTGATGGTAATTGAACTTGACTGAAAGTTTAACCAAAAACTTATAATAGGTAACAATATTAGTAAATATAGTGAAAGCCAAGAATGTTTAAAGCACTAATTAATTTAGAAATGTGTGGTACTCTTTGTTGCGAAGAAATATTAAATTTTAGGTTATCAAATATGTTTATATTATTTGTAAAGTTAAGGTAAGCAATTATTTATTGTCTAATAAAATTGATATAAATTATTAGGTATCATGTTAACCACCTACCAAATGAGCATAAAAATACTTAATTTGTTTTTTTTTCAAACCAGCTGATTTTTTTTTACGTAAATGATATATGCATTATAATTAAATAATATAAAGTAATTATATATTACAAAAAGTGGCCAATAAAGACTGACACAATCGATTGGTTTTTGATTTGGAGTAAATAATTGCGTCATTGAACTCTTGCGGTACAGTTAACAAAGATGTTTTCTGTTCATGGGGTCGTTGAGTTCAAGTAGTATTTTTTTATTTATTTTACTTGTTTGTTTGCCCAGCGAGTGTTACATAGTTTTAACTATCTATAGTTACCAATATATAGAGAACAACGGATAAATAATGAAGCCGCTATTCATATCTAATAACTTTTGATTCATTATACATTTAGTGTTTCTAATTTTCAGCTGAGGTCATTATAATGATGTTACACTATTCGAGTAATAAAAATCAAACGTGTCTTGATATAGTTCCAACTATATATATTTATTGTGAAGTTTTTGTTTGTTTGGAAATATTTGATTAGATTGTTTGTATACAATGTATCTAATTAATAAAATAAAACATGTCTTATTGAAATTTATCTAATTAATATTTGTAATATCTATTCCATTAGGTGCCTGTTTTAGTTTTTCTCTCTTGAATTTAAAATATTAATATTTCAGACATTTTAATTATAATACTAGGAATCAATTCCTAATAAGTTATAAAAAATAGGTATAGAATTTTCTCTTCATTAGTATTGACTGTTCTATCCCTACTTCTCTAATTCCAAAATCCCATTCAAGAATATTATTATCTTTATAAAATTCATATTTAACAAGATCATAATAACCGAAAATTGAATCCAGTATTACATATTGTACATTAAATCCACTCGATTCCCATTGATTATTTTATTGAATTTTAGCTTATATTTTCTTATTGTGAGCTGCTATTTTTCTAATTTTGAGTAAATTGTATCGACATCTAAATCTTAAAAATCTAAATTAATAAATATATTCACCATAAATTCGTTATAAAATGTTTAGCTTATTATTTGAATGAATTGTCAGCGATTTAGCTTTGAATCATTTTTAAATTCGCTGGAAATTTCATCCTTCAGATGTATATTATAGGTATTTAGAGAGGACTTACTTATTTAATTATCAATTAAACTCATTATATCAATTCAGTTAAATTAAGCAAAATTTAATTTCAGTATATTTTTTATTTATTTCGGTATAATTTTCTCTTACATGTTACAAAAGTTTTGTACAAAATAATAGTGTTCTGTATTATATCGTTATTATTTAACGCTAGTGGAGCCAGTTAACACAAGCGGGGAGTAAACTAATTGATTATTTTATATTTGATGTTTAATATTCGACTTTTAGTGTTGCCAGAGTTTAATTTGAAAACATTTTTATACTCTTATATTCGCAGTAGCCGTTTAGAAAATGCAATTTTTATTGGACGCTACTCCCTTAAAAAATATTCTTAGCGTTATTTTTTAACATTTTCAGAACATTCTCAGCAACCATTAAAATAGAGCTACTGTAATTTTATGGTTATTTTTTTCTTTAACTACTGCCATTTTGACTTAGATAATTTATAAAAATAATAAAATCGTTATTAATTTTTATAATTTTTAGGTATACAAGAAATTGACTTACGCTGGAAAATGTTGCATTTATTTAATTTGTGAATCCGTGTAAGTTAAATCAAGTAAAGTCATGGTTGGAACTAGTGAGAAAATGGGGAATAGTGCTCCCCCAGGGACCACAGAAGCTAATGGTCAGGGTTTGGCAACATCATCACAAGGACACTGTAAAGGGCATAGGTAACTTTTTAAGTCATCGCTCTAAATATTATACCGTCTTAATCAGTTTACTTGAATAAAATTAAGTAAAATCGGGAAAGATACATGAAGTGCCCGAATTCGATTAATTATAAAGTTTTAACGTTCATTGGTTTGATTTTCTCTATTAGTAAATATCTTATGTGGTTTAGGCGACAAGAATCCATGTATGCTATGACAGGTTTATATTCAGAAAGCATTCCTGAGGAACAGAATGAATCATGTACTGATATAGGTACTACAAAATGTTCAACTTTTTGCCACGGAACAGATACAATTATTAAATGCCATAGTCGAAACCCTTCAGCAAATTTTGATCCACATCGAGCAATGCAGTCTGCTGTTGGTACAATGGGACGATCAAATGATCAACCATTAATTATAGGTGGTACAAAACAATGTGGCATATTAGGATTTAGGCCTTTATGTCTCCAACATCTTGCAAGTATTAAGGCAAGTGAAAGTCTTGTAGTAATATATGACCAAATAAAATTGTACCTGGCAATGTAAACTTATTTTTTAGACATTTGTTTTGTTGCTATCGTTCTTAGTGACATTGCAACAAGCTTTAAGTTCTGGATATATCAACTCTGTGATAACAACAATTGAAAAACGATTTGAAATCCCTTCAAGTCTTTCTGGGCTTGTAGCATCATCTTATGAAATTGGAAATGTGATAACGGTAATATTTGTAAGTTATTTGGGCAGTCGAAGACATATACCTGTTTGGATAGGAGTGGGATCAGTTTTAATGGGAGTAGGCTCCCTTATTTTTATGGTTCCACATTTCATATCTGATGAAAATATGGGTGTTACGACACTGAATACCACAGAAGACAATATGTGTAGGGTTGTAAGTGTTCATGACCAAGACATGGGCCTTGGAAGATTATCTTCTGGCCTCTCTTCACCTCCTTTAGCACCAAATAATATTAGGGGAGATAATTGCATACGGGGCTCACCTTCAACAAGGGGTCCTGTCATTTTATTTGTTATTGCTCAACTGTTGTTGGGTTGTGGAGGTTCTCCATTATTTACATTAGGAACCACTTACATAGATGATCACGTAAAATCAGAAAGTTCATCTATTTATATCGGTAAGAAGATAATGGTTATTATAAATATTCCTCTAAAATAAGTAATATTAACTGAAATTAATTTTTATAGGATGTATGTACAGTATGGCAGCGTTTGGTCCAGTTCTTGGATTCCTTCTTGGCGCCTATTTGCTGTCATTTCACATGGATTCTTTCTCTAAAATAATCTTTATTAATGCAGGAGATAAAAGATGGGTTGGAATGTGGTGGGGTGGTTTCTTTTTATGTGGATTTCTTTTAATTATTGTTGCTATTCCATTCTTCTCGTTTCCCAAAGTTCTTGAGCATGAAAAAGAAAAAATACGTCTAATAGAAAAACAGGCTGCTGAAAATTCTGGAAACTCTGAAAAAACTGGAACCACAGAAAAAGACAAATCGAATACTGTAAATAAAAAAGAAGATCCTGCCTATGGAAAGGACATTAAAGGTATCATTTTAGAATATTTTTTCATATCATGTACTAATTGTTTTTAATTTATAGACATTCCAAAGTCAATGTGGAAATTAGCTTCTAATCCTATTTATATGGTAACATGTTTAGGAGCTTGCACAGAACTTATAATTGTTTCTGGTTTTGTCGTTTTTCTACCTAAATACCTAGAGACACAATTTAGTTTAAGCAAAAGCCAAGCCAGTGTTTTCACAGGTAATATAGTTGCAGTTTAACATTTTATTTGGATTAACATCTATCAGTGCTGGATACAGTGAATATATGATATTTATTATATTCATAATGATAAGCTATTTTTTTAGGATCCATTGCCATACCTGGGGCATGTATAGGCATTTTTATAGGGGGTCTCATTTTGAAAAAAATGGAATTAAGACCCAAAGGTCTTGTACAGTTTGTACTAATCTCTAATACAATATGCCTATTGTGTTATGGGCTACTTTTCTTTCTGGGATGTGATAATCTAAAAATGGCAGGCACTACAATTCCTTATTTCAATAGTACTCAACCTTTTCAAGTTAATTTGACATCATCATGCAATTTTGGGTGTGAATGCAGTATGAATGATGTGGAACCTGTATGTGGTAATAATGGACTAACTTATTTCAGCCCATGTCATGCTGGTTGTACATCAATTTTAAGTTCAAATTACACCAATTGTGCCTGTAAGTATATTATTTACTTAACGATAGAGTATAATAGAAAATGTTTGTAGGTATACATGGTAATATGAGTTTAAGAAATAATTCTTCCCTAAATTATGCTTCCCAACTTGAAAATGCTTATTCAGAAGTTACCATAGTGCCTGTAGCTACAGCAGGACCATGCAACTCCCAGTGTCATACAATATACCCGTTTTTGATATTGTTGTTTTTTATGACTTTTATAGTAGCTATCACACAAATGCCTTTATTAATGATAGTTTTAAGGTGAATAATTATGATTAATAGCATTATTAAGATATATTTTACAAAACGTTTCTTTTAGATCCGTTGACGAGGAAGAAAGGTCTTTTGCATTAGGTATGCAATTTGTGATATTCCGTTTGTTTGGTTATATACCTGCTCCAATTTTATTTGGGAATCTCATAGATTCTACATGTCTACTCTGGAAAAGTGCATGTGGAACAAAAGGAGGTAAGAACAACTAAACCGTGAATTTTGTTTAATATATTACTACTAATAATTGTAGGGCGATGCTTATTGTATGATATTGAGCAGTTTCGATACAGATATGTTGGACTATGTGCAAGTATAAAAATTTTAGCTCTAGGGATTTTCGTTATCGATTGGTGGTTCATAAACAAAAGAAAACAGTCTGGTATAGACAAAGTTATTACGCCCAATGAGATAGTAGGATCGATAATAAGTCTAGACAAATGTAAGATTTAGGTTGACGTAAGAATTAATTATAATCCTAATGAATGTTGTTTCAGTGTTCTCTGATATGCATAGCCGAAGTCAATCAAGATGTCATTCAAGAAACCCTAGTTCTGTTACAGCCTTTGATCTTGGACCGTCAACTAACAAAACCATCAAAATGGCGAAAGAGGCCTTAGAAGCTCATTCAGCTAAACAAAATAACGAAAAATCAGAAGCGCTCGAAAATGATAAATTGGAAAAAGAAGTTCAGGAACTACACAAGGAATAAAAACATAATTTTAAGTTATACTTGAACAAATTCGAATTCTTAGTTAAAGTATTATTTAATTTCTTAGAATATTTCATTAATATTAAATATTTATTGTAAGTGCAATATCCCTAATAATAATGTAACAATTATTATCTGCAGTATGTACAAATCATAAATAATCGTTAAATATTGCATAAAACAATGTTTATGTGAACATCGGACTTTTTTTAAATGCTCACATCTGTAAAGCATATCTAAATTATGTTATTACGTCGCATATTATACACCTGCTTTGGTCATTTCACTGCATAGTTAGTTACACAAAATTTGCTTGTTATGAAATAGACCAATAAACATTAACAGTTTAACTTTAGAGCTACTGACTATTAAATTAATACTTTAAGATTAAGTACAAGTGCAAACGATTACTTACATATCAGTAGAATACTGTATTGATGGTTTTCATATTTTAATTTTTTTTTCATATTTGGTAGACTTTAGTACTTTAGAGTTTTAAAACTTTTTTATTAGAAACTTTACTTAAACTAAAAAAAAAGTAAACATTAAGTCTACAAACTGCAATATTTTGCAATTAATACACATTTTTAACAATCTCTGTAACCTCTTTTATTTTCTGTTTTAGGCAGGGTTTCTTATATATTTACAGAATTTTATGTTAACACTAAATTGGAAGAATATTAAGAATGTAGATATCTTGATTTCTATGTTGAAAACAATTTCTTTCTGCAAAAAAAATCCTAAACGCAACATTCCATATATCAAAGCAGAAAAGTACTTATAGTACATAAAAATATTTTCACTTTGTTTAGTTTTTAACTGAAACAGCATTAATTTAGTTCTACTGTTAAAATTGTTAACATATGTTTGGTAAATAATGGACATATAGTTTTAATAAAATTAAAGGAAAATATTTTTATAGAAATTAAATGTGATCTGTATAAGTAATAATTGTATGTACTTTTTATACTTCAAAATATTATATACTTCTATATATTATTCCTTTTTTATTATTTTTTTGTTTCCTCTAACGATTATAACAATAAGTACTACAACTATATTGATATAGTGAATATTGCAACTTTGAAAATTATAAATTGTGTTGTATGCTACCTAATTTAAGACAGATATAATTTCATTAAAATGTTCATATAAATAAATTGCTAATATTGAATTCCTTTTCTATGTTTTTACAGACTGTTACTCCTTGTTTCTCAATGGCGTCTCCCAGCTTCATTAAAAAATGCTTATAAAACAATAAATATATTTATTCCTGTTACAATAGTGCGAACTTTTCCGTTACTCGAATTATAACGTATTTTCATCATTTAAGAATTATATAAATCACGTTAAACAAAAGCTGAGCAGATCAGCCCCAATACCAAAAGACTGTATTGTTTACTTGTAAGATGCTTGCAACTTGACCTAATAACAAAGAGATTGGTTTATATAATATATTAAACAGTAATACTCGAACTCTGTTAAAACAAAATTATTCGATTAATTACCAATGTTTATCGCTACGAAATCGCAATGGAGCTAACATAGCGTAAATAGCCCGACGATCTAAAGATGATTGATCAAGATTTCACCATAAAACATGAGATAATTTTACTAAATAACAACAATGCTAAAGCAATATCGTTAGTAGACAACACTCAAGAAATTAGAAGATTGAAGCTAATAAAACCACCAGATTTGTAATAGTGTATAAGCGGCACTTTTAACTTTAGCTTTAAATACTCTAATTTTACAAATAATATTCATACTGATTTATTTATACAGCATCCGCCTTTGTTGTTGATTGATGCTAATATAATAATAGCACAATAGTAATAAATTAATTTATAAATTTGTAAATATAAATATAAGGGTGTACTAAGCATATTTAATCTAAAATGTAATTAAAAAATCGTGTGATTGTTATCTGTAGAACATATAAGCATTATTTTATATAGTATGGATGTAATATAGTTCACAAATTTATTTGTATTAAATAATTAAGGTGGTTATAATCTTTGTATACATCTACAATTATTATCTGATATATATTATATATACTTCCCATAAAATTCCTATAAAAATTGTGTATTACTTATTACTACAATTAATACATTACAAATACAATTAATTGTTCGTATATATATATATATATATATATATATATATATATATATATATATATATATATATATATATATATATATATATATATATATATATATAATAATGTAATATCGAGAATATAAAATATAAAAAATTCTCCGTTTTGTGGTCAACAAGCATATGGATACAGTAATGTTACAGAATCGAGTTTAGTCGAGCTTGATCTGTTAAGGGCGACACATTTTAATTTGTATTAAAAGTAATATACCAATATTTTATAACGTTTCATGGTAAAATGTTTAAATATAATTTTATAACAATTGAAATAAACTAATAAGGATTGTATTGTGCGTTGCCTAGATAGGGCGTGCCAGGGAAATCGCTCGATGCCGATAAAGAAAGATACCTTTATGTGCCATTCGAGGAGAAAAGCTAGATATAACTAACTGTGACGTCAGACAAATATAGATAGAGGGGGAGGAGTCAGCTCCTGACGTCAGTTTAAGATTTTGTCTAAGAACCATCTTGACGGTTGTGTTTGCTAAAATAAAATTATCCTTAATAGGGCTTGTCATTTGCAGTGTTTTGGTGTTTGCTTTTATATTTATCCACCTTAGTGGACCGACGGAAATTCTATTTTCAATGTGTATGGCTATAGCGGTGAGTTGTCTTTTGTGACCTTTAATAAATGATCTTGTAGTTTGTCTGTCTAAAAATGTACATCTAACTAGAATTTAGGTTGTAAAGTTTAGATTTCTTTTTTTATAAATTTCCTTCGTGCTGTATCTATATCTATTTCATGATGTGCAATTATTAAAATGTTCTGATTTAGATTCAAAAATACATCAAATAAACAATAGGAATGCTTTTTTGCAAATAAATATAGGTTAAAACAAAATGTATAGAATTCTCCTTGGAATTCGGTAAGATTATTATTTTTAGTTGTAATCATTTATAAATTTTATTGTTTAACAGATTTATTACATCATGTTTCATTACAACAGTATTTTTAAACCATCAGGGTCGTTTATTTAAATGTTATAAAATAAGCAAGTATAACAAGTTCACCAGGATATTGTTTTATTGTGTGTTTCATTTCAACTAGTGTCGAGTGGTATGTTAAATTACATATGCCTACTTGTTAACTCGCTGAAGTTAATTTCATCAAATACGTTTGAAAGAAACATACTTAAAAAATGAAATACAAAATATTTTATAAAGCAATACTAATGAAGGCAGAAATAGGGACAATTTATAATACAAAATAACACTGAAATATGATGTATTATTAAAGTCTTCATCAACCAACGTTTTTGCTTTATTTAATAGACATATACAAACATATCTAAATGTTAATATCTGTAATTTTCTAGTATATATAAAACATAAGTAAAATTTAAAACAATATTGACCTTTATGTTTATTTGCCAATAGTTTTTTTAACGGCTTACTTTTATTTGTTTACAGTTTTGTTTTTGCAAAAATAATAATTTTAAAAGTTACATGTTAAATTTCATTTTTACATTTTTTTCAGTTAAATATGCTTTTATGTTTTAGTATTTTGGTGAACCTGTCCTCGCATACATGGAGTTCCACTTGGATAGCGCGGAATATTGCCAAGCCCAGCACAAATAAAGTACAATAAGCCTTTCGCTAGTTGGATTTACCTCAACAAAAGCCAAATAAACTCTGCATTTTGCTATTCTAATTTTTTCCTTCATACATAGGATGTTTTGTTGAGTTCTCTTTTTTGTCCCATAAATTGAATTGCTGAAGCATATCAAATAGTGTCAAGTAGCTTAACCTGAAAAGTTACTTGTATTATTCATTTTTACTGTGAATACATTTTTCTAAAATAAATATTGTCTAATTAATAAAAAGGCTATGACAACAGGCATTATGAGACAAAAAGATATTCGACCAGCTCCTGCTGAGATTGAATACAAGGGATTTAAATTTTTGATAACTGACAGGCCTTCAGATCAAAATATTTTATTATATATTCAGGTAAGATAATATATTATTATTTATTTATATATATATATATATTTGAATTTTTGTTATTCAGCTTCGCTTGATTTTAATTGAGTCCTTAGAAAATAGTATAAAAGGTCAATCCTAAATATCTATATTAAATGCATTTTTTCTATGTAATGATTCCTATCTGACAGGTAAGCGGTTAGTCCGTATGTCTCTACTAAAATGTTCCAAATTCAAATTTTACAATGGAAATGAATGTGTTTTGTTTAATAACATAAAATAGAAATATGTTCTCTTATGCCGATTACATCAATCAGACTGGTTGAAACAGTATGCCCTGGATGTCAGAGTTGGTCAATTGTCGGTCTAGATCAAACACTAGTAAACCATTTAGGTATCAATATATCCATATAACAAATAGCTGACCGAAATCAATAGGTCGGGCGACCTCAGGCCAAGCAGTAGACCAGTCACTAAAGAGCTACTAAAGATAACATCATTACATTGATTATGCTCGCTCTTTTTATAAATTGACTTGTTTACTATTAATTACTTACTTAATTGTTTACTTTACTTACTGTTTTTACACATGCATAATTAGTACAAAATATCATTAACTTAAACGTCTTTGCAGGAATTACAAAAGCATAATGTAACTGCTGTAGTTCGTGTTTGTGAACCATCTTACAGGACCGATGAACTGAACAACGTTAATATTGAAGTTTTTGACCTTATGTATGACGATGGTACATTTCCACCTAATGACATAGTAGAGGAATGGTTCAAAGTACTGAAGAAGCAGTTTAATGAACATCCAGAAGGTTGTGTAGCAGTACATTGTGTGGCCGGTTTAGGAAGGGCTCCAGTTATGGTAGCATTGGCTCTTATTGAATTAGGATTAAAATATGAAGAAGCTGTTGAACTTATAAGGGAGTACGTACATTTTTTGATTTATCATTATATTTTTTGAAAATTATGCATTGACTTAATTAAAAGTGGTATAATTACTCTTATAAGTATAATTCATAATAATTCATATATATATATATATATATATATATATATATATATATATATATATATATATGTGTGTGTGTGTGTTTATTTATTATTTAAAATTCTATCATGCAAACTATCCATTCAATTATTTATATTGATTTGCAAGAATTAAGAATTATAAAAATAATCTCCAACAACTAGAATATTAGATTCACCATTATTCATTCATTTAACCGTTCAAGTTATTCACAACGTATGGGAATTGTACTCTTAATAACCATTTTTTAAAAAAATGATTAGACTAATGGTTTGGTGCTAATAATTAACGTAAAGTAGTCGGCACTAGTTATGTGAATTGTTTAATCCTTTTGTGTTTCCAGAAAAAGACGAGGTGCTATAAATGCCAAGCAATTGGCCTTTTTAGAGAAGTACCGTCCGAAGTCTCGTTTGAAAGCAAAGAACGGACACAAGAATTCATGCTGTGTACAGTAAAAATGAAAATGCACTCCTCCACTTATATATGTGTTCAGCTCTCAATATACAGGACTTAAGATTTTTAAAATGTCTTTAAGTATATATGACATATACGTAAAGTGAAACTGCTTCATTGTTTATGTTACAAAATCAAAATTTTTCTTTAATTGATGTGGAACATGTCTTAGAAGTTTATCGATAAAAAGTATGTGGTTTTAGAATATATATGTTAAATGATTTAATATATCAAAGCATGTTTTCATAGCTGAAATTTCGGTATTGGTTCAGCAATTATTTTTAAATTGTACTTAAAAGTCAGCAGTGACCTATTTCTAATTGTTACTTTAATTCAATTTAGTGTGTACTTAAATTTATTTCCAATTGTTTATCACATGTATAATAAGTTCTTTAAAGTAAATAGGTTTTCTTTAATCTGTCTCTATTTATTATTCTATCATTATGAATTAATGACATTATAATCCATAACATACAAGAATAAGGTATCACTAATAAATGTTATATCTCCTATTTTCTAGGTCTTTTGATAAGAAATTCAAATTGAGAAATTTTAGTTTCACTATATTTTTAGTTTAATTATTTAACTGGTTTCTTTACCAAATTTTTATTGTAGATTTCTGAAAAATATATTTTAATATTATGACTAAGATTGGTTATTTTTTAATTGCCTTGTCCTTGTAACATTAATTACTGATAGTTGACAACATTAAATATCACAAACATACTGAAACTGTCCACATTTTGCTACTTTATAAATTTTTTAATTAATAACTTAGTTATATATTTTGTTTTTGCTTATTTGGAAGATTATCTTTCTGAATCACCAATTGTTGAGAATCATCATCAAGTTCTATGTCTTCATTTTGCTGGTCATTTGATAAACTATCAACCTAAAAAAATGAGAAATATTATATACAGTTATCTACTACAAGTGTTTCACTTTTGTCATAAGATTAGTCACCTTTGATTTATCTGAAGCATTTTTGCTAAATACAAATTCCTTTTTTATAAACTGTATTATTCGTTTTTCATATGTATCTCTTTCAATATACCTTACAGCTTCCTAAAGTATAACATATTTTACGTTAAATTGCTAATATTAAATGATGCATTGTACTAACTTTTCTAGGTATAAAGTATTCTTTTTGTGCTTTAGGTTGCTTTATGTAATATCTCATGTTGTTTAGCATTGTTTCATCGTCAGGTACAAATAGTAAATAACTTGCTACAGCTTCACAAGCGGCTAGGAAATTCCCTTCTAAAAATATAATCTTAGCAAAGGAAATCAGATAGGTTAACCTATACTTTTAAAGTAAGCATACTGGAGATAATGATAATGACTAGGTAGGAGATCTTCATGTATTTTCCCATTAAGGTTAGCTAGCTTCTTTTGGCAATTTCTTTTACATTTTAGTACATATGTAAAATGATCTAAAAATATAAGGTATGATATGATATATGATATTTATGACATTATGTTACTGGATATAGAAGGTATAAAATCAAAGAAAAATCCAGCATCAAATGGCCCTTCACAAAGAGATCTACACTCATCCTCACTTTGCAAATAAGAAAATAAACTTTTTTCCATGTAATTAATAACAGCATTCCAATCTTTTTTCTCATATGCAGCACATCCGTAGAAATATAAGTATATGTATTCCTGAAAGTTGTAATATTTAGTATCGATTTATACACATTGTTTTATTTAATACTTTAGCTTCATAATTTATTATATCATTTATCTGGACATCAGGTAACTCTGAATAACGTTTTAAATTGATTCTCATTAGTTCATGATCTGGATTAGCTACTAAAAATGTAAAAGCTGATGATGCTGCCTTTTGAGAACTATTTACCTAAAAATAAAGAACATACTATTAAATACTGTTTTCTAAATCTGAATATTATTGGTGAATTTTCATAGATTCATATTATCCTAAGACAATGTTATAAGGAGTTTTTCCAATTTTAGTACTATTAAAATTCTACTAATATTTATGTTTATTATTACTAAATTGTTTAATAAAAATAAATATACCTTAAAGTAACATAAATTTAAGTACTCATAAGGTATTCTTTTATCAAATATATCTTGAAATTTCTGGACATCATCATAAATATCATTTACGTTTTCTTGTCTGCATTTTACAATACACAGGGTATTTCTTAGTGTTTTAT
Organism: Rhynchophorus ferrugineus; assembly: GCF_030347505.1. Taxonomy (NCBI): domain Eukaryota; kingdom Metazoa; phylum Arthropoda; class Insecta; order Coleoptera; family Curculionidae; genus Rhynchophorus; species Rhynchophorus ferrugineus. The sequence goes on along the minus strand of NW_027472584.1, from coordinate 6,059,731 downwards.
CATAAAACATTAAATCTTCGACATCTACAGGATACAAAGGATTTGCATAATCACTTTCTTGCTTGCACGTTAACCTGCAGTTTTGTATAAGTTGTTGAGATGAGCGAAATATTTGTAAAGCTTTTTCGAAATAATTGACACAGTCTTCATATCTATCTTCTAAATATGCCTGAACACCCAAGTCATATGTTTGTAAAACAGAAACTTTTTTGTTAAATTGGGTTGTTTGTACATTTGTTAGAAATATATATATTAATACACAAACCGCACAACGATACATTGTAAGTAATGATTTAGGAACATAATACGCAGTGAAATTTTCAAACATTATATGTCATTCGGTCTACGAATAGCCTACTGTCATAATCACAACGCACTTAGTACAAGAGCATTAAAGGCTATGACGCATCTTATACTTTGCCTGCTGGTAAACTCTTTATAGTGCGTGTGCTTATGTTTACAGCAGACTCGTATTTTAATCTAATATATTATAATAATTGACTAAATAATATTTTATATAACTTATTATAATTAACAACTTATTAAGTAAAAGAGGTTATAAATATGAAAATTCTAAATCTTCTAATATTAAGGAAATAATAAAAACACTATACTTTGCATAACGTTTATTTTGTGATGAGGCTTAATTACAGAATAATTGAAAATATATATAGTTATTTACATATTCAAAATCTGAAAAAAAATTGGTTACAATGGGAATGTAACTTAATTTTTTAACGAATTTAATTAACAGTTAGCAAAAGAACATTTCCTTGACTTAAAATAAACATGGAGCAGATGACTGAATATTATTAAATTAGGCGCTTATTCTTCTTCCTCCTCTTCCTCTTCATCTTCCTCCTCCTCTTCCTCCTCCTCAACTTCTTCCTCTTCTTCTTCTTCTTCTTGTTCAGGCTCGAAAACTGGTTCTTTCAAATCCTCTTCTTCAGCCGCTTGTTTTTCCTCAGGGGTTTCTGGATCACCAGCTTTCTTACCAGGACGTTCACCGAACCATTTGGGAAGCAATGCTATTTAAAAATATTCATTGACTGTTTGTTAATGTATATTCAAAATGGAAACTCACCTTTTTGTCTTGAGTCAAATTGTCCTAACTTTTCTTTCCAAACCTTTTCATTTGTTTCTTTAAGAAGGTCTTCAAAACCCTAGATTTAATATTATTTATTTGTTGAATTATTAAACATGATATATACTTACTCCTTCGAAAAGGTTCTTCTTGTCACCATATGATCTGGTATCAACACGGCGTTCATATTTCGAAGCAACTTGAATTGTGGGCTGAAATTAAATGCAGAATATAAATAAACTAGATTTAGATATATGTAATATTGCGCGACTGATACGGCTTTGGGTCCCCAAAGAAATGGAATGGTCTGGCTTTGTTAGACTGAAAGATGTGATGAATGATAAGTTTAAACCTAATGGTCTGATTTATATTAAAATGGGATTGAGCAATATTGCCTTGTGTCGCCGTTCGACAAGTCGCCACTTTTTTACGAAAAATAGAAGAGTTCTAAAGTAATATAAGAGTTTTTGTTGTTTTAAACCCTTCACATTTTGTAACTTAGATATATCTTATTTTACTCACTGGATATTTTCCAGTAAGAGCTTCCGGATCGAGACCTTTCTTTAAGGCTTTGTTTCTTAATTGTTGTTTTTGCCTTTCTTTCAATTCTTTAAGCTGCAATAATTATACGCTATTAATATACAGGTAAATTCTCCATAATGTGATCTTACATCATAATCTTGGCGTTTCTGTTTTTCCTCCAAATCATACTTTTCGGTTTCGAGCTTGACAATCAACTGCCAAAGCTCCTCAGCCCTTTCCCTCAATTTATCTACGCTTAAGCCATCGATGGCCAAAGGCTTAATACGTATGGATAAAGAGATTTTCTTTTCTTCTTCCAACTGTTCCTTAGTCTTGTTTCTTTCAATTTGGCTTGGACTAAGATTAGCGGCCTGAAGTACCAAATAGATTAATTTAAAAATATGTTAAAACTGTTCATGATTTATACTTACGGCGTTCTCTTTTTTAGAGACGGTGTAGTTGGGACCTTTCTTGTTGGCAGCGTTCAAAGCTTGCAATGCCTGGCGCTTCTTTTCAGCTTCTTCCAAACGCAACCTCTTTTCTTCAATTTCTATAGTAGCAGTAAAGTTGATATCAAAATGTAAACTGTTATACCATAATTACCTCTTTGTTTCTTCTCTTCAATCTCACGAAGACGGCGTTCTTCTTCTTGCCTTTTACGTTCGGCCAAAGTCTTTTCTTCTTCAGCACGAGTCACCTTGCGCTTGGCTTGCTTTTCCTTGAGCCTCTTCAATTCTTCATCTTCCTTTTCGCGTTGCTTACGCCATTCGGTGATGTATTCACGAAGTTGCTCATCCAAATCAGATCTTTTTTGGTCGGTTTTTTTAATAAATTCAGGTGCGACCGTTTCTCTACAAAAAATTATTGGCATATTCGTCCTCATTCAAAATGTAATAACTAGAACTTACTCGACCTTGGTAGTTACAGTGGTTCTACAAGGCATTGCATGGAATATAAAAAGTAACATAAATAAATCAGGTAACTATATACAAAAGTGGATAATTGTTAGCATTAGGTTGGTGGCATTATCACATTTTTAGATAAAAAAACGGATTATTTAAATATCATCTCTATCATATTGTGTAAAATTGTAAACACCTAAAGAGGATAAAAGCGAATAATGGATAAAACTGGGAACAAGTTTAAATTCACAACTTAAATGAGAGCGTTATCGTAAAAGATTTGGGGTTAAAAGTTGATTTCAAACTAAATATAAAATCTAAAATAAAACGGAAATAAAACCGAATTTGATCATGGAAATGAACTCATGGAAATTAAAATAGTATATAAAAAGTAATATAAAAATTAAAGGGAAAAATGTTATTAAATTACGAATTATAAGAATTTTATCGATAACGCTCCATAATTATTTTAAACATTTATAACGTTACGGGCTTATTTGAGTAGTCACAAATTATGGGGATAAAAATGGGGCCTTTGTACATTACACTAGTTATATGTAGTTGAAGAGGGTGAGGGGTTGTTTGTGTAAAAAACTTACGTTCTTCTGTAAAAAAAGAATAATATTATCTTAAAATTGCAGAAGTGTGTTAAAAATTGTACGACTTGTATAAGTGTGTGTATAGGGGTATTCGCTAATTATATCCCAAATCATTTTATTCCAATTTGTTTTAATATACTTACGTTTCGACAACTTCTTCCTCTTCTTCATCACTGAAATATAAATGAACGTTAGGAATTCGTAGACACAGTATTGTTAGTAGCACTTACGAGTAAACTTCTTCCTCGTCAGATGACATAGTTTTAATTTGTGATGGAAAAAACACCTGTAATTTTTTTTAATTACTTAGTTTCAGTTAAATTAAATTAATCGATATCATCACTATAATTGCTAACATATCAACTGCTATAAATCATTATATTTCTACTGAATAAAAGTGATAAATTATTTTTCATATATAATTCAAAATAAAATATTTTTCAATATTAAAAAGTTAAAAAAACCAATAATAATTAAATAAATATTTTAATTTAAAATACCTTTAAAAATTACATAATTCTGTATATTCAAAAAATTATACTCTTAGATAGCTATGTATTAATATAATCAATATTCGTTCGAAAATCCATTTATTAATGAAGTTTAAAAATGAAAAGTGATATTTAACAACTTGACGATTGGCGCAACCCACACACGCAGAGTTGTACTGACGCTTGTTCCACTTCTAGATACCGAAATAAACGTTAAAATCGTAAAATCAACCGTGACCATATCCGGGCTGTTTGAAAGAGGTATACATTACAACTAGTTATGCGAATTCTTATATTAATTTTATTGCAAAAATCTATAGTTTGGTATAGTTGTTTTAAAAATATTTTTAGAGCCTAATTTAAATAAATTATTAAAAAATAAGAATGAATGAAACATCTACATCAGGTACCGCCAAATTCAATATTGGTACAGATGCACTGCTATTGTATTGATATAAAAATATATATAAGAAAATTAATAAGAATATTCAAAAAATAAATATATTGAATATATACTTACAAAAGTCTAGAGGAATCGGTCGTACTGAGGAGCACTACTGAAGACCAAAAATTAGTAGTGACTGACTAAAAATTTTAAGAAAATCCAGACCTGTGAGAACATTGGGTTTGCGACTGCGCCGATCATTTACTCGTTTGGAAACGAGTTATTTTGGAATCTACCCAGATATTGTTACGCTTACGTACGCCTGGCTTCATTGAGAAACTTTTTCAACGACATATATATTTCGGTAATTACTCCCATGTCCATAAAGATCTAATATAATAGAAAATTGAAACGACGAATAGACAACTATAATGAAATAATTTTTAATTGATATAATATCTCTAAAATTGAAATAATAAAGTACGGTTGTTACCAACATGTTAAGTTTGTTAGTGACATTTTAACAAAGTAATCACCGCTTACTGATACAAAGTGCTACGTAGTACTATTAAGTTTACTTTTAACAATTGAGGTACCAATTTCGGTTTCCAGATTAAGACCTCCAAATTGAAAACATTATTATCAGCAGAAGCAATTAAATAATTTAATTTTTGTGCATCATGAGGGCATTATTTGCACAATATTTATGAATATTTATTGACTGTGATCAACAATCTTTTCATGTCTTTCAATCTCTGCATATTTGTGCAAAATATCAGCAGCAAGTTTGGAGTCAATATTGGATTCGTTATTATTTCTTAAGATTTTATTTTCACAATTTAAATAATTTTAATGATTATTATATAATAAGTTTAACTAATGGTAATAATATGATTTCTCTAGTAGAATAATGTTTATTTTGGGACTTTGTTTAAAAAAAATCAATAAAAAGTCGATTTTTGTATAATTCTCTGATAATACCCTGATTATCTGGTCAATATATTCAAATCCCGGGTTTAGAAAAAATAAGCGAAATCGAATTCTATAGCTTCAAGGCATGGAAAAGTGATTTTGCAGCACAACCTTCCATGAAAGCACAATTTGAGGATTTGGTTAGCAAGTATCATTCATTTCTATCGATATCTTACAAAATTTGAAGGAAATACTTCAAAACATTTATGAAGACATTCAAAAATGTCTTAAAAACTACTAAACACAACACAACACAGTACATCTAAATATGTACTGCTTTCCCTGGAAGCGCATTCATGTATTATCCAATAGCAAAAATGCATACACTAATTTTTACTTTCTTATTGGCCATCAAAATAAACTAAACACGTGGTTTATATACTAGTGTCAGAATGATGGTTGCAAACGTACAATACATTAATAAGAATACATTAATATTTAACAATAAATTTGATTTTATAAAAACTAACCATAATAAACATGTTAATACACAATTTATAGAGAAATATACACGTATTTTTATTAATATTTCCCATATTTATTCAAATCCTTTATACGACCATAATAAATAATTAGTAATGCGTTAAATATTAAGTATTGCGTTTTTCAGTTGTTTTTGAAGTTCCCTTTTTAGCGGTTATCTATCTATTGCTTAACGTGGGCTCTGAACCACGGCCCTCGGCATTAAGCTTACTGACTTGCGAGTGACCAATTTAGAAATCAATCATCCCAAAAGACATCCGATCGTACATAGTCTGGTTACTGATATGACTGGAATCATTTTCCTTGTCGGGTTTTGTACTCTTGCCTTTAGGACAATCACAATTATAAATAATCAAAAACATAATTTTACGATTATGACCAAGCAGGACCGAGCCAGTAGCCGCAACAGTAACTAACCCAATTAAGCCGGCTTAAGTATTTCCTAAATATATATTAACTTTTTTAAAATTATTTTAATAGAATTTTATTTTCTATATATATATTTTTTTTCTATATTTATTTTCTCTATATTTTCAGTATATATATATATATATATATATATATATATATATATATATATATATTTATATACACGATTTATATGTGTTCAGACTGTTGAAATAGCATTGATAAAAATAGATTTAGAGTTTTAACATGTAACCGTCTAAAAATTGAGAATGAAAAAAATAGCATATTTAAATAGACGCTTTCTGTAATTAACAATCTTTTTGAAATTAAATCTTTTACATGCACAGTGCAATGCAATTTAATAATTTGAATATCTACTAGTGGTTGGATTTAAAACATTTAATTTAAATCTACTTAATATGATAAACATAAAATTGCACAAATTTTGTAGAATTGAATCTTAAATAATAAAATAATTTAAAGTCTAAAATTCAACAACATGTGTATTTTATACACAGTATAAATGAAGTGAGTATGATTAAATTACTGAGCGAATGCCTGATTTGCTATTCATATTAACAATGTCAGTTAAACATTTTACATCGTATGAAAGTTGTGTTTACAAATGTATTATCATAATCTAAATAACACTGATCACTAGGCATCGATTTATATAATGAAGAATATGTATAGTGCGTGCAATAAAGTCTAATCCCTCAAGAGGTCAATATAGGGATTTTCAATTAAGCTAGCGGCCATGATATTATAGTGTTATGTACGGGTGTCGGTCGGTATGTACGGTAACTGACATATCAAGAAAAGTTGATTTGTTGCAGTTAACAGTAGTCAATTACTATGAGGGAAAATCATAAAAGACAACAGATAATAGCGATAATTGATGGTAATAATAAACAAGCTAGGATGAAGAAGAATAAGGATGGAGTGAAATTAAAGTACAGGTTGTGCAGCACAAACTACAGTGTAGTCAACAGAATAAAAAAGGCTGTGACCCTGAGTGTTGGGTCTTCACAAGTGAACTCAAGTTCTAACGTATCTTGGACATGTTATAATATTACATATAGCAATAACAGTTTACGGAAAAGTGTCAACAATGTAGCCATTCATGGTAATTGTTTCTGTTGTTGGGTACCTACAAAGGCGACAAATTGCACAATTAAAAAGAAGCCGTAATCCCGCCCATCCCGCCACTGCACATTTTCGTTCAAGCCTTTTTAAACATAAATGACCCAAAATATAAAACAAATATCGAATGACTAGTAGAATACCAAATGTCATAAATATTCGAAACCATTTATGATTTTCTTGAATTGCAATGTAAACAAAATTCGCTACTACACGTACTGTCTTCGATAGATCAAGCTGAAACTGGGTTTGCGTTGATGACACTAGTGTATTCATCTGGCCTAGCAGATATTTTCTCATATACCTCATTTCATGGGATAGAGTGTGTGTTACAACATATAGCATAATTTTATATTAATGTTCGTCTGGTTGGACGGAATGTGTGGCTGTAGATGAGATTGTTTGTCCGAACATTCACTACTATTTTGTGGAAGGAATTTGCACGAGAACTGAAAACACTGATAGAAATAATAAATGATACCCCTGGTCGACGGGAGAATGGACAGGATATTAGGTTAAGGTAAAGGAAGTACATGGTAACACCGTGGAAGTCTATTCAAAGTAGCAATAAACTCACGTCATCAATATGTGCCTGTCGCAAATTGTACATTCGTTTTAGAGTCGAACAATAGCTTCCTTCTCATTTTATTCTATTTAAAAAGAGATAAAAAGTGTTGTCCGACAAGTTCGAACATCTAACCGAATCAGCCCGCGAAGGTTTTTTTTGCATATTTAAAAAAATAATATAATTAATGTAATTATAAATTATATAAATATATATTATAAATATATAATTAAAAATAATTTCTTACAATTATTTATAATAAACTATTTAAATAGGTACTTAATTGTAAGGGGTTTGTGCCATCCAGCTGATAGAGCCGCGTCGCCGCCTTAATGCTATGGATGGGTCACTGTGTTCGGGGCCACATTATACCAATGCAGCACTTAGTTTTAGGCCTAATTTATGATTTGATTTGAAAGCTTTAAGTATCGCCGCCACGGATGGAATACATTCTGGCGGTATACTATTTTGTATTAGTCATAGAGTAATAGAGATAACTTAATACAAATAATTTCAGAATTGTTTTGCGTGGTCTTCGCAGGAAGGCGCTAAGAACGTCATTTCGCTCCATTTCTTATTATTGCTTAGTTTATTTCCTGGTAAATATAATCAAATATGTTAATAAGCCGACTTGGTGGCGTAGTGGTAAAGGCGACAGGACGGTCCGCCTAAATATCAGAGAAAAAATGTTTATAGCGCTTTTTCCCTTATTCATATATTTCATATATCTTTAGTGCTATCAATTTAAATAAGATATATACACTTTCTTTTTTTAATTCCCTTATACTGAAAGCAGCGCAGCAGAACTGAAACTATGTGTCTATTAATATTTAACTAACTTGTTCTACACAAAAATGTATAGTGGCAAGTTATAATTATTTATACAATATTATTGTGAAAATTGTGGAACGGATAATTAAAACCGTTCAATTGTATGATATATGTTAGAATACAAAAAAACATTTAAGAGAAAATTTAAATGTATGATATATATCAAAATTACTACTGTGCTCTTATTATGATAAAATTAATGAGTTAAAGAGACGGCTTAAGGATCTATTAAAAGATAATAAAACAAGCATGATAAATTCTAGTCTATAAAATCAACCTCATCTTGTTGATCTACAAATTGTAATATTTTATTTTGTAATGATGTATTTTTATCATCCTTGTTGAAAAGTTGATCTCGGTTAAGGAATCTTAAGAAAAAATATTAATTTTAAGTATCTTAACAGATCTTACATTTGTTTCAATTAAATGAACCCCTTCAAACTAATGAAGTTTAGTAATTGAAGGCACTTTACAGACAACTTTTTAAAGGGTAACAAAAACTTTTCGTGTAGTATAATCACATTACCTTCAACGTAGTTTGGCCATCGCCCCATTTTGATTTAAAGGTGTGGGTAATATTATACGATATCTTCTGTTGTATTCCTGTAAATAACAATATAATGAACACAAATGCTCTATATAAATAATTATGTACGTACCAGATAAAAACAATGCTAAGTCACAGAAACACACACATCCTTAATCTAGCTAACTTGAGTTGTTTCTTCAACGGAAAACGACGTCTGGTTTTATTATTTTCGCACATACACTGGATACACAACACTTTCAAGTATTAATGTTTGACTTCTGTTATATAATATAACTAGATGTAACATGTAGAAGATCACTTCAGTAAGTGATCTGCTGTACAATTTATAATCTAAATTTTATTCTAGATACTATTCTAATTTATTTTAAAGTCTATCCTAACTTATTCTAATGACTATTCTAACTTATTCTAGAAATTATTAAAATTCACTTTATGTGTCCATTAACTAGTTCGTATGGTAGTTTGCGTTTGAGCCTACGCACTTCACTATCATCGCGCACATTTAACTGTTTGGTGAGTGACCACAGAAATTAAGCGAAAAAACGTTGAAACCGACATATCTAAACATACAATATACGGGGCAGAGACATCCAAAAGATGTCAAGAAGAACCGGTAATCATCAAATAAATTACAAAAACAGAATCTTTAACAAAGACTTGATTCTTTACAAATATCTGCAAAATTATAGGTTAAAGTATACAAATATGACCACTTTAATTCTTATATTTTATCACGGATTTTTTTTATGAATCTCTTGGAACATCAACAATCTGCCCGTGGGCAATAAGTATTATTGTTTGATTTCTGTTATATAATATAACCATCCTAACATGTAGAAGATCACTTCAGTAAGTGATCTACTGTACAATTTATAATCTAAATCTTATTCTAGATACTATTCTAATTTATTTTAAAGTCTATCCTAACTTATTCTAATGACTACTCTAACTTATTCTAGAAATTATTAATTTTCACTCTATGTGTCTATTAACCAGTTTGTATGGTAGTTTGCGTTTCGAGCCTACGCACTTCACTGTCATCGCGCACATTTAACTGTTTGGCGAGTGCATTAGGATGCACTAATAGTATTTCAGAGTACTTCGCATTAGCACTTCGAATCACACTCGTTATGGGTTCTATGGGGATCTCGCGTTAAATCAGTTTGTTGGACACGTAATATGGGGCATACACGATTACTCGCAACACTTTATTCTGGAACCTCTGGAGGATATCTATGTTAGATTTGCTAGTAGTACCCCACAGTGTAATACCATAGGTCCAGATGGGCCTAACTATTGACTTATACAGCAATACCTTGTTGGAATAATATTTCTCTCCTCTGCGGTTAATTTTAATCTCTTAATGTATAGTTTTTCGAAAAGTTTTGAGATGATAGGTAACAGGCTTATAGGACGATAAGAGGAGACGTCTTCTGATTTTTTCCCAAGTTTAAGAATCATAATGATTTGAGCTACTTTCCAAGTGCTATGAAAATAATTAAGTCTTAGCATGGCATTAAATATGAATGTTATTAATTTTATGCACTTTCCTGAGAGCTCTTTCAAGATTCTTTCAGTAATTAGGTCAAAACCGGAAGCTTTTTTATCATTGATTTCTTTAAGTATTGTTTCTCTTACTTCCTTAACAGTAAATTTCTTAGGTTGTAGGATCCATTTGAAACATCATATTTTATATAGTTTAGCTCCTTTATGTATAATTTCTCGAAAACTTTCGAGATTATCGGTAATAAAGTTATAGGTCGGTAGGAGGTCACATCTTTTATTTTTACTGGTTTAAGAATCATTAATACTTTAGCTACTTTCCAGATGCTAGAGAATTAATTCGTAGCATAGCATTAAATATAAATGTTAATAGTTTTAAACTTTTTTTCCGATAGTTCTTTTAAAATTTCACCTATATATTTTTCTGCTATCTTTTTCTGTATTGTATATGATATGTGTATATTTGGAAATGTTTCACTGTTAGGAGTCGTGGAATATGCTGCCTGCTGTATATTTTTTGTAAGGTTTATTGCTGCTGTTTCTATGCTGTTTGCTGTTGTCGGTCTAAGTTATCTTTAAATAAGGGCTTTAATGCGCTTAGTTAGTTCTATTATTGCACAGAGAAGGGGTTTATATTCGATGGTAATTTTTGAAGAAATTGTTACTCTTATTGGTGAATGATCAAAAGATAGGTCGAAACATGATTCTGTATGACACTTTTTTGTATCAATATTTTTTGTAATACAGTAATATATAGTATCTGGTTTTTAATTTCTGTCTGAAGGCCAATATGTTGGTTCACCAGTAGAGAAATGTTGTAAGTTATCTATCTTTATAGCTTTGAGCAGTTCTCTACCTTTTGAGGTTATTATTCTTGAACACCACATTAAATGTTTTGCATTGTAATCTGCTCAGGCTATAAATCTATTACCTAGTGTACTGAAGAATTCTTGAAGAAGTGTTCTGTCTTGTCGTTAAGTTTGTGTGGGCAATAAATCGCAGACATTGCTAATGGTCCATGGACTACCTCTATGGTTATGCTGGTTGCTTGCAGGTATTCTTTGCGGAATTTTTCTTTTTCGAAATGCTTTATATCATCTCAAATCATTATGGCTCCATGTGCTTTATCATCAGGGTGATTTGTATGATAAAGTTTATACTTGGGAATTTTCAAATAATGTTCGTCCGTAAAATGTGTTTCGGAAATCATCCTAACGTCTATATTTTGTTCAGTTACGAACATTTTAAGTTCCCTGCCGTATTGTTGGAGGCCACTGGCATTCCAGACGGCGATTTTGTAGCTAATAGTTTTATGCATTAGGCAAGTTTGCTGACGACGGTTGTGAGTAGACCAAGCATCGTACTCATTTGATCCATTAGTTTGGCCATCATGTTTTCTAATCTAGAGATGTTGCTGCTAGTTTCAATAGGTTGTGATGTGGTTTCTTGATTTTGTGCCGTACCATTTCCAACCATTTGGGCATAAGTTATGTTTGGTTGATTTGGTCTGGTGGGTAGACTGGTAGCTGTGGATTGTTTTTGTTGCTGTTGGTGCCTTTATTCTCTTAAGGTAGGATAGAGTTTCTGCTGTAGTTGTTTGTGAACTGCGCAACCCTTGTAGTTCGCTGGATGATTTTCGTTACAATTAGCACATTTCACTTTATCATCGCGAGCTTTACGAGTACAATCTCCTGTTTTGTCTCCTGCACATTTTACGCATCTAAATGATTTGCGACAGTAAGTTTTTGTGTACCCGTGCGCTTGACACCTCGTGCATTGTGGTGTAATAATTTTTTTATGGGGTGGTTCGCATTTGATAATATTATTTTCTTATTTGGTAATTTCATACACCACCTTAATATAAACTTATTTATTGGTGGTTGTTTGGGAACAACTTTTCCATGGCTTGATTGTATATCCTTTTCAATATTTTCCGATAGGTTGTTAAAGCTGTTTTTAGTCTCTATTGGTTTCTATAACCAATAGTCACTGATACTTGTTTGTTTTCTCGCGATTTCTTCTGCTGGCCTTCTCAATCGTTTTTTGTTAATGACTGTAGTCCATTCTGTTTGTGGGGTTTGCGTAATTGCTGACTGTTCTAATCTTATACCATAGTGTGCAAGTGATTTGTTTGAATCGCTATGGTTTGCCATTATTAGATTGTTAACATTTTATTTTATTTTCTTCCAAAGATAAAAAAAATAAATAAATACATTGTATACATCACGCACTTCATTTTTCACTCCAGTATTATTACTTGCACTAGTTTTTGACCAAAAATACTATAAATTAATTTCAAAAGATCTGTTGTAAAATAAGGAAAAATACTTTTAAAACACTAATAAAAATGAGATGTAGACTTTTTGTCTTGTCACGTAAGGACGTATTCACTACACTTTAGGTCCACTGAGAGACGGATAGCCGCATCTGTTTTGCGTTTTTAACATTCAATTAAATTTTGTATGAATATGTGAATGAATGTATATATGGATGTATATATGAATGAACATATGTATCAATGTAAGTATAATGTGTTTGTATGTATGAATGTATGTAGGCATGCATGTCTCTGCACATGAATTATGTACGTATGAATGTATGTATGTATGAATGTATGAATGAATATATGTACGTATTAAAGTAAGTATGCATGCATGTATGTAGGTATGAAAGTATGTATGTATAAAGTTATGTACGTATTGTGTATGTATTATGTATTAATGTATGTATGAAAGGATGGATGTTTGCATGAACGAATGTATCAATTAATACATGTATGAATATATGAATGAATGTATATATCGATGTATTGATGAATGCACGTATGTATGAATGTGTGTATGAATATGTGAATGAAGGTATGTATGAATGTTAAGATAAGTGTATATGTATGTACGTAAGAATATATGAACTTATGAATGTATATATGAAGGAATGTATGTATGAACGATTGTATGTATAAATACACGTACGTATTAATGTATGTACGCGTGAATGTGAGAACGTATAAATATATATATATATATATATATATATATATATATATATATATATATATGTATAAATGTAGGTATGTGCGAATGTATACGTATGAATGTACGTATGTATGTATAATTTTATGTATGAATATGTGTAAGAATGTATATGTAGATGTATGTAGGTATGAATGTATGTAATTTTGAAAGCATGTATTTATAAATGTATGTACGTTTGTATGAATGTATGCATGAAAGGATGGATGTATGCATGAACGAATGTATCTATTAATACATGTATGAATATGTGATTGAATGTCTATATGGATGTAAGTATGAATGAAACTATGTATGAATGTATGTACGTACGCATGTATCTGTGCATGAATGTATGTACGTTAAAATGTATTTATGAACAAATGTATGTATAAATATATGTACGTATAAATGTATGTATGAACTAATGTATGTATGAATGTATGTATAATTTTAGATATGATTATGTGTAAAAATATTTGTGTAGATATATGTATGAATGTACGTATGTATGCATGTAAGTATAAGTATGTATGTATAAATGTATGTACGTATGAATGTGAGTACATATGGATATACGTACGTATGAATGTAAGTATGTAAGTATGTATATGTATGAATATGTGTAGATGTAAGTAATATTTATAGAATGTTAATATAGAAAACATCAAATACTAACATTCCAAACGAACTGAGAATTCCCCTTGAAGAGGAACTTCGTCAGAATGCCAATATTTTTTTATTATTTAATTAATACATTTTACTAGCCGTTTCCGCTTAACTTACAATTTGTTTTCGAGCTAACTTAAATCTAGGTATATAACTAGGAGGACCCGTCGGCCCTAACTTAGTCTCTCGTGAAATAATGTTTATATATGTCACTGTTGAATTGTTTAATATATGCACCTCACTACACAACACTACACAAAATCAGATGGTTTGTTCCTTTTGAGTCTATGTCCTGTTCTGGTGGTATCCAAAAGTTGCAATATTTCAATATTAGTATGAGAATGGAGTCTTTCCTCGTGCCCCCTTGCAATTCTCTTGATTTCTTGACTGACTGAGGGTATCTGAAGGTCTCGATGTAGGTAATCGGTCCTATAGTATTTGGGTGCACCCACAATACCTCTCAGGACTTTGTTCTGAAAAATTTATATTTTATTAATGTTACTCTTTGCAGAACATCCCCATAATTGAACTCCGTATATCCATATAGATTTCAATATTTGCTTATATAATAGCAATTTATTATGTACTGCTAATTGAGATTTTCTTCCAATTAGCCAGTACATTTTCCTATATTTCAATTCCAGTTATTTTCTTTTCTTCTTTATATGTTCCTTCCAGCGAAGTCTTGCATCGAGAATCATTCCGAGATATTTAGCGTTGTTACTATATAGAATGAAAGTGTTATTAAATGTTATTGGTGCTTGTACGGTCTATTTATAGGTGAACTCCATATGTACAGATTTACATTCATTAATTCTTATTTTCCAAGCTTGTGTTTCACTATTGTCTCCGACAGCTATAATCGCAGTATCATCAGCAAATGTAGCCATCGTGATATTTTCCATTTGTAGTATATCACAAGTGTAAAGTAGATAAAGCATTGATCCCAGTACGCTTCCTTGAGGTACACCTGCTTTAGCTTCCTTTATTGTAGAGTAAGCTTCTTCTTGCTTGAATCTAAAGATTCTGACAAACTGGTGTGTTGGTATTAGGTTTTTTTCTCTCTATGATCGGTTTTAGTCTTTTCAACGGGAGTATTTGAAAAACCTATTGGCAGCGGTGATATAGGTCTATAGGATTTTATTTCGTTTGGTGACTTCCCAGGTTCTGGGATCATTATAATTTCCGCCATCTTCCAAATGTCTGGGACATGTTTTAATCTAAATGCTGTATTGATCAAGTTGGTGAGTTTTATAATTCCCTTTTTAGGTAGTTTTTGCAGTAATTCTCCTGTTATTAAATCGTAGCCTGGTGATCTCCTGGCGTTAATGTCAGTTTTAATAACTTTGGTTAACTCTTTGGGCGTGGCTAATTCAATCATCGAATTTTCAGCTTCTATGTCCGGCAAATTATGTTCAATATTAGTTTCGTTTGGTTTGAAAGTCTTTTCTAGATATTCAGCAAATGCTTCTGCTTTCTGGCGCTTGTCACGTGCCGAATTCCTACATAGGTCTCTTATAGGTGGACTGTGTAGACGTCAGCGCTTTAGATATTTTGTGGCTTTCCAGAGTGAGTAATCAGTTTCTTTATCATCTTTTAAACTATTTTAATTTTCAGGTGTTTTGTTTTGTTTAATTTTTTTCGTAATTTACGTTTTTCAGCTACCATTTCCATCACTTCTTCCGGATAATTAATTCCTTTAGTTGTACTCTTAATTTCTGGAGTATTATTCCAAGCAGCTTGTTGAATATCTACTACGAATTTTTCTGCTTCAAGATTTAATTGTTCAGTTGTCTTGAGGGGTACATTTAGTTGAATTTACTTGTTCAATTCTTCAGCAAATCCTTCCCAGTCTGTTCTTTTTTTGCTAAAGTTGGGTTTCTTTCTTTTCTTATTATATTTTCGCTCAACGTCAGAATCACTGGCGTATGATCTGAACTTAGCTCAAAATTTTCTTCGACTTTTATATAGTTGGATGTTATGTTTCTTACTATGAAGAAATCTAACAGGTCTGGGGTTTTCTCTTGATCAGTCGGCCAATAAGTTGGTTTTCCAGTTGACATGTAACTACATCTTAGTTCAGTAGCTGCTTTATGCAGTTCATTGCCTTTAGTTGTTGTCATTCTGGATCCCCATCTTGTATTTTTTGCATTAAAATCACCTCCAATTATAAATTTTTTTCCCAGGTTGCTTAGGACATTCAAATAATTTTCCTTTTTTTGATTGTATCTTGGAGGACAATAAATTGCGGCTATTGTAACCTTGTATCTGCTTGATTTAATAGTTACTGCTGTTACCTGATTTTCTGCTGTACTGAGCCCGGGTTCTTGATGGTGGGAAATGTTCTTTTTTATTATTATTGCACTTCCTCCTCTTGCGGTGTTAGCTGGATGTATGGTATGATAAAATGTATATCCTCTAAATTTTATATAGGATTCTTTTGTTAAATGAGTTTTGGATATTAGGCTAATATCTATTTTTGCATATCTAGGAATACTTGTAGGGTAGCGTGATGTTGCTGTATTCCATTGGCATTCCAAATTGCTATTCGGATGTCTTTATTTGCCATTTCGGCTGAAATGATTTTCATTTCTAGTTTTTCAATCCTTTTGGAAAAATATTCGATCATTTTTTCTTATTTGTCCAGCTTTCCTAATAGTTTAAGTAGCATTTCGTTGGTGGTTGCTTCATCTGCCTTGGTGTCTCTTTGGTTACTTTGACTGATACTTTCGGCATAAGTCATATTTTTTCGGTTGTTTCTTTTCACTCATTGTTTCTTGAGGTTTAACTTGAGCTACTTTATTTCTCCTCTCTTGCAGTGTTTTAGCAACTACACATCCTCTATAACTTGCCGGATGCGCTTCATTGCAGTTTGCACATTTCGGCTTAGCTTCTTTGGGCTTTCTACACTCTGTGGTGATATGTTTACCTGAACATTTTACACATCTAGGTTTTCTTCTTTTTTTAGAGGTTCGATTTTTATTTCGACCCCTAAAATTCTTTTAATACCAAAAATTGTTTTTGTGTCCATATTATGTTCAAAGGCTAACATAAATAGAGGTAATGGCTTCTTGTGGACTAAAATTTCTCCTTTGTTATTTTTGCTCTTTTTTTTTTGTTTTTTTAATATTTGTCGCATTTAAGCATTAAACCCATTTTGGTTTAGTTTTTCGATAATTTTTTCACTTTTAGCTATTGATGGAAGCCCTCTTGCCATAACTTTGATGTTTCTGGTTTGTTTGTCTTCGTAAGAATGCCATTGCGGTTTCAGCAACTCTAAACAAATTATTATTTTTGTGAATGTTGGACGACATTCGGCGTTCAGTTTTATTTGTCCATTGTTTAGTACCGTTGCTTTGAATACTATATAGTTGGACCTCAGAGTTTCGTATAGCAAGTCAAAGTCGGTAACATTACTTACGATAATTGGGTGTGGCCTGGGCATTCTAATTTCTTTATTTTATTTCATTTTTATTTGCTGTGATGAAGATCCTGGAGAATTATTTGCTTTTTTTTTCTTATTTTTAACTGTTATCCAGCCTACTTCTTTCTGCAATTCTTCTTCATCTGTTTCGTATGTAACAATTGGACTGCTTTTGTTGGCTTGGTGGTTTATCGTTGTTTTGTCCTTGCCGTCAGAGCTTTGTTTATTTAGTTGTAGCTGGAGGGCATTTATTTGTTTTTGCATATTGGTTAATGCAATTTCAAGACTCTCCCGCGCCGACTTTTCGTTCATCCACGCATTGTAGAGTGCCTGTTCATTCTGGGTTCTAGTTGTGTTCTCTACATTCAAAACTGCAATATGTGATACGCCTGATGTCGATGTTTCCATTTTATCTGTTTTTTGTGCAGTGTTCTCCATATTTTTTATATATTGTTGAAATAATATTGTTATTTCTATGTTCCAAATTATCCTACTCCGCATTTGTGGTCCAGATGTTGAGTTTCCAACCCTTAACGTTTTATGGCATTTTGCATTTATTTTCTACGGTACTGACCTTTTTTTTCGATCGCACTTTCACTTTTTCACCAGTCTGTAAAATATTATTGTTAGACTTTTTTTTAACGCCGCATTTGTGACACAGATGCCTGTGCTGTTGCACTTTTGTTTCGTTTCACTGACCGTCCCACCGAACACGTCTTTACTCTGTGAAGGTCAAACGTCGACTAGAATACCGATATAAAAAACATATACTAACACTCCAAATGAACTGAGAATTCCCTATGAAGAAGAAAACCAACTATAAAATCCAAACGGATTAGCGGAACAATTGTCCTTCACACGTGAATTTTCTTAGTTTTCTTTTCGCATTAAACTCATTTGTATTTTGATTGATATATATTTTTGACACGGTGCATTGTCTTGGTTAAGCAGTACTTCTTCTTTCTTCACATGCGGTCGATTTTTCGGAGAATTCGTCCTTCAAACGATCCAATAACGCTATGTAATAGTCGCTGTTGATGGTCTTTCCTTTTTCAAGCTAGTCAATGAAAATTATTCCATGCGCATCCCAAAATACAGACGTCATACTTTGCTTCACTTTTTTGCTTCAACTCTATTTTACCAATTAAAAAACAATATTTTATCAACACGTGATTAAATTAATTTTTATCCACTATCTTCACAATAACAAAAGTTGCTTCACTCAAAATGCTATAATTCACAAACTAATGATTCGAGAGCTGTCAAATTTATACACACGTCTTTTGAGGGTTAGGGCTAACTAAAAAATACACATGGATTTAATTCTAGTAACGCTATCTATGTGTCACGCCGGGGACTTTTCACTTGACCTGTTATGTATGAATGTATACGTATGAACGTATGTATGAACGAATGTATGAATGTAAATGTAAGATGTAGGTATGTATAAAAAATGCACGCCTAAATGAAAGTCTGAATGTTGTATGAATGCATATATAGATGCATATATGAATTAAACGTATGTATGAATGTAAGTATGAATGAAGGCATATATGAATGTATGAACGAATGAATGTATGTATGGATATATGGATATATATATATATATATATATATATATATATATATATATATATATATATATATATATATATATATATATATAAGAAAGAACGTAAGTTTGAATGTAGGAATTAATGTATATATTAACAAATGTATCTAAGAATGTATGAATGTACGAATGTAAGTATAAGTATATATGTACGTACGTAAGAATGTATGAAAGTATGAATGTATGTATGAATGTAGGTATTATTATAATGTAGTATGGATGAAAGTGTATGTATTTATGTATGTACCTATGAATGTATGTACGTATGATGTGTGGGTTAAAATGTATGTAGGTACGAACGAGTGTATGTGTGAATATATGTACGTAAGTAATATCCATATACATGTATATATGAATATATACGTATGAATGTGTTTGAATGTATGTTCATACGCATGTATCTATGAATATATGTTCGTATGAATGTAAGTATATACGCATTTATAAGTATGAATCCACGTATGAATGTATGTTTAATATAATAAGTATGAATGTATGTATAAAGTATACGTACATACGTAAATATATTTACGTATGAATGTAAGTATCTATGAATGTATACGTATTAATGAACATATGAATTTATATATGAACAAATGTACCTATGGATGTATATATGCATGAATATGTCAACAAAATACAATCCACGTATGGACGTATGTATGAACGAATGTATCTATAAATGCATGTATGAATATTAAGAATGTATGTGTAGATGTATGGATTAATATAAAAATATATGTATGTAAGTATGAATATATGCACGTATGTATGTATACATTTATGAATGTATGTATGAATATATGTATGTATAAATATATGTATGTATGAATGTATGTACGAATGTATGTACGAATGTATGTATGAATGTATCTATGAATGTATCTATGAATATATCTATGAATGTATCTATGAATGTATGTATGTATGAATGTATGGATGAACGCATGTATGTATGTATGAATGTATGTATGAATGTATATATGAATGTATGTATGAATATATGTATGAATGTATGTATAAATATATTTATGAATGTATTATGATTGTATGAATATATGTATGAATATATGTATGAATATATGTATGTATGTATGGATATATGTATGAATATATGTATGAATATATGTATGAATATATGTATGTATGTATGAATGTATGTATGAATGTATGTATGAATGTTTGTATGAATGTGTGTATGAATGTGTGTATGAATGTGTGTATGAGTATGTATGCATACATGAATGAATGTATGTATGCATGTATGTATGGATGAATGTATGTATGACTGTATGTATGAATGTATGTATGAATGTATGTATGTATGAACGTATGAATGTATGTATGTATGAATGTACGTATGAATGTATGTATGAATGTATGTATGAATGTATGTATGAATGTATGTACGAATGTATGTATGAATGTATGTAAGTATGAATGTACGTATGAATGTATATACGAATGTATGTACGAATGTATGTGTGAATGTATGTATGAATATATTAAAAATGTATGTGTAGATGTATGATTAATATAAAAATATATATATGTAAGTATGAATATATGCACGTATGTATGTATATATTTATGAATGTATGTATGAATATATATGTATGAATGTATCTATGAATATATGTATGCATACATGAATGCATGTATGTATGCATGTATGTATGGATGAATGTATTTATGAATGTATGTATGAATGTAGATATGTATAAATGTATGTATGTATGAATGTATGTATGAATGTATGTATGAATGAATGTATGTATGAATGAATGTATGTATGAATGTATGTATGAATGTATGTATGAATGTATGTATGAATGTATGTATGAATGAATGTATGTATGAATGTACGTATGAATGTATGTACGAATGTATGTACGAATGTATGTGTGAATGTATATATGAATATATTAAGAACGTATGTGTAGATGTATGATTAATATAAAAATATTTTTTTTTTTTTTTTTTTTTTTTTTTATTACTCTTCGTGAGTCCACAATCTGCCCTATTGGCAATAAGTATTTCTTATGTCTATATTATATATACATGGCATGTAGAAAATCACTTCATTAAGCAATCTTCTGTATAAAATATTATCTTAATTAATTAGTCTTATTCTAATGCTTATTCTAAACTCTACATATGTCCAGTAATCAGATCAGGTGGTGTTAAACGTTTTAGTCTACGCACTTCACTATCACGTCGCATATTTAGCTGATTAGCGAGTACATTGGGATGCACTGACACTCTTTCGAAGTACTTCACACAAACACGTTGGATTACACTCGTTATAGGTTCTAGAGGAATATCGCGTTGTATCACTTTATTTGAAATATAGTACGGAGCATCAACAATGGCACGCAACACCTTATTTTGGAACCGTTGAATGATGGATATATTAGATTTGCTAGCGGTACCCCATAATTGAATTCCATATGTCCAAATGGGCTTGAGTATAGACTCATACAGCAATACCTTGTTATCTAATGATAACTTGGATTTGCGCCCAATGAGCCAATACATTTGATATAATTTTAGTCCTAGTTGTTTCCGTTTAGAGAGTATGTGCTTCTTCCAGGTTAGGCGTCGATCTAAATGCATACCAAGATATTTAACATGCTCTGCTTGGGGGAGTTGACGATGATTGATATTTACTGGTGGACATGTTCTTCTACGCAGGGTAAACGTTATATGCGTGGATTTTGATTCATTGGCTTTAATGCGCCATGTCTTCAACCATAATTGTATTTGCTCCAGGTGGGTTTGTAGGTTTATTGATGCTGTGACTGGATCTTCATGGGATGCTAAGATTGCTGTATCGTCTGCATATGTTGCCACAGTAGTTATTTTTGTGGTGGGCAGATCAGCCGTATACAGAAGATACAGTACTGGACCCAGTACACTACCTTGCGGAACTCCTGAATATATGGGATTTAATTCGGTATGTTCATCGCCTTGATTTACAATAAAATGTCTGTCAGTAAGATACGATTTTAGTAGCTGATAGTCGGGATGAGGGAGAAGTTTCTTTAGTTTAACCTGCAAGCCCGTATGCCATACTTTGTCAAAAGCCTGAGATATGTCTAGGAAAGCAGCCGAACAATATCTTTTGGCATTTAGGTCGGCGTTTATTTGGTTTACAAGTCTATGCACTTGTTCTATAGTCCCATGCTTATTGCGAAAGCCAAACTGATGTTCTGGAATAATCTTTCTTTTTTCTATTATATAGTTTAGTTTTTTTATGTATAATTTCTCGAAAACTTTCGAGATTATTGGTAATAAACTTATAGGTCGGTAGGAGGTCACACCTTCTGGTATTTTTCCTGGTTTAAGTATCATTAATATTTTAGCTACTTTCCAGATGCTAGGGAAGTAATTCGTAGCATAGCATTAAATATATATGTTAATAGTTTTATAGCCTTTTCTGATAGTTCTTTTAAAATTTTAAAATTTAAAATGAATGTACGTATGAATGTATGTACGAATGTATGTACGAATGTATGTGTGAATGTATGTATGAATATATTAAAAATGTATGTGTAGATGTATGATTAATATAAAAATATATATATGTAAGTATGAATATATGCACGTATGTATGTATATATTTATGAATGTATGTATGAATATATATGTATGAATGTATCTATGAATATATGTATGCATACATGAATGAATGTATGTATGCATGTATGTATGGATGAATGTATGTATGACTGTATGCATGAATGTATGTATGTATGAACGTATGAATGTATGTATGTATGAATGTACGTATGAATGTATGTATGAATGTATGTATGAATGTATGTATGAATGTATGTATGAATGTATGTATGAATGTATGTACGAATGTATGTACGAATGTATGTGTGAATGTATGTATGAATATATTAAAAATGTATGTGTAGATGTATGATTAATATAAAAATATATATATGTAAGTATGAATATATGCACGTATGTATGTATATATTTATGAATGTATGTATGAATATATTTGTATGAATATATGTATGAATGTATGTATAAATATATTTATGAATGTATTATGATTGTATGTATAAATGTATGTATGTATGAATGTATGTACGAATGTATGTGTGAAAGTATCTATGAATATATGTATGCATGTACGAATGTATGTGTGAAAGTATCTATGAATATATGTATGCATGTATGTATGTATGAATGTATGTATGTATAAATGTATGTATGAATATATTAAGAATGTATGTGTAGATGTATGATTAATATAAAAATATATATATATGTAAGTATGAATATATGCACGTATGTTTGTATATATTTATGAATGTATGTATGAATATATATGTATGAATGTATGTAATGTATGTATGAATGTATGTATGTATGAATGTATGTATGAATGTATGTATGAATGTATGTATGAATGTATGTATGAATGTATGTATGAATGTATGTATGAATGTATGTATGAATATATGTATGAATGTATGTATAAATATATTTATGAATGTATTATGATTGTATGTATAAATGTATGTATGAATATATGTAATGTATGTATGAATGTATGTATGGATGAATGTATGGATGAGTGTATCTATGAGTGTATGTATGAATGCATGTATGAATGTATGTATAAATGTATGTATGAATGTATGCATGAATATATGTATATATGTATAAATATATGTATGAATGTATGTATGAATGTATGTATGAATGTATGTATGAATGTATGTATGAATGTATGTATGAATGTATGTATGAATGTATGTATGAATGTATGTGTGAATGTATGTATGAATGTATGTGTGAATGTATGTATAAATATATGTATGAATGTATGCATGAATGTATGTATGAATGTATGCATGAATGTATGCATGAATATATGTATGTACGTATGAATGTATGTGTGAATGTATGTATGAATGAATGTGTGAATGTATGCATGAATGTATGTATGAATGTATGTATGAATGTATGTATGAATGTATGTATGAATGTATGTATGAATGTATGTATGAATGTATGTATGAATGTATGTATGAATATATGTATGAATGTATGTATGAATGTATGTATGAATGTATGTATGAATGTATGTATGAATATATGTATGAATGTATGTAATGTATGTATGAATGTATGTATGTATGAATGTATGTATGAATGTATGTATGAATGTATGTATGCATGTATGTATGGATGTATGTATGAGTGTATCTATGAGTGTATGTATGAATGTACGTATGAATGTATGTATGAATGTATGTATGAATGTATGTATAAATATATGAATGTATGAATGTATGTATGAATGTATGTATGAATGTAGATATGTATGATTGTATGTATGTATGTATAAATATATGAATGAATGTATTTATGAATGTATGTATGAATGTAGATATGTATGAATATATGTATGTATGAATGTATGTATGAATGTATGTATGAATGTATGTATGAATGTATGTATGAATGTATGTATGAATGTATGTATGAATGTATGCATGAATGTATGTATGAATGTATATATGAAATATGTATGAATGTATGTATGAATGTATGTATGATGGTATGTTTTGAATATATGTGTGTATGTATATCTGTATGGATGTGTGTATGAAAGAATGTATGTACGTTTGATTGTATATGAACGAATGTATCTATAAATATATGTATGAATATGGGAATCATTATATGTGCGGATGCATAAGAATGAACGCAAGTATGAATGTAAGTATAAGTGTGTATGAATGTACGTATTAAGGTATGTACGTTTGAATGTATATTGGTATGAATGTAAGTACGCATGAATGTACATACGTTTGCATATATATGCGTATGAATGGATGTATGAAAGAATATATGTAGGTAAGAATGTACGTATGATTGTATGGTACGGATGAATGTATATACGAAAGTATGAATGTATGTATGTTTGTATGAATTTATTTATATGTATGAATGAACGTATATACCTATGAAAGTATGTACGTATGAATATATGCATGAGCGAATTTTTCTAAGAACGTATGTATAAATGCATGTACGTATCAATGTATGTAGTTATTGATGAAAATAAGTATGAATATGTGTTTATAAGTAAGTACGAATTTGTATATGAATATATGCATGTATGTATGTTAGAATGTAGAAGTATGTATGAATGATGGATCTATGAAAGTGAATATAAGTATATGTGTATGATCGTATGAATGTATGTGCATTTGAAAGTATGTACCCATGTATCAATGGATATTTGAATGTATGAATGCATGAATTTAAATATGAATGTAAGTATTATCGTATATATGAATGAATATATCTATAAATGTATGAATTTATGTATGAATATGTGAAGGAACATATGTATGGATGTAAGTATATATATGTATGTATGTATATGTATGTATGTGTATGTATATGTATATGTATATGTATGTATGTGTATGTATATATATATATATATATATTTATATATATATATATATATATATATATATATATATATATATATATATATATATATATATATATATATATATATATATATATATATATATAAATTATTTCATCTTATTTTACATCAACAATGGCACGCAACACCTTATTTTGGAACCGTTGAATGATGGATATATTAGATTTGCTAGAGGTACCCCATAGTTGAATTCCATATGTCCAAATGGGCTTGAGTATAGACTCATACAGCAATACCTTGTTATCTAATGATAACTTGGATTTGCGCCCAATGAGCCAATATATTTGATATAATTTTAGTCCCAGTTGTTTCCGTTTAGAGAGTATGTGCTTCTTCCAGGTTAGGCGTCGTGCATTTGAAAGTATGTACCCATGTATCAATGGATATTTGAATGTATGAATGCATGAATTTAAATATGAATGTAGGTATTATCGTATATATGAATGAATATATCTATAAATGTATGAATTTATGTATGAATATGCGAAGGAACATAAGTATGGATGTAAGTATTTATATGTATGTATGTATATGTATGTATGTATATGTATATGTATATGTATGTATGTGTATGTATATATATATATATATATATATATATATATATATATATATATATATATATATATAACATAACTAAAACAATCGGATCTGAAACAATGAAGATTCAAATGCTTTAATTAACTTTAACCAAAGCCCAGTTCAGTTCCAACATTCGTAGGGTGAAGACGTATTTTCAATACGGTCCAAGCTATAAAAAGATACCTTTCCTTAAAAAGACCCAGTATTTTATTACGGTTATTTAATTGAGTGTTAAAAACGCATAACAGATGCGGCTATCCGTCTCTCAGTGGACCTAAAGTGTAGTGAATACGTGTTTACGTGACCAGACAAAAGGACTGCATCTCATTTTTATTAGTGTTTAAAATTATTTCATCTTATTTTACAACAGTCCTTTTGAAATTCATTTATAGTTTTTATAGTAAAAAACTAGTGCTAAAATAACGTAAGTGAAAAATGAAGTGCGTGAAATAAACAATGTATTTATTTTATTTTTTTTATTCTCTGGAAGTAAATTAAATAAAATATTAAAAATTAAAAAATGGCAAACCATAGCGATTCAACCAAATCACCTGCACACTTTGATATAAGATTAGAACAAACAGCAATAACGCAAACTCCACCATCAGAATGGACTACAGTCATTAACAAAAATCGATTGAGAAGTCCAGAATAAGAAATCGCGAGGAAACAAACAAGAATCAGTGACTATTGGTTGCAGAAACCGATAGAGACAAAAAACAGTTTTAGCAACCTGTCGGAAGAAATTGAAGAGAACATACAACCAAGCCCTGAAAAAGTTGTTCCCAAACCACCACCAATAACAGTCTATAAAGTAGGAATAATAAAAAACATCCATGACTTATTGAAAACCATTACTACGAACTACACAATTAATACAGTGAGCTATGAAACAATTAAAATCCAATTGTTCAAAGCGGATCACTTTAAAGTTCTTATAAAAGAATTAGATGAAAGAAACACCCAATACCATACATTCAGGCCAAAATCCGAGAGAACATTTAAATTCGTATTAAAAGGATTACATCACGGGACGGACTGTAACACCATCAAGGTAGCACTAGCTGAAAAAGGCCACGAGGTCGTAAATATTCACAATATACGACATCACATGACAAAAAACCTCTGCCTATGTGTTATATAGACATAAAACCTAATGGAAATAATAAGGCGGTGTATGAAATCACCAAATTGGAAAATAATATTATTAAATGCGAACCACCACATATAAAAAAATTATACCACAATGCACAAGGTGTCAAGCGCACGGGCACACAAAACTTACTGTCGCAAATCATATAGATGCGTAAAATGTGCAGGAGAACATAAGACAGGAGATTGTACTCGTAAAGTTCGCGATGAAAAAGTGAAATGTGTTAACTGTAACGGAAATCATCCAGCGAACTACAAGGGTTGCGCAGTTCACAAGCAACTACAGCAGAAACTCTATCCTGCCTTAAGGGAAAAAAAGCATCAACAAAAACAATCCACTACTACCAATCTACCACTACCCACCAGAACAAGTCAACCAGACATAACTTATGCCCAAATAGTTGAAAATGGTTCAGCACAAAAACGAGAGACAATATCTCAACCTACTGAAACTAGCAACATCTCAATATTAGAAAATATGATGGCCAAACTAATGGATCAAATGAGTACGATGCTTGGTCTACTCACAACCGTCGTAAGCAAACTTGCCTAATGCCTGAAACCAATAGCTACAAAATCGCCGTCTGGAATGCCAATGGGCTCCAACAACACGCCAGGGAACTAAAAATGTTCGTAAATGAACAAAATATTGACGTTATGATGGTTTCCGAAACACACTTTACGGACAAGAATTATCTGAAAGTTCCTAAATATAAGCTTTATGTTACAAATCACCCTGATGATAAAGCACATGGAGGTACAGCCATAATAATTCGAGATGATATAAAGCATATCGAAAAAGAAAAATTCCGCAAAGACTACCTGCAAGCCACCAGTATAACCATAGAGGAAGCCCATGGACCATTAACAATTTCTGCGATTTATTGCCCACCCAAACATAACAAGGCAGAACAATTCCAAGAATTCTTCAGTACGCTAGGTAATAGATTTATAGCAGGAGGAGATTATAATGCAAAACATTTAATGTGGGGTTCAAGAATAATAACCTCAAAAGGTAGAGAACTGCTCAAAGCCATAAGGAAAGATAACTTACAACATATCTCTACTGGTGAACCAACATATTGGCCTTCAGACAGAAATAAAAAACCAGATACAATAAATTTCTGTATTACAAAAAATATTGATCCAAAAAAGTGTCAGGCAGAATCATGTTTCGACCTGTCTTCTGATCATTCACCAATAATAGTAACAATTTCTTCAAAAATTACCATCAAAGATAAACCCCCTTCTCTGTGCAATAATAGAACTAACTGGCCCTCATTTAGAGAAAACTTAGACCAAAATATCTCTCTAAACTTACCGTTACAAACTGAAATGGATATAGAAATAGCAGCAATAAATCTTACAAAAAATATACAGGAGGCAGCATATTCCGCGACTCCCAACAGTGAAACATTTCCAAGAAAAAATACACATATATCATATACAATACAGAAAAAGATAGCAGAAAAAAGAAAGTTACGACGAAATTGGCAACAGCAAAGGACTGAAGAGAATAAAAGAAAATTTAATAGGGCCATAAAAGAGCTGAGAGATCTAATCCAAATTGAACAAAACCAAGGCATTCAAGAATACCTAGAAAACTTGACATCAACTGAGGCTACAGACTATTCGTTGTGGAAAGCAACAAAAAAGTTTAGGAGATCCCAGCAGCATAACCCACCTATTAAAACAAGCGAAAATAATTGGGCGAGAAGCAATAAAGAGAAAGCCGAAATTTTCTCAAAACACTTAAAAAATGTTTTTAAACCTTTCCAGTCTCAGCTACATAAATATGACGAAAATAAAATTACTAGCTTTCTAGATTCGCCATTTCAAATGGATTTGCCGCACGAGAAATTAACGGTCAAAAAAGTTAAACATACAATAATGAGAGAGATTAATATTAAAAAAGCTCCTGACTTAATTACTGGCAAAATTTTAAAAGAACTATCAGAAAAGGCTATAAAACTATTAACATATATATTTAATGCTATGCTACGAATTACTTCCCTAGCATCTGGAAAGTAGCTAAAATATTAATGATACTTAAACCAGGAAAAATACCAGAAGGTGTGACCTCCTACCGACCTATAAGTTTATTACCAATAATCTCGAAAGTTTTCGAGAAATTATACATAAAAAAACTAAACTATATAATAGAAAAAAGAAAGATTATTCCAGAACATCAGTTTGGCTTTCGCAATAAGCATGGGACTATAGAACAAGTGCATAGACTTGTCAACCAAATAAACGCTGACCTAAATGCCAAAAGATATTGTTCGGCTGCTTTCCTAGACATATCTCAGGCTTTTGACAAAGTATGGCATACGGGCTTGCAGGTTAAACTAAAGAAACTTCTCCCTCATCCGGACTATCAGCTACTAAAATCGTATCTCACTGACAGACATTTTATTGTAAATCAAGGCGATGAACATACCGAATTAAATCCCATATATTCAGGAGTTCCGCAAGGTAGTGTACTGGGTCCAGTACTGTATCTTCTGTATACGGCTGATCTGCCCACCACAAAAATAACTACTGTGGCAACATATGCAGACGATACAGCAATCTTAGCATCCCATGAAGATCCAGTCACAGCATCAATGAACTACAAACCCACCTGGAGCAAATACAATTACGGTTGAAGACATGGCGCATTAAAGCCAATGAATCAAAATCCACGCATATAACGTTTACCCTGCGTAGAAGGACATGATGGTTGATATTTACTGGTCAACTCCCCCAAGCAGAGCATGTTAAATATCTTGGTATGCATTTAGATCGACGCCTAACCTGGAAGAAGCACATAATCTCTAAACGGAAACAATTAGGACTAAAATTATATCAAATGTATTGGCTCATTGGGCGCAAATCCAAGTTATCATTAGATAACAAGGTATTGCTGTATGAGTCTATACTCAAGCCCATTTGGACATATGGAATTCAACTATGGGGTACCGCTAGCAAATCTAATATATCCATCATTCAACGGTTCCAAAATAAGGTGTTGCGTGCAATTGTTGATGCTCCGTACTATATTTCAAATAAAGTGATTCAACGCGATATTCCTCTAGAACCTATAACGAGTGTAATCCAACGTGTTTGTGTGAAGTACTTCGAAAGAGTGTCAGTGCATCCCAATGTACTCGCTAATCAGCTAAATATGCGACGTGATAGTGAAGTGCGTAGACTAAAACGTTTAACACCACCTGATCTGATTACTGGACATATGTAGAGTTTAGAATAAGCATTAGAATAAGACTAATTAATTAAGATAATATTTTATACAGAAGATTGCTTAATGAAGTGATTTTCTACATGCCATGTATATATAATATAAACAGAAGAAATACTTATTGCCAATAGGGCAGATTGTGGACTTACGAAGAGTAATAAAAAAAAAACCAAAGCCTGAAAAAAAATTAAATTCGTCATAAAAGGACTACATCATGCAACAGATATAAACACAGCTAAAACAGTCCTAGCTGAACAAGGCCACGAAGTTGTAAATATACATAATATGAAACATCATGCAACAAAAGAGCCACTGCCAATGTTTTATATTGGTTTGAAGCCAAAAGAAAATAATAAACATGCTTACGAGATTAAGTATTTGATCCACAATGTCATTAAATGTGAGCCACCATACACAAAAAGAATCAGTCCACAATGCGCCAGATGCCAAGTATATTGGCATACCAAAACATACTGTCGCAAGTTGTATAGATGTATGAAATGCACAGGAGAGCATACGACCAATGATAGCACGCGCAAAACGCGTGATGTTAAAGTAAAATGCATCAATTGTGACGGTGACCATCCTGCAAATTATAGGGGATTCCTAGTCCATAAAGTGTTGCAACAAAATTTTATCCAGCACTGAGAAAAAAATGAAACTTACAGACACCAAAACAGCCCATACCATTTAACTCGCCTAAAGTACCAATACAAAATCCTCATATCTCATACGTACATGCAGTTACCAACAGTCAGACCCAATCTAATACGCAGATAACGCCAATCACTACTGAACTCATAAGTACTATTACTAAATTAGAGGAAATGACGGGTAAACATTAGGAACAAATGAGTACAATGGTGAATTACAATTATACTCACCGTCATCGTTACCAAGCTAGCCTAATGACTGATAGCCATTACAGTAAATACAAAATAGCCGTCTGGAATGCTAATGGACTCCAGAAACATGCTTAAAATGTTCTTATATGAACAAAATATTGATATCATGATGGTATCCGAAACACATTTCACGGATAGAAATTATTTACGAATTCCGAAATACAAGCTGTATCACACAAAACACTCAGATGATAAATCACGTGGAGGAACATCCATAATTATCGGTTTAAACATAATACACTGAGAAAGAGAGAAATTCAGTGAGGAATATTTACAAGCCACCAGTGTAACCATTGAAGAAGTGCATGGGCCATTAACAATTAGTGCTATCTATTGTCCACCTGAACACAACAACAGAATAATACCACGGTTACTTTAACACGCTCGGTAATAGATTCATTGTCGGATGAGACTACAATGCAAAACAGCTAAAGGCAGAGAATTGGTCAAAGCAATGAAGGCACATAATTTACAGCATATTTCTACTGGTGAGGCAACATATTGGCTATCAGATAGAAATAAAATTCCCGATACCATAGACTTTTGTGTTTGTTACAAAAAATATTGATACCAAAACGTGCAAAGCTGAATCATGCTTCGATCTATCATCTGATCACTCACCAGTTATTACAACAGTGAACTCAAATATTCTCAACAAAACAAAACCAGCTTCTTTGCATAATACTAAAACCAACCGGTCATTACTTACAGAAAAATTAGACAGTTTATTATCACTAAATTTACCACTCAAAACAGAAAGAGATACAGAAATAGCAGCAAAAAAATATAACAAAAACTATACAAGAGGCCGCATGGTACGCAACAGCTATTAGAGCGACATATCAAAAGTCTAATTAAATACACTTCTAATTTAATTAATAATTACAAAACTCCAACTTCATCTTAACAAAGTGGAATTGTGGTTGAAAACGTGGCGTGCCAAAGCAAATTAGGCAAAAATCTACCCATATGAAATTCACCCTTTGTAGAAGAACATGACCCTCACTAAAATTGAATAAACATGAACTTCCGCAAGCAGACGCTAAATATCTGAATATCTGGGAATGCATTTTGATCGACGTCTGACCTGGAAAAAACATATAGTGACAAAACGCAAACAGCTTGGGCTTAAACTAAACCAAATGTATTGGCTAATAGGGCGTAAATCTAAATTAACGTTAGATAACAAGGTCTTACTCCATAAGTCAATACTGGACTACATCTGGACCTATGGTATTGAACTGTGGGGTACTACTAGCAAATCTAACATAGATCTCCACGAGAGGTTTCAGTATAAAGTTTTGCGAATCATCGTCGATGCCCCTTATTACGTGTCCAACAAACTGATTCAACGCGATATCCCTTTAGAACCCATAACGAGTTTGATTTGTAGTGCTAGTGCGAAGTACTCTGAAAGACTATTAGTGCATCCCAAAGTACTTGCCAAACAGTTAAATGTGCGCGATGACAGTGAAGTGCGTGAGCTCAAATGCAAACTACCATACGAACTGATTAATATACAAATAGATTGTGATTTAATAATCCATAGAATAAGTTAGAATAGTCATTAGAAAAAGTTAGGATAGACTTTAAAATAAGTTAGAATAAGATTTAGATTATAAGTTGTACAGTAAACCACTTACTGAAGTGATTCTTTAACATTACATGTTAGGATAGTTATAATATATAACGGAACTCATACGATAATACTTATTGCCCACTGGCAGATCGTTGACGTTCTAAGTGAGTAATTAAAAAAAAATATTTGAATATGTGTAAGAATGTATGTGTAGATGTATGCATGAATGAATGAAAGTATCTATAAATGTAAGTATAAGTATGTATGTATGTACGAATAAATGTATAGTCTATTTAAAGTTCTTTTGGTAATGCGTCAGGGTCATAAATTGATAGCGGCTTTAATAAAATATTTCCAAAAGGAACAAGATAATGGAGGCCCCCTTTTGCCTATAATTTCCGCTAGAGAGGCAATTATTGATGATATTAAATACTATAAGTCCCTACAATTTCATTGAAAATGTTTTTAGCGGATTGTTGCCGCGCTAAATATGAATGTGGGTAATGTAAATAACATCGCTTACAAAATGAAGAATAATACGTTAGATTCACCCAAGAAAACCCGCCTACAACAGAGTTGGTCACGAATCTTAACCATCTTGATATTGGCTCTATTCGAGACCAAATATACGAAAAGTATAAGAACAGTAAGTACACAAGCTATTTTATCGATATTAACTTAATTTAATAAATGTATTTTAGAGAAAATTGCTTGTCTGTAAAATATACATAAAAGAGATAGGGACATGTAGCTTTTTGAAGACCTAAGTCTCTACAGACTATGAACGGCAAACTTCAAACCAAAAAATCTCCGGGTTTCGACGGAATATGGATTACCCAGTTAAAAAAGCTCCCGCATAAGCAGCTCGCGGAACCGGCAAACATCATTAACTCCATCATGAGGCTCCAACATTTCAAGGCGCCTTGGAAACACGCACATATAGCGGTTATTCCCAAGAAAGGAGCGAACTGACTACAGACCCATCAGCTTTCTTAGTCTCATTTCGAAGCTTGTCGAGAGGGCAATACTCTACGCTTTCAACTCTTTCACAAAGGACAACAACGTCATTCCTGACGAACAATTCGGCTTTCGCGCTCACCACTCCTCGTCCATCAGGTGGAGGTACACTTCCGGTGGTACACATCCATCACGCTCTTGACCAACGTCAAAAGCTTGGAGTATTTCTTCAGGACCTAACCAAAGCCTTCAACAAAGACAGGCAAGACGGTTTGATCGCAAAATGCGTGCGGTTAGGCCTCTCAGAAGACCTAACCGCTCTCATCAAGTCTTATCTATCGGACAGATCTTCCCAGGTCAAGATCAGGAAAACACGTTCCAGTCGAAAACAAATAGATGCTGGCGTACCTCAAGGCTCCTTGCTGGCCCCAGCCTTATTTAACCTCTTTATTTCAGATCTGCCAAGAAAATAGCACTTTGACGTCGCGTTTTACGCTAACGACACTGCTTTCTTCACGGCCGTCAGGTTTGAAATTACAATTCACGAACGTTTACAGAAGCAGCTTGATCATGCGATCAAGTGCTTCAAATTCTGGAGGTTGAAAATCAACCCATTGAAAACCCAAGCCATCATTTTCCATAAGAAGCGTTACGCAGTGTGCGTCTCGCAA